>NC_069704.1:31755119-32064663 GCF_023699985.2 Odocoileus virginianus | reverse complement strand
AGTTTTATTTCACCTTAAAAGGAAGGTAAGTCTGATATATATCCCAACATATATTAACCTTGAAAACATGTTAACTGAAATAAGCCAAACACAAAAGGACAAATATTTTATGATTCCACTTATCTGAGGTTCCTATAGTAGTCAAACTCACAGAGGCAAAAAGTAGAATGGTAGTTGGCAGGCATTGGGAGAAGGGGGAACAGGAAATTATTGTTTAATGGGTATGGAGTTTCAATTTGGATGATGAAAATTTCTGGAAATAGATGGTGGTGAATGGTTGTGCAACAGTTTAAACATACTTAATGCCACTGGAACTAAACACTTCAAGATGGTTAAAATAGTAAATTTTATGTTATATATACTTTACCGTAATAAAAATTTCAAGGGTAAAATGGATAAATTATGATATATTTTATATAATGTAATAATGTTTAACAATGAAAATGAAGAAACTACTGCTACACAATAACATAGATTTAAAATTTTTGTTATCCAATAGCTTAAAAATGTACATCTGCATGTTTGAATATGTATATAAAGTAAACAGTGACAAAAATAAATGCAAAGGTACAATTTTACATCCTTAGGACTTTAGAAAATACATTTCTTGCAGTTTTAGAATTGCATTGCATTCCAGGTTTAACCACAAAGCTTTCTGAAAGCTGAGGCCAAGAAAATTTCAAATGATCAAAGTAAATATTTACATAACTTTTCTTTTCATATTTTTCTAAAATTTAATAAAAAAGAAGCAAAAATATCAGACTATTTTTTTCATACTGGGCTGTGGCCTCCCTCCCCTAAACTGCCTTGTCAGTTGCCTCCTGCACCATTCTGAGGTTGCAATATGTAGAAGACTATCTGACTAGGAGATGAAATAGTCAAGGCAGAAAATGGTCACTTTTAAGGTGTGAGATATGGAAGAGACAGGTGGGGAGTCAGGAATGGCCATCGGAAAAGCGTCCTGCAGAAACAGCAAATTTTTCTTTACTGTTTCTGATGCAGAAAGAATGATGGATTGTTTCAAGAAGAAGCACATTTGCAGCCAGTTATTCAACAGTTATAGGAAGAGAAGATGCCTGTACAGTTATCCAAGTGCGATGCATAAGCACTCAGCCTCATCCCCTAAGATCTGAAAGGAGGATGATGGCAGTGTTCTGGTGGACAACGAGGGGAACCAAAGCCAACTCCTGCCACTAGCCAGGGGAGCCAAGCCCAACCAGCCCTTCGATGCTTCAATGGCAAAGAAACAGAAAAAAGCACCATGGAGCCTAGGAAGCAATGCAACATGACTAGAAAAAAAGCAAACGGTACACTCAGGTTGCAGAGGAAGAGCATAATTTTTACAAGAGCAAAAATCATTTAGATTTTTAAAAAGAATGAGAAACACTCAAATTAAGCTAAAGTTATTCCCAAACTCATAGCCTTATACTACTCTGCTATTTTTTATTAATTAAATTTTTATTGGAGTATAGTTGCTTTACAATGTTGCTTAGATTCCACCATACAGCAAAGTGAAATCGACTCTACATGTACACATATCCCTTCTTTTGGGGGGATTTCCTTCCCACTTAGGTCACCACAGAGCACAGAGTTCCTCGAGCTATACAGTAGGTATTCATTAATTATACATAGTATCCGTAGTGTATACACGTCAATCCCAATCTCCCAATTCAATATACCCTCCATTCCTTGTTTTTGTTTTTTGTTTTTAAATGTATCTCCTTAAAAAATTATATACCTAAGTATTGGGTTAAATAGTGTTCCCCCAAAACTCACATCCACCCAGAACCTCAGAACTGGTCACTTTAGAAATAGAATCTTGGCAGATGTAATTAGATATAATTAGTTAAATTAAGATGAAGTCTTAGAGGATTAAGGTGGGCCTTACAGGAAGGCCTTACAGGGTGGTGTACTTAAAGGAAGAAGAGATACATAGAAACCCACCCAGGGGAGAAGGCCATATAAACATGGAAGCAGAAATAGGAGGTATGCACATACAAACCAGAGATTGCTGGAAGCCTCTAGAAGCTAAGAAGCAAGGAAGACTCCCCCACTAGAGCCTTCAGAAGAAGTGGAGCCTTTCTGACACTTTGATTTATTTGCTAGAAAGATGCCTACTTTGTAACAATTGGTAACAGTAGCCTTAGGAAACTAATACAGTGAGATATACAAAAGAGTATACACAAGTAAATTGACAGTTCGGAATCAGTAACAATAGCATAAACATCCATTTATCCATAGTTTGACCTAAGAAAGAAAGTTGCAGGTAATTTTGAACCCCCTAGAGCGCTCTTCCTCAAGAATATCAGTGAACATTGTCTTTACTATCTGGATTTTGTATTAAGCATTTTTTTACCCTTTCTTTGTAATTTCTTCATACAGACATATGAATAAATCCCCAAACAATATGCTATTTAGTATTGCTTGTTTTGAACTTTTATGTAAATTGAGTCATATCTTATGTATTCTTCCTTATGTGTTTTTTACACAGTATTTTGTTTTTGAAAGTAATTCATGATGATGTATAACATCACATATACAATATATTTTTCTTTTTACAGCTAATTGCAATTAAGTTGTTCCCAATGTTTTTCCATTATAAACAATATTACCGTAAACATTCTTCATACATCTTCTAATACACATATGCATTATTATGGGGTTATAACAATCTGAATTGGAATAGACTAGGTTTAAAACAGTTTCTATCTAATAGTAGAACTGATGAATTATAGGGTATGCTTATGCTCAACTTTATGAAAATTAAAAATAATAATAGAATCAAAAGGAAATTTTTAGATATCAAATCAGATAAAATGAGGCAGAAAAGATGAAATAAAAGACAGTTAATCCAAAATCTGACAAAGAAGGAAAACACAGACAAATCTCACTTGGGAATATAGATGTGAAAAATATAAATAATTCAAACCTTAAAGTCCATAGTAATAATATACCATTGCCAAGTTGACTTTATGAATGTAAGCATGATGAAATATCAAAGGAAAAAGCATATAATTTATAAAATTAGTCAAAGCATAGAAGTATAAGATCACCTCAATCAGTACTGAAAAGATACTTGATAGCATTTAGAAGGGCTTCCCTGATAGCTCAGTTGGTGAAGAATCTGCCTGCAGTGCAAGAGAGCCCAGTGCGATTCCTGAGTTGGGAAGATCCCCTGGAGAAGAGAGAAGCTACCCGCTCCAGTATTTCTGGGCTTCCCTTGTGGCTCAGCTGGTAAAGAATCTGCTTGTTTTGTGGGAGACCTGGGTTTGATCCCTGAGTTGGAAAGATCCCCTCATGAAGGGAAAGGCTACCCTCTCTAGGATTCTGGCCTAGAGAATCTATTTTTGTTAAAAAAAGAAAAGAAAAGAAAAGAGAAAACTTTGTGAATCAACACTAGAAAAAATGATTCTTAACATGATGAAAAGTATCTACAGTAACTAAATTAGGAACAAGAATAGAATACTTTCTTTCACATCCATTATTCAAACTAGAATTTCCAATCTATGTGTTAAGAAAGAGAAAGTGAGGTACAAATATTCTAAAAGAGACATAAATTAGAAAGAAGAAAACTTCCTATTTGGAGATGACATGATTTGCAGATAATTTTTCGCCTAGATAACGAAAGACTAATCTAGTATTGTAAAATTACCATTCAAAATTTTCAACAGAAAGGAGACATGTACATATCACTTGTCGGTGTGTCCAGCAAAGACATTTTATCCAATATCCCCCTTGACATGCTCACTCTCAGATATAAATTTATTATTATTGAACAGGGGATGGAATTTTCTAACCTTCACATCATTATCTCTTTGCTTTTCTCTCTTCCTCTTATTTTTTCCTGTCAGATCAGACATTGAATTCATGTACATCAAATGCATATTTAATCTAACACCATTATAAATAAAACCTTGATATCTAATTATACTCATATGTAGATTTTGCTTTTGCTTCATGCCAAGTTTAATGCAAAAATCAAACCTGCTACAAATTCCCCTTCCCAATAAATAATCCTTTAGTACCAAAGTATTATTAGGGAAAAAAAAAAAACTAGAATTTGCTAAGATATTGAAAGTGGGAGTGGTCAAGGGATGGGGTATACGATAATGCTCTGTACTTTGCACTCAATTCTTCTGTGACCTCAAAACGTTTCTAAAAATAAATTTTATTAACTAAGAAACTAAAATTTGCTAACCATGTAGCCAAATTGTAAAGCTAACAGCACATGCTGCTGCTGCTGCTTAAGTCGCTTCAGGCATGTCCGACTCTGTGCGACCCCACAGATGGAGCCCACCAGGCTCCCCCATCCCTGGGATTCTCCAGGCAAGAACGCTGGAGTGGGTTGCCATTTCCTTCTCCAGTGCAGGAAAGTGAAAAGTGAAAGTGAAGTCTCTCAGTCGGGTCCAACTCTTAGCGACCTCATGGACTGCAGCCCACCAGGCTCCTCCGTCCATGGGATTTTCCAGGCAAGAGTACTGGAGTGGGTTGCCATTGCCTTCTCCCTAACAGCACATAGCATGCATTATTTCCATCAGGCAATTCTTTCTCAAATGGCTTTTGCCAACATACCCCTGTGGGCAGTCAAGACCCCAGCTCTTGGACACTGGATTAAGAGGCCCAATTCTGGCTTCTTCCACCTGGATCCAAGCCAATGATTGGGGATCAATGGGATCAATTGGGTGCTCTCCAAAGTCCATATTTGAGAACTTTCCTTTTATTCCCCATCTACTCTTTTTCTTCTTTTAAAAGCTTATTTTCATTTTCATGAGACCTAAACATCAGCCACATGATAGCTTCTATCCCTCAGGATCATTCATATTTTTGGAGTAAAACCAAGCCCTTCATACAAATAAAAGTTAATATCAACTGCTGAGATGCTAGAATACTCTTCACCTCATTTATAATTTTTCTAACACCATTACTTAATTAATATCAGCATTAATTCATTAGAAATATTAAGGGAAATGTTTCCTTTCACACAACAACCAGGACAAAATAACTATGTGTAAAGTCAGAAGAAAATGTGCGGGATTTGTAAAAAGAATTACAAACCTTTATTGAGATACCTAAAAGATACAAAAGTGGAGAAATATACTGTAGTCCAGATTAGATAGAAGCTTTATATTGTAAATATGACAATTATCCCAAAATCAACACCTAATGGAATGAAAGTCTCATCAAATTCACAATTAGATTTTTGAATTTGAATTAACAAAAATAAATAGAATAATAAAGTACTTACATTATTGAGTAGAAAAGAAGTCATCAGAAGAATAAAACAAAATACAAAAATTATATAGGAGAATATTAATAGAATGAACTCATAAAAATTTAGAATTTATGTATGGCAAAAAAAAAAGGCTATGAAAAAATTTTAAAATTGAAAAGGTAACTGACATCCCAAAATATATTTACAAGATACAAATCAGACAAAATATATATTGGAAGAAATGTTTGTAACCAATAAAATATGATCAATAAAATATGAAGTATTATTCAAGAATGTATTTTTGAGGATGCAGGAATTATACATTCTCAGATGCCATCATGGGTGTCAATATGAATAACTTTTTTAATATACATAAAATCCATAAAATGAGCAAGGGCGTTTGGGTTTTTGGTCCTTCTTTTAGGACCAATGGTCTCTCAGGACCAATGTAGTCCAAGGAAATAGTTACACAAAAGTATAATTATCTGACCAGAAGAATTTTGCCTTGACTTTTATGAACAGTGAAAAATTAGAGAAGATTTGAATTTCCATCATTTTTAGGATTGGTAAATAAAGTATGGCATTCCCATGTAATGGACCATTGTGTAACCATGAAAAACGACGATACAGCTTCCAGCAAAGCAGCAACAGGACTAGCAGCAGCCCTCACCATCACAGGCACCACCGAGGGGCCCAAGAGCAAGAGCAATCCAGCCCAAGGGGCAGCAAAGAAAGCCAGAAAAGTAAGCAAAATGATCCACCAAACTGTAGCTGCAAATGTTGAAACTAAGCTACGACAAGACAACAGGAAAGAGCCAATCTTCAGAGTGAAAACCAAAAACAGTGAAAGAGGAACAAAAGGAAGAGGCTGAAGCGGGTCAGGAAGACGTTAAAGAAGATATAACTGCAGAAAACAAAAGAGAGTCCAGCCTCTGAAGAAACAGAAGCAAAAGAAGCCACATCTGATGTGATGAACATCCTCTCCTGAATTTTTTCCAAGGTCTCCATTTCTCCTCTTACTATTCAACTGTCTCGTAAAGGCATGCTTTTAGATGATCTAAAAATAATTAAGGATGTTTTTATGAATTTAGATGAATTTTCTTTCTTTTTTATATACTTATTTATTTATTTGGCTCCACCAGGTCTTAGTTGCAGCACATAGGGTCTTTAGTTGTGACATGTGTACTCTTAGTTACAGCATGTGGGATTTAGTTCCCACAGATCTCTCCCTGACCAGAGATCGGACATGCCCTCTGTGTTGTAAATGAGGAGTCTTAGCCACTGGGCCACCACGGAAGTCCCTAAATGCTTTCTCTTAAGAGGTAAAATCGGGTACAATTGTTCTTTTTCTGCACAACCTGGAATTCAAAAAGTATTGAATTAAGGAAGTCTTTGAATCTTGTGCTCCAACTTTCCATTCCATAGGCTGTAGATGAGGAGGGTTATATCTTTTAACATGAAGTGTAATTAAATGCAATTCACAATTATAATCATGCTCTTAGTACATCTCAAACATTTCATTGCTGATCTTCTATACCCATGCTGTTCTTTGGTAGAATAATTGTCTAAGGAAAATGCCCCTGATCTTGGCCTTCTTGGTCAGACTTGAGTGCCAGCTGTGACATCTTTGGTAGCAGTAGCCCCAGCTTATCCTATAGCTTTGATTATACACTGAAAGATTGGACATTTTTTAGCATGTTGTGAGCTATTAAATCATGAATTAATGGGATTTTAACATAAAAATTTATCAATATTTTATCATATTAGTAATTTATATCCTCTTCAAAGGACAATTTTCCTCCAAATTTTAACTGAAGTGACTGGGTAACTTTTTAGAAAAGGACTACAATCACTTTTTAAAGATTTGTTAGTACTTAACATAAGAGCAGTGCACTGTTTGTTTAGTTGCCAAGTTGTGTCTGACTCTTCTGCGACCCCATGGACTGTAGTCCACCAGGCTCCTCGGTCTACGGGATTTCCCAAGCAAGAATACTGGAGTGGGTTGCATTTCCTCTTCCATTTATATAATCTGTGAAGAGATTAAAAAAAAAAAAAACAATAAAATCTAAGTTATAAAAATGTTGATGCTGCATATGTACTATATTTCATCGACTCTTCAGTTCAGTTCAGTTCAGTCACTCAGTCGTGTCTGACTCTTTGCAACTCCATGAATCACAGCATGCCAGGCCTCCCTGTCCATCACCAACTCCTGGAGTTTGCTCAAACTCATGTCCATCGAGTCGGTGATGCCATTCAGCCATCTCATCCCCTGTCATCCCCTTCTCCTCTTGCCCCCAATCTTTCCCAGCATCAGGGTCTTTTCAAATGAGTCAGCTCTTCGCATGAGGTGGCCAAAGTATTGGAGTTTCAGCTTCAGCATCAGTCCTTCCAATGAACACTCGGGACTGATCTCCTTTAGGATGGACTGGTTGGATCCCCTTGCAGTCCAAGGGACTCTCAAGAGTCTTCTCCAACACCACAGTTCAAAAGCACCAATTCTTCGGTGCTCAGCTTTCTTCAGAGTCCAACTCTCACATCCATACAAGACCACTGGAAAAACCATAGCCTTGACTAGATGGACCTTTGTTGGCAAAGTAATGTCTCTGCTTTTTAATATGCTATCTAGGTTGGTCATAACTTTCCTTCCAAGGAGTAAGCGTCTTTTAATTTCATGGCTGCAATCACCATCTGCAGTGATTTTAGAGCCCAGAAAAATCAAGTCTGACACTGTTTCCACTGTTTTCCCCATCTATTTCCCATGAAGTGCTGGGACCAGATGCCATAATCTCAGTTTTCTGAATGTTGAACTTTAAGCCAAATTTTTCGCTCTCCTCTTTCACTTTCATCAAGAGGCTTTTTAGTTCCTCTTCACTTTCTGCCATAAGGGTGGTGTCATCTGTATATCTGAGGTTATTGATATTTCTCCCGGCAATCTTGATTCTAGCTTGTGCTTTCTCCAGCCCAGCATTTCTCATGATGTACTCTGCATATAAGTTAAATAAGCATGGTGACAATATACAGCCTTGATGTATTCCTTTTCCTATTTGGAACCAGTCTGTTGGTCCGTGTCCAGTTCTAACTGTTGCTTCCTGACCTGCATACAGGTTTCTCAAGAGGCAGGTCAGGTATTCTGGTGTTCCCATCTCTTTCAAACTTATACACAGTTTATTGTGATCCACACAGTCAAAGGCTTCGGCATAGTCAATAAAGCAGAAATAGATGTTTTTCTGGAACTCTCTTGCTTTTTCAATGATCGACTCTTAGCCTACATTTTTCACACAGATTCTGCTGTCCTCCTAACTGCTTGGGTATGAATAAACTCCAGCAAGGCTTTAACATATTTGTCATTTCAAATTTGACTTATACACTTTCTTGGTATTACATATGCTGAGTTTAATCATTATATTATAAAATGTCTTTCAAAAGATTTTACCATAACCAACATTGAAACAACATTATTCAGTGCGTACAGAAAGGTGGAAACATAAAAAGCAGAGCAGAAATGTAATATTACTAAAGCAAATAATCTCATTGGAAGAATGACCTCAGTTTCACATTTTCTGGGGAAGAAACAACCAGCGCTTGAAGGAACCCGAGAAAGAAGATACCCAAAGTGGCAAAAAACAGGAAAATGCAAAGAGATTACCTTCACACACAATACAATGCAGCTTAAAGTGTGGAGAAAAGGGCAAACTTCAGCACAGATTTCAAAAGCATCAAGAAGCTGGTTATATCACACAGAGAAAGACAAATATTGCATTATCTCATTTATAGGGGAATCTAAAATAAACAAAATACAGACTCATGGATTCATAGAACAAATTGATGGTTGCCAGAGGCAAGGGATGGGGCTGGGCAAAATGGGTGAAGTGGGTGAAAGAGTCCAAAGGTACAAGCTTCCAGTCATAAGAGCATAAGTCCTGGGATGTAATGTACAGCATGGTGACTAGAGCTTATAATACTGTATTGTACACTTGCAAGTTGCTGAGAGGGTAGATTTTAAAAGTTCTCATCACAAGAAAAAAAATGTGTTATGTCTGGTGATGGAGGTTAGCTAGACTTATTGTGATGAACATTTTGCAATTTATAAATACTGAATCATCATGTTGCACACCCAAAACTAACATAGTGTTAAATGTCAATTTTATATCAACTTTTTAAAAAAGAAACTGCTTATGACACAGGACTGTTCCATCAACAAACTGTTGCGCTATGGTTTAATTGGCAGCTATTGCTTGCTTGCTTTCTTTTTCTGTCTCCCTCTTCTTCCTTCTTTCTTCCTTTCCTTCCTACCTCCTCCTCTCCCTCCCTCTCTTTTTCTCTCTCTTTCTTTCTTTCCCTGCAGTACCTAAAACAAAGGGATGCTAACAATCAATGATGTCTTGTAGTCAATGAAATATATTGAATCACTTCTTTGTTAACAGGAAAATGTATTCCTGACCCATTTTAAATGTTCCTTTCAGGAGCACACAAAGTAAAATTAGAATGATGCAGAGCTAGCATGGCACCTGGCTGAGGATAACACACAACCTGGTGAAGTATTTTACATTTTTTCTTTTTCTTAATCTGAGTGTTTATTTGTGAATACTTATCCAGCTATAAACTTCATGTTTTGTGCATATTTTTCTGAATGTGCCATGCTTTAATGTAAGTTTTCTTAAAATATCAGTATATAACAGAGTTTGCATCGCATGGATCCCATTTTTGAAATGATGGAGGTCTACACTGACTTCTCACATTGATGCACATATTTCTGTATGTCAGCCCAGAATCCATATGTTGACAAGAATTATGGAAAGACAGGTAACTTCTGCTTTCTTCTTCATGATTTTTTGTGTCTGAATATTTTTTACAGTGAGCATGTATTTCTTTCACAGTGAGAAGAAAAAGACAGAAAGACCTAGTCCCATTTTAAAAATACACACAGTTAAACAAAACCTGCATATTCTTTGAACAGCAAATCCACTTCACAGAATTTGTGTACAGAAATAACTAAGGATATGCACAAGTTGAGAACGCTCATCATATTTCATATCTTCTATTCAGTATTTTCATTTGAGTATTTAGTCTAAAAACTGCTTTGAGATGTAGACAGATATTTATTTACAAGGTTTTTCATCATAATGGTTGCAAAATATCAAGCACTTCCAATAACGTGGGGATAGTTAGATAAACTACTGTACATTCATGTGAGGAGCATAGTCACCAACATGGATAAGGATTTAAAAAAAAAAAAAAAAAACCCTGTGATGATATAGATGCTTATCAACACTGCCACATGAAAAACTACTACAAAACTCTCAATGCAATATAAACCATATTTTACACAAGCACAAGATATATATATGACATATATATGCAAATAAAAAGGAAGAAATATGTGCAAATGTTTATAGTGGTTATTCTTAACTCAGATTATAATTTTTAATTATCTTTTTTGTACCTTTCTGTATTTTCCAAATTCTCTAAAATGAGCATTATATGTTCTGTAAATTTCAGAGCCTACTCCAGTATCCTTGCCTGGAAAAATCCCATGGACGGAGGAACCTGGCAGGCTACAGTCCATGGGGTTACAATCAGTCAGACACGACTGAGCAACTAACACAAATTTTAGAAAGTAATGTTTTTTAATCACTACAGTCATAAGTACTTTTCTAGAGAGCAAACAGCCACATCAAAACAAAATTTTTATTCTAGAAAGAAGCACATAAAGTGCCCCAGGCCCTCTTCTCAACTCTTGTACTCCCGTTATTGAAGGATGGCCTGTTACTTACTGCCTATTCAGTTCAGTTCAGTTCAGTTCAGTCACTCAGTCATGACTGACTCTTTGAGACCCCATGAATCGCAGCACGCCAGGCCTCCCTGTCCATCACAGACTCCCAGAGTTTACTCAAACTCATGCCCATTAAGTCGGTGATGCCATCCAGCCCTCTCATCCTCTGTCGTCCCCTTCTCCTCCTGCCCCCAATCCCTCCCCGCATCAGGGTCTTTTCCAATGAGTCAACTCTTCTCATGAGATGGCCAAAGTATTGGAGTTTCAGCTTCAGCTTCAGTCCTTCCAGTGAACACCCAGGACTGATCTCTTTTAGGATGGACTGGTTGGATCTTCTTGCAGTCCAAGGGACTCTCAAGAGTCTTCTCCAACACCACAGTTCATTAGGTTCATTTAAATGCAGGTTCCATTATACCTGCTCCTCTAGTTACCTTGCCCAAAATAAAGTAGAAATACTAATGGAGGCAGGCAGAGGAATGTAGTTGTCAAGAGACACAAGGATTAATGTATAAGTGAGGGAGGAGAGATAAAAATAACCATAATAGTCATATAATAATGTGTGTTTGCCATTTCATACTGTTAATGGGGTTCTCAAATAATTTAGCCACCTGATGCGAAGAGCCAGCTCATTGGAAAAGACTCTGATGCCGGGAAGATTCAGGACAGGAGGAGAAGGGGGTGACAGAGGATGAGATGGCTGGATAGTATCATTGACTCAATGGATATGACTTTGACAAACTCCAGGAGACAGTGAAAGACAGGGAAGCCTGGGGTACTGCAGTCGAGGGCATTGCAAAGAGTCCGTTATAATTTAGTGACTAAACAGCAACAATGAAAATAATGTGTTTTTAGTGTTCAAGCTTTGAAACATACAGACTTAAGGACAAAAGTGTATTAAAACAATCCATATCCAAATTCAGAGTGTGATTCAAGACATTAAAATTTTATATGCAACACTCTTCTATTAAAAACCTTTGAAGTTATAAAATTTCATGGAAATGAACAAAGTTTAAAAAGTCAGACAAGAGCTTTAAAATTCTTTTGGTTGCACAATAAATATTTACTTTTATAGATTGATATTATATTATCATAATTGTATGTGAAGAGAAACATACACAAAAAATATAATTTGTAAAGGATTGAATTTTGAAATCCTTGTTTTATACCTAATATGGATCTTCTTGTACATTGATTTAGTTCAGAGTTCAGCAAATTAATGTCTGTGGTTTTACTTTTCATTTACATTTTAACTCAGAGCTTCCCTTACTAAAAAGGAGATGAGAGAAAGCAGTAATGAAAAATGGTCCTGGCCAGTAGTGTATTTGTCACTGTATGATTTTCTTGACAATCTTACTAAAGAGCAGAAAGTGAAAGCGAAACTCACTCAGTCATGTCCGACTCTTTGCAACCTCATGGACTATACAGTCCATGGAATTCTCCAGGCTTGAATACTGAAATGGGTAGCCTTTCCCTTCTCCAGGGGACCTTCCCAACCCAGGAATTGAACCAGGGTCTCCTGCATTGCAGGCAGATTCTTTACCAACTGAGCTATCAGACAGACCATATCACTAGTCTACTACCACTGGATGATCAAGCTGGCCAACATTTTTTTTTTTTTTTTTTTGGCTGAGCTGGGCCTTCCTTGCTGCGTGAGGACTTTCTCTGGTTGCCATGTGCAAAATCCTCACTGCAGCGGCTTCTGTTGTTGCAGAACTTGGGCTCTAGGTGGGCGAGCTTCAGTACTGCAGCACACCAGCCCCGTAGCTGTGACGCACAAGTTTAGCGGCCCGATGGCATGTGGGATCTTCCCAGACCAGGGATCAAACCATGTCCCCTGCAATAACAGGCAGATTCTTAACCACTGGACCACCAAGGAAGTCCCAAGCTGGGCAATATTTTGATACAAAACAAACCATTCCTTTACCTGACCGACTCCTGATCTCTCAAGGGCAATGCAAAGCACAATGCATCATCTTCCTAATACCTTTTGTTACTGTCGTTGTTTAGTCACTAAGTTATGCCTGGCCCTTTTGTGACCCTAAGGACTCCAGGCCACCAGGCTTCTCTGTCCATGGGATTTCCCAGGCAAGAATAATGGAGTGGGTAGTCATTTCCTTCTCCAAGGGATCTTCCTCACTCAGGAATCAAACTCTTGTTTCCTGCATTGATGAGTGGATTCTTTACCACTGAGCCACCAGGGAAGCCCTACCCTACAACAATTTGGGGGGCCTTTACTTGTGTCTGCTCGTGCCTTCTATAGTCACAAAGTTTTCTCAATGTAAGCATCTCATATCTGAGACAAGGGAAAAGGATTTTGTGATGAACTAAGTTTAGAAACCACTACATCCTTTTCTTAGAAATTGGCAGTGTTATTATCATATTGAAGGCTCTGAGAAGGTCCATGGTAAAGATAACTCTGTCTAATCTAGAATTGTCTAATTTAGAATTTCCCAAAAGTATTGACCATGAAGCCTCTTTCTTCTTTACCACCTGCTAATACCTCATGGGACTAGTATTTCTGGGCCTATTCTTAGGGAAACTGTATCTCTAATTCCAAGTAAGGAAATTGAACATGAAGTAGTTGGGTGACCTACCAAGTATTCACAACTATTAAGAGGCAGGGCTGGAATAGGTGCCCAGGCCTCTGATCTACACCCATTCTGATCTACATCTACATCTGACCTACACGCCAGGTCTTTACCTGGCAACTTGTCTCTTACCCACTTCACTATTAAAGTAAGATAGCTGAGCAAAGAAGAAACCAACAAGTCTTCATTTAAAATATGTTCTCCTTATTTCATGACCTTGTTTTATGGCTTTTCAGCTGAAAATGTTTCTAGTCCTGTCAATTCTCCAGATTCTTAATGAAAAATGAGGGACTTGTAGTAATAGCAGAAAAATAAATGCTTTATGAAAACTGAGAAAGAAATGAGTGAGAACTTTATTCTCAATAGTATTAGTTTTTCTTTCCTTAAAAAGCATTGAATTTAGTTTTTCTTTCCTTTAAAAAGCATTGAATTGTGAGATTTTATTGGAATAATAAAATATATAAGATAAATTGCAATTGCTCTTTACACTCCAAAAACCAATTCTTGAAACTGTAACAATGGAAAACTATAAGAACAATTGCCATGCAGATCAATGGGCTTCTCCATGTATTTCTTAGCAAGTGGCTCAAGTAATATTAGTTCAGTTCAGTTCAGTTCAGTTCAGTCACTCAGCCTTGTCCGACTCTTTGTGACCCCATGGACTGCAGCACACCAGGCCTCCCTGTTAATTACCAACTCCCAAGTTTACTCAAACTCATGTCCATTGAGTCAGAGATGGCATCCAACTATCTCATCCTCTAACATCCCCTTCTCCTCCCACCTTCAATCTTTTCCAGCATCAGTGTCTTTTCAAATCAGTCAGTTCTTCAAATCATGTGGTCAAAGTATTGGAGTCTCAGCTTAAGCATCAGTCCTTCCAATGAATATTCAGGGTTGATTTCCTTAAGGATTGACTGGTTTGATCTCCCTGCAGTCCAAGGGACTCTAAAGTCTTCTCCAACACCACAGTTCAAAAGCATCAATTCTTTGGTGCTCAGCTTTCTTTATAGTCCAACTCTCACATCTATACACGACCACTGGAAAAACCATAGCCTTGACTAGACAGACATTTGTTGGGAAAGTGATGTCTCTGCTTTTTAATATGCTATCTAGGTTGGTCATAATTTTCTTCCAAGGAGCAACCGTCTTTTAATTTCATGGCTGCAGTCACCATCTGCAGTGATTTGGGAGCCCCAAAAAATAGTCTGTCACTGTTTCCACTGTTTCCCAATCTATTTGCCATGAAGTGATGGAACCAGATGCCGTGATCTCCGTTTTCTAAATGCTGAGTTTTAAGCCAACTTTTTCACTCTCTGAAGAGGCTCTTTAGTTCTTTGATTTCTGCCATATGAGTGCTGTCATCTGCATACCTGAGGTTATTGATATTTCTCCAGGCAATCTTGATTCCAGCTTGTGCATCCTCCAGCCCAGCATTTCTCATGATGTATTCTGCATATAAGTTAAATAAGCAGGGTGACAATATACAGTCTTGATGATGTACTCCTTTCTGTATTTGGAACCAGTCTATTGTTCCATGTCCAGTTCTAACTGTTGCTTCTTGACCTGCATACAAATTTCTCAGGAGACAGGTCATGTGGTCTGCCATTCCCACCTCTTAAAGAATTTTCCACAGTTTATTGTGATCCTCACAGGCAAAGGCTTTGGTGTAGTCAATAAAGCAGAAGTAGATGTTTTTCTAGAACTCTCTTGCTTTTTTGATGATCCAACAGATGTTGGCAATTTGATCTCTGGTTCCTCTGCCTTTTCTAAAACCAGCTTGAACATCTGCAAGTTCACAGTTCATGTATTGCTGAAGCCTTGCTTGGAGAATGTTGAGCATTACTTTGCTAGCATGTGAGATGAGTGTAACTGTGCAGTAGTTTGAGCATTCTTTGGCATTGTCTTTCTTTGGGATTGGAATGAAAACTGACCTTTTCCAGTCCTGTGGCCACTGCTGAGTTTTCCAAATTTGCTGGCATATTGAGTGCAGCACTTTCATAGCATCATCTTTTAGGATTTAAAATAGCTCAACTAGAATTCCATCATCTCCACTAGGTTTGTTTACAGTGATGCTTCCTAAGACCCACTTGACTTCACATTCCAGGATGTCTGGCTCTAGGTGAGTGATCACACCATTGTGATTATCTGGGTCGTGAAGATCTTTTTTGTATAGTTCTTCTATTTATTCTTGTCACCTCTTCTTAATATCTTCTGCTTCTGTTAGGTCCATATCATTTCTGTCCTTTATTGTGCCCATCTTTGCATGAAATGCTCCCTTGGTATCTCTAATTTTCTTGAAGTGATCTCTAGTCTTTCCCATTCTATTGTTTTCCTCTGTTTCTTTGCATTGATCACTGAGGAAGGCTTTCTTATCTCTCTTTGCTGTTCTCTGAAACTGCATTCAAATGAGTATATCTTTCCTTTTCTCCTTTGCCTTTCGCTTCTCTTTTTTTCATAGCTATTTGTAAGACCTCCTCAGACAACCATTTTCTTTTTTTTGCATTTCTTTTTCTTGGGGATGGTCTTAATCCTTGCCTCCTGTATTATGATATGAACCTCCATCCCTAGCTCTTCAGGTACTCTATCAGATCTAATCACTTGAATCCCTTTCTGATTTCAATTGTATAATCATAAGGGATATGATTGAGGTCATACATGAATGGTCTGGAGGTTTTCCCTACTTTCTTCAATTTAAGTCTGAATTTGGCAATAAGGAGTTCATGATCTGAGCTAAAGTCAGTTCCTGGATCTTGTTTTTCTGACTATACAGAACTTCTCTGTCTTTGGCTGCAAAGAATATAATCAATCTGATTTCGCTATCGGCCATCTGGTGATGTCCATGTGTAGAGTTTTCTGTTGCGTTGTTGGAAGAGGGTGTTGGCTATGACCAGTGCGTTCTCTTGACAAAACTCTACTGCCCTTTGCCCTGCTTCATTCTGTACTCCAAAGCCAAATTAGCCTGTTACTCCAGGTATCTCTTGACTTCCTACTTTCACATTCTAGTCCCCTATAATGAGAAGGACATCTTTTTTGGTTGTTAGTTCTAGAAGGTCTTGTAGGTCTGCATAGAGTCATTCAACTTCAGCTTCTTCAGCATTACTGGTTGGGGCATAGACTTGGATTACTGTGATATTGAATGGTTTGCCTTGGAAATGAAGAGAGATCATTCTGTCATTTTTGAGATTGCATCCATATATTGCATTTCAGACTCTTTTGTTGACCATGACGGCTACTCCGTTCCTTCTAAGGGATTCTTGCCCACAGTAGTAGATATAATGGTCATCCAAGTTAAATTCACCCATTCCAGTCCATCTTAGTTTGGTGATTCCTACAGTGTCGATGTTCACTCTTACCATCTCCTGTTTGACCACTTCCAATTTGCCTTGATTCAAAGACCTTACATTCCAGGTTCCTCCTATGCAATATTGCTCTTTACAGCATCAGACTTTACTTCCATCACCAGTCACACCCATAACTGGGTGTTGTTTTTGCTTTGGTTCCACCTCTTCATTCTTTCTGGAGTTATTTCTCCACTCTTCTCCAGTAGTGTATTGGGCACCTTTCGACCTGGGGAGTTCAT
This sequence comes from Odocoileus virginianus, assembly GCF_023699985.2. Lineage (NCBI taxonomy): Eukaryota > Metazoa > Chordata > Mammalia > Artiodactyla > Cervidae > Odocoileus > Odocoileus virginianus. Next base: position 32,047,510 of record NC_069704.1, on the reverse strand, counting down.
CTTTCAGTGTCCTATCTTTTTGCCTTTTCATACTGTTCATGGGGTTCTCATGGCAAGAATACTGAAATACTTTGCCATTCCCTTCTCCAGTGGACCACGTTTTGTCAGAACTCTCCACCATGACCCATCTGCCTTGGGTGGCCCTACCCAGCATGCCTCATAGTTTCATTGAGTTAGACAAGGCTGTGATCAATGTGATCAGTTTGGTTAGTTTCCTGTGATTGTGATTTTCAGTCTGTCTGCCTTCTGATGGAGAAGGATAACATCTTTGTATTTCTTGTTTTAAAAAAAGAAAAATAACTTAAAGTAGGAAAGAAAAAAAACTCTTGCTGAGCTCCTATGATATACCAAATACTTTATAAATATTATCTCCTTTAATTTTCAGAATGAGTCTGCAAGGTACATGCTCATATTCCCATTTGAAAGATAGGAAAACAGAGGCTCTGAAAGTTAGCACAGAGGTTAGGAGGAACCTGCGCTCCAGAGCCAAGGCTCCTTAGTTTAAAACCTGCCTCTGACAGAACTGTCTGACTTCAGCAAATCAATGAGCTTTCCTGTGCCTCAGTGTCTTTATCTGTAAAATAGGGATAATACTACTCAAAGTGAAGTCATTAAGATTAAATAAGGTTCCATAAATGCAGGTTCTTCTTGTCCTTAAGTAAATATCAAAAGCTCACAGAGTAAAAATTTGTCCTCTCTGATGGCAATAACCAGCTCCCTCACCCTTGAATTTGCTGTCCTATAAATGCTTTAATTCTCAATTCAAAAGCCATGAGGCGAATGACTCTCCAGTCTCCTTCCTCCAGGTCATGGAGGTGAGTGCCCACACCTGGCATCCCATGCACATCACTTTTGTACTCTGCAGGAGGCAGAGGCCTGGCTCTGACCCTCAGACAAAATGCGGCTGGACATGTCCTGAAACAACCTGCAACTAACAAGGTTCCCAAACCTCTACCAGGTCCCTTCAGACCCTCCATGTTCTGCAAAAATGTCTATCAAACAGCACATATGCCTGAAAACACGGACAACCCAACCTCAAAAACACCCAGCAAGAAACGGTGTAGAAGCTGTCATTAACACGTTTATCTTTAGTTTTCTCGAGTTTGTGAAGGTGATATGGAAGAAACTTTTTTTTTTTTTAATGGAAAAGCTGGCTGTGACCACGAAGAAAATTCACTTCAGCTACACAAATATTTATTGAGCGTTTACTGGTTCAGATTCCTGGCAGATGCAAAGGAATAGGATTGGAATTTTAAGTAGTTTATAATTGGACTTCCTATTAAATACAGCAGGTTGAACACCTGTGTTCCCTCCCCAGATTGCTCTAAAATGACTGGAAAAGAATTTTTCTTCAGAAAGAAGAAATAAAGCTTAAATCCATCCTCTCAGGTTACCCCCATCCTCACTCTCAGCTAATGATCTCCCTTCATGTCCCAGGAAAAACTCTCCCAAACTCCTGTCACCACATCTCCTGCTTCACCTGCCCGTGACATCTGCTCTTCCTTCCTATGACTGAAGTGAGCTGAGCATGGGTACCAAAGGCCGCTTTCCAACAGTAAAACTCCCGTGCTGTAAGCTAGCTCAGAGAACCACTCCAAAATTCTCCTCCATGCTACTCCATCATTTATCGTCTCTACTGGGTCATCTTCATCAACTTACAAGACTACTTGAATTCTCCTTCCTCCTTCAGCTCCCTCCCTATTTCTCCAAACAAAAGGGCCCCAAACCATCTTACAATGCTATTGCATTTATTCCAACTCCTCTTCCTTTTTAGACTCATTCCACTCACATTTTCATCCCACAGTCTTAACATGGATACCAATGACAGCTGGCGCTAATTCCAATAGTCAGTTCTCTCTTCCTTACTTGGCACAGTTTATCGCCCTCCAACTTGATACGTTCTCTTCCCCGTTCTTCTCCAACACAGGGGAGAACACACTCCTTCTGACTGCTCCACAGCCCTCACGTTTAAGCCTTTGTTCTCTCTTCCTGTTGCAGGGGAACATGTTGAAGACAGTGGCCTCAAAAGATAAAAGGAGCCTGGGATCCTGAAGGTGTGGAGAACATCCTCTCACCTCCTTTAATGACCTGCCTAGGAAAGAAACCTATATTGTTTTTAAGATAGCATGGTGGAGAGGGTATTATAGCAGTTAGCATCACTTAACCTGACATACATTCAACCACTGTAATAAGAAGTGGTTTAAACAATGAAAAATCTGATTAATCAAGAAACAGACATTGAAGCAAATAATTTAGATATACAGAGGTAGAGAGTCAAAGAAACAGGAAAAGGAGTAAAATGGTACATCCAAAGAGTAGTCCTAGTGGAACTAGTGGGGTTGGGTAGGTGGCTGCTGGTTTTTATTATATGATCAACAGTAATATTTAACTTTAAAATATGTATATTTGTAACAAATAAATATATAAATTATTGATTTTAAAAAGGTTTACAATTTTCAAGGAGAAGCAGACATGAACATAGATAATTATAGAATACATACTATAAATATCCAAAGTGAACCCTGATGTATTATGGACCATAGGAGAAGCTCTTAAAAGGATCAAATGCACTTGAATACAATAAAAGGTGTGCTTCATTTGGTTAGGTTGTTTTACAGGTTATGGATGTGACGGCTTCATGGTGGGTAGAAAACTTGGGAGTATTTTCGTTCTTTTTTCTTTTCTTTCTCTTTTGGGATGGTGTAAAAAGAAGATATTTAAATGGTAAGTGAAGAAGCCGAGACTCGGGGCTCTGCTAGCACATACTATTCTTTTGTGCAAATCTTTTTAAAGCACCCTTCCTCGAGACACTTTTGTCTGTTGGAAAATTGCCTTTACCATCCTATATTGTTAGAATGAGACACTTTACTGACATCTGGTGGATGACTGTGATAATATATACTCAAGCTCAAATATTCGTACCTGAAAAGTGAATCGCTCTCCTTAGAGGTGTGTTCTGTTCCACGTAAAACCTGTACTCACACTTTGAGCATCATCATTGCTAAAAATCTGTTGACTGCCCTACACCCTTGGACCCTGATCTTAATGTATCAGCTCTTCTCTTTCCCGTCTTCCTTTCTCTCCTTCTCTTTTTCCCTGGCCCTCCTATCTAAGAATGCCTGAGTGTTAGTTGCTCAGTCATTTCCTACTCTTTGTGACCCCACAGACTGTAGCCCACCAGGCTCTTCGGTCCATGGAATTCTCCAGGCAAGAATACAGTACTCGGTTGCCATTCCTTTCTCCAGGGGATCGTCCCTACCCAGGGACCAAACCTGGGTCTCCTGCATTACCGGCAGATTCTTTACCATCTGAGCTACCAGGGAAGTCCTCTAAGGGTGTCTGTCCCCTCCAAAAAAATCACTCCCCTCTTTTACAGTGTGAAAGCCATGGTTTCAGCAGACACCTAGACCTTTAGGCTTCTTCTATCCCAGTCTCTATCCAAACTAAGATGTAAATCCAGAGTCTTTTGTTTATAAAACAAAATTATTTCCAACCCAATCCAGATGTAGGCCATAATTCAGTCTGTCTTTTAATTAAGGCCTGTGCATTGGGTGAATGGATCCTGAGGCCTACGGACTTCCCTGAGGCTATCTGGCTCTACCCTTAGGGTCTGAGACTTGGAGATAAGTACCTGCCACACCCACTCAGGTTGATTCCAAGCCCACCACTCAAAAGGGGGCCAGAAAATCAAGGTGTGCTTTCTTCATCAGTTCTCTTAGGCATCTAGGCTAGTTTTGCTGATGATTGCTCAGAGCCCCTGATTCAGTTCTGTTCATCAAAAAGGAAGACTTTTTTTTTCCTGATTTTTTCAACTAAGCCCATGCCCCACAGCTATTGACGCCAGCGCCCCCTAGAGCCTGTGCTTTGGAACAAGAGAAGCCACCGCAATAAGTCTGAGCACTGCAACAGTGAGTAGACCCCTCTCAACAGAGCTAGAGAAAGCCCAAGCAAAGCATCAAAGATCCAGCACAGCCAAGAAAAAAAAAAGATTATTTACCTTCGACGAATCCTTTCTTGCTATCTATCTGCCCTAATAAAGGAAAATTAGGTGGCTACAAGGAGGCAACCCAATTTCAATGACTAGCTCATGAGCCGTTTTGATTCTTGAACGTGTTTAACTGTTGTAAAACAGAATAATCCTAAAACACATTGTCCCTAAAATAGGTGGAATATAATTTCAAATGTCTTTAGCCAGTTTCATCATACTCTACTGTATAAGTTCTGAGAAATCTTTTAAGAAATTGGGATAATTAAGTCCACAAAGAAAAGAAAGAAGCCAGAGAAGGTCTGAAAGCCTTCAGATATAAAAAGAGCTATTGTCATTCATTTTTGTTTGTGTCCAATAAAATAAGCTTAAACTGTAATTATGTAGCATTCATTTAGAGAAAGATTTTACACGTGTAGATAAATAAGCTTTAGAAGGCTCTCACTCACACTGGAGAGATTTTGTGCTTTGTTGTCAGCTTACAGGAGGCAGGAGGATGAAGAGATGTTTTCCCGAGGTCCCTGGGGCCCTGAGTCCACCCTGCTCATTCAACAGGCACTGATTGGGCACCTCTTGCCAGATACTTGTGAGATTAAGAGTACAGAGTGAATCAACTAAAATCCTTGCCCTAAGGAGCCCATGATCTGCCAGTGGAATCCAGTTTGTACAACTCTGTAAGAGTTGTTTATCTACCAGGTAAAGGTAAGTCACTCCCTTAAGCTAAATTCCTGCTGATCTGAGCATCTCTCAGACTCGCCTGCCAATATAAGTGCAGCTGAAATTTAGCCCAAATCACTGAACACCAGGAATGCCTGAGAGGATTCCTTGACTCTCAGTAAGCCAGGCAGCATAAGAGGAAAGGGGGCTTTTTAAGTGTCCTAGAAGTACCTTTACATGCATTATACATTATATACGATTGAAGAGTAATGAAGGGAAGGAACTGCAACCCCAAATTGGAAAATTCAATGCTAATCTGTCTCTTCTGCAGCTGTAGTTGAGGTTTTGCTTGCCTGTCCAGGATCCCAAGGCTTGGGGAAAAAAAAGAAAATCAAAGCAAGTACAGCATCAATACTGCACATGCTAAAATGTGAAAATGTGTCATATATTCTCCTTCATCCTCTTAGAACTATGTCATTAGTATCATGCTTAATTAACAACACTTTTTCATAGATGGGAAACAGTCAAGGTTCTGATAGGAAAGAGATGACATGCTCAAATTGGGATAATTCAGCAAATATTAAATAAAAGAACTATTCAAAATTTTGCAGAGAAAACACAGGGCATAGTGCAGTCCCCCAAACTAGTGTCATTGAGACTAGAAACTCGGAACACAAGGAAAGAGAGGAAGGTGTGGTTACCTGCCAGAAGGCAGAAGTCCTATAGAGGATGTCATCTTAAGAGATGCTGTACTCTTCTGTCAAAGGGCACAGCCGTCCAAGGCCAGCCAACAAGGGCAGGAATCCAAGAGAGCAAATACTCCAACCTCACTCTTCTCCCTCTCAACCCATCAGCTGAAGCCAAGAGGGAGCTGGAGGACAAGGAAGCCCATTTGTTCAGGCAGGTTCATCATTCCTAAGAAGAGGCAGAAGAACTCTCCCCTGCTCTGGACAGGCAAAGAAAATATCCAGCTCAGAACTGGAGGTCTGAAACTGACATCCAGTTCCTAGAGTCCCCCAGACAACTTTAAGATTACCTCAACCAACTCAGAGTGATTAAGAAACAGGTGTAGCAAATTCTCAGTCCAAATTTGACCACCCTCCCAACCCACCCTTCAGCCCTGCATGCAATGCACTTTCCAGCCCTGTGTCATCAAATGCCAAGGGACATCCTTAGTAAATCACCTGAATGTGTTAATGAACTCAGTTGGGGGAAGAAGTCTTTCACAGTGCATCTGTCAAATCTGCTGCACTTTAAATATCTTAAATTTTATTAGTCAATTATGTCTCAATAAAACTGAAAAAACAATATAATAATTTTTAAGAGATAAAGGTAATAAGTCACCTGAAAAAATAAAGATACTAGTAACAATTTAGTAAATGTATTTAAGATGCAAGGTTGGAAGCATGATTACTAAATGGAGTATATGCTTAGTCGCTCAGTCGTGTCCAACTCTGCAACCCCATGGACTGTGGCTCACCATGTTCCTTTGTCCATGGGATGTTTCTAGACAGGAATACTGGAGTGGGTTGCCATTTCCTTCTCCGGGGCGTCTTCCCCACCTAGGGATCAATCCCATGTCTCCTGCGTCTCCTGCCCCAGCAGGGGGATTCTTTACCCCTGAGCCATCTGGGAAGCCCCACTACATTGAGGGGCACCCATAAAAATTCAAAATCTTCCACTATTTTTTAAATAACTCTTGCTTTTCTTCTCACTGCTCTATATATTCTTTATTGTTCCAGCTATATCTTTAGACAGATACAGATTCTATAAAAATAGAATGAGACTTGCTATTCAAAATACCCAACAGAATACAAATTTTTATCTTTTCTCCCTGCAAAGTCCTACTAAAATAATAGAATAAATATATATAATTGAATATTTAGCAATTCTTGGGCTTCCCTAGTATTTCAGCTGATAAAGAATCTGCCTGCAATGCACGAGACCCTGGTTCGATTCCTGGGTTGGGAAGATCCCTGGAGAAGGAAATGGCAATCCATTCCAGGACTCTTGTCTGGAAAATCCTATGGATGGAGGAGCCTGCGGACTATAGTCCATGGGGTTGCAAAGAGTTGGACACGACTGAGCAACTAAGCATAGCATTTAGCAGTTCCTATAAACCAGAGCAGCGTCACCAGAAGGTCAGATCATGATAAATTTAGAGATGAAGCAATTGATGGCAAACTTAATAGGCCTGAGGAACTCATAAAACTCAAAACTAACAGGTAAGGACATCCAGAAATAGTGAGGTTCATCCTGTAGGACATCTGAATAAGCTCAAGTCAGCAACAAGGGCCTGGAGAAGGAGCCTTTTGGGGGTAAAATCTGTCCAGTGGCTCTGGCTCCCTGAAAGTGCACTTCTGATGTGGCTGAGACTCTGGATGGTCGCTGGGCGGCCACCAAAGCTGATTTTTCCAAGGGGCAGGAGATGCCCTGCTAATACAGAGCACAAGCTGCTAGGTCACCTGCCTCCTACCTGGCAAAGAAGGAGCTCAGCGTGCAGGCGGAGACACTGGAACCCACCCTGGACACTGTCAAAAACAGAGCAGTGAGGACATTTTTGAAGCTCTAATTGGCTTTATCTAACAATTCCTGAATTGAACGGCATTCAGTCTAGCAACTTAAAGGACGTTCAGCTCCCAAGAGTGGTAAAAAATGGAAGGCTTTTATAGAAAAGAGGTGGGCGGGGGGGTGGGCAAGGAAACCATTAGAAAAAGAAAAAAAAGGGTTTTGGGGGCCAGGACACCTTCTTTCTGTAGGGTAGGGGAGAGCATGGGGTTTGACAAGCAGGTTGCCTCTTCTTCCCCAGGAGGTGGGGTCAGGGCGAAGACGACCCACCTGACAAGTGATCTCATCGGTGCTGACCAGAAAATTCCAAACTGGTTGATTAAGATTACATTTCTGGGGAAGGTCTGCAACTCAGCTTTGGTACTAGATCTAGGCTTGGTTTCATGGACTTTAGTGCAAGCAACACCATCTTGGGCCTGTGATTTTTGTTTAATGGCACTTTGAGGGGTCATAGGCTCCAGGCCCACAAACCAGCTGGTACCAGAGCTTGTCTCTGCCCAGGAGCCTAGCTGCAGGAGCAGAAGGTGACTTTAAACTGCAACATTTCACTTTCTAGCCTGGTGATGATGGAGATATAGTGTCTGTTATTTCTACTTCTTGCATATGCAAATATTTCACAATAATATTTTAAGAGCTGTAACAATCTCTTGGGGTAGGAAAAGTTATCTAAAGGTTAGCATTTCCAACAGTCTTACATCAGTTTACCATTCATATGATTTCAATCAATATTATATTTAATAAATTTTGTTTTTAAAAACACTATGTGTAGTGTACTCCTACTCTTCAGAAATTCTTTCTGTATATATGTGTGTGCACCTACACCCAGATGCATAGACATGCATCTATTCTAGTGTTCAGAAAATATTAATGCAGGTGACTGGGATATAATTGGATTTAGTTTGATTTGTAGCCTCCTTTTGGTACTTTTTAAAAATCATGAATTTTTTAGAGCATGCACCATTTGTAGAGAATAGCAGTGATTAAGGGCTTCCCTTGTGGCTCAGTCAGTAAAGATTCCACCTGCAATTCAGGAGACCTAGGTTCGACCCTTGGCTTGGGAAGATCCCCTGGAGAAGGGCATGGCAACCCACTCCAGTATTCTTGCCTGAAGAATCCCCATGGACAGAAGAGCCTGGCAGGCTACCTTTACCATCCATGGGGTCGCAAAGAGTCAGACGTGACTGAGTGACTAAACACAGCCCAGCACAGTGATTAAACCAAAGAACTGAGATCCTTGGGACCTGGGCCACATGCTGTTGAACATAATGCAGAAAGAAGGAATGTGTCTCCCATTCTCCCGAGGCTGGTTAGGTCATCAGACTCTGCAGATTCGCCGAGAGCAGTGGCTGACAAGAGACTCAGGGACTATTGGCACTGCCAGGGGATCAGCCAGCCTGCTGTCGAGCCCAGCCTTCACCCAGACAGTCACAGCCGGAGACAAGCAGATCACTGGGAACTCTGAGCATGTCTGAGAACCCAGCTCCCCGACCCCAGCTTATCCAGTAGGGCACCCAGTCATTGTGGCAAATGCATGAGCCACATCCTTGTTCTCAGCACCATGGGGCTCAGGGCACCTGGCCTTGGAGCACACTATAGCACCCCTTAACAAATGCATGCATGTGCAAACACACACACACACAAACACTCTGCACACACCTATGAAGATTGAATGGACCACTAAAGGTGACATATCCTTCTTACTGCATCAGGGCAGAACTGAGGCAAAACACAACTCCTGAATTCCTCTACATTGTGGGCCTGCAAATCCCTCGTCACACCAGCTGCAGCAGTCAGCCTTAACAGTGACAGACCCCCAGGTCCCCAGAGGAATGTTGGGCTCCTGATCCATCAGCCTTAACAGCAACAGACCCCCAGGTCCCCGGAGGAATGTTGGGCCCCTGATCCACCAGCCGATGGGATTCAAAGAAAATTAGGGGACAAGAGACGTGATGGGAGGTTCTAAGAAAATCATGAGAAGTAGCTCCAGAAAAAGACTGAACTTCCTGCCAACCTAATGGGTTAGAACTGAGATTCTTTATAACTGGATGTCAAGGCAAGAGGAGCCTAATCTGCTCTTCCATGCTCTTCTCATCCATCATTGCTCTCGGGTGTTACTCTTCTTTTCAACTCTCTTCCCTCATTAGAAAGAAGAAAGGAAGGAAGGATCGCCATTTATTTCTATATCTGTATATAAATTGCTCTATATCTTTATATATTTAAGTATCTCTGATTTGTTAATTCAGTCTTTTAATCAGCTCCTTTATGACACATATTCTAGTAATATTGGTTCCAGGTATCTGACAATTGCATTCTTCTCCATCCCACATTGGAATATAAACTATCTATATAATTAATAAATAAATGTCCTTACAGAACAGACTTCTGGTTGCCAAGAGGAAGGGGTGTTAGGGGAGGGATGGGTCAGTAATTTGGGGCTAGAAGTTGCAAACTATTACATATACTTCTCATCACACGGCTTCCAGTCTGTCCCCTGGTGCTCCCCTTTCTGCAAGGGTTCCAGCTCGTCCTTGCTCTTCCCCACTCTACATCTTCCTCAGCCCCCAGGGGACTTGGCTCCAGCAAAGACAAAAATCCCACAGAACCTGCTTCAACAGCAGCCCACAAGTGTGCTCTCAAGTCTTGTGAAAATCATATACATGTACATATCCTAGTGGCCCAGCTGCTCTAACTGAACCTGGACTAGCACAAAAATCTCATACCTGGGTCTGGTTCTGGCTCCAGGTGAGTGACCACACCATCGTGGTTATCTAGATAATTAAGATCTTTTTTCTATAATTCCTCTGTGTATTCTTGCCACCTCTTCTTAATGTCTTCTGCTTCTGTTAGATCCACACCATTTCTGTCCTTTATTGTGCCCATCTTTGCATGAAATATTCCCTTGGCATCTCTAATTTTCTTGAAGAGCTCTCTGGTATTTCCCATTCTATTGTTTTCCTCTATTTCTTCACATTGATCACTGAGGAAGATTTTATCTCTCCTTGCTATTCTTCAGAACTCTGCATTCAGATGGGTATATCTTTCCTTTTCTCCTTTGCCTTTTTCTTCTCTTCTTTTCTCAGCTCTTTGTAAGGCCTCCTCAGACAACCATTTTACCTTGTTGCATTTCTTTTTCTTGGGGATGGTTTTCATCAATGCCTTCTGTACAATGTCACGAACCTCCGTCATAGTTCTCCGTCCCTCTGTCTATCAGATCTAATCCCTTGCATCTATTTGCCACTTCCACTATATAATCATAAGGGATTTGATTTAGGCCATACCTGAGTGGTCTAGTGGTTTTCCCTACTTTCTTCAATTTAAGTCTGAATTTTGCAGTAAGGAGTTCATGATCTGAGCCACAGTCAGTTCCCGGTCTTGTTTTTGCTGGCTGTATAGAGCTTCTCCAATTTCGGCTGCAAAGAATATAATCAGTCTGATTTCAGTATTGACCATCTGGTGATGTCCATGTGTAGATTTGCCACTCGTGTTGTTGGAGTCTGGTTTTAGAGGAGTAAAACCTTAAGGATAGGTTCCCTTAATTGCTTCTGGGTTTTCTTTTTTATTTGTTTTAATTGAGAATATTAATAATTGATACATAACATTGCATTAGTTTTAGGAGCACATCAAAATAATTTGACACATGTACACATTGTGAGAGGATTATTACAAAGTCTAGTTAACTTCCATCACTGCAAAGTTAAAAACTTTTTTATGAAAAAAATTTTTAAAGTCCAGTCTCTTAACAACTTTCAAGTACACAATACAGTATTATTAAGTATAGTCACCATCCTATACATTACAACCCCAGGACTTACACATCTTATAAGTGGAAGTTTGTACCTTTTGACTACCTTCACCTACTTTGCCCACCTGCCACCCCCCAATCTCTGGCAACCAGCAATCTGTTCTCTACCTCTATGAACTTGGTTTGTTGGGTGTTTGTGATTCCATATGACAAAACTGAGATCATACGGTATTTGTCTTTCTCTGTTTGACTCAATTCACTTACTATACTGCCCTTAAGTTTCATCCATGTTGTTACAAATGGTAGGATTTCTGTCTTCTTTAAAACTGAATAATATTCCAGTGTGTGTGTGTGTGTGTGTGTGCATACACATACATCACATTTTCTTTATCCATCCATCTGTTGATGGATGCTTAGGTGTTTCTGTGTCTTGGCTATTGTGAATAATGCTACAATGAACATAACTGCAGTTTTAACAGTGATTTGATTCCCTTCAGCAGTAGTAGGATTGCTGGTTCATATGGTAGTTCTATTTTTAGTTTTTTGAGAAAACTTCATACTGTTTTCCATAGTGGCTGCACCAATTTACATTCCCACCAACCGTGTAGGAGGGTTCACTTTTCTCCATAACCTCCCCAACACTTTCATTTCTTGTCTTTTGGTAATAACTGTTCTAACAGGTGTGGTTTTGATTTGCATTTCCCTGATAGTGATGTTGAGTACCTTTTCAATACCTGTTGGTCACTTGTATGCCTTCTTTGGGAAAAATTTCTGCCTGTTTTTAATTGGGTTTTTTCTGAGTTTTTATGCATTTTTCATATATTTCAGCTATTAACCCCTTGATAGAGTCCCACTTGGGCTTCCCTGGTGGCTCAGATGGAAAAGAATCTGCCTGCAATTCAGGCAGGCAGGAGACACAGGTTCAATCCCTGAGTCAGGATCTTCCCCTGGAGAAGGGGATGGCAACCCACCCCAGTATTCTTGCCTGAAGAATTCCATGGACAGAGGAGTCTGGCAGGGTACAGAAAATGGGGTCACAGAGAGTAGGACATGACTGAGCAACTAACACCCACATAGTCCCCCTTATTTTGGGATGTTTTGTTTGTTTCATTTTTGCTTTTGTTGTTTTTGCTATTAGTGTTAAATCCAAACACATCATTGTTAAAGACAATATCAAGGGTTCTGGGTTTTCTGATGTTTGAGTCCCTGGTCTAATTAGATTTAAAGTCATGAATGACTCTGCTTCTAGAGTTAAAGATGGTACTGGTATTTAGTAAAGTAATAAAACAAGCAAAGCACTGTTTACAACACAGCCCCTTTCTTAGTCCTGCCCTCTGTCAACTAAAACTATTCTGGTTCTCGAAATGTTTGGTGCAGACCTAAGACGAGAAAATTATATAATTCTTCCAGTAGTGTGCCTGAAGACTAGAGTTAATGTGTGATTTTCATGTTTTCATTTAATATCTTAAACTTTAATCTAGCTTTTATCTCTATAAATGTGTACATAATTTTCTAAGTTTTTTTTTTCCTTCCCTGGTTATCCCATGCTCTTGATTAACTCCATCATGCCATGTCATTTGGTATCTGTCCACCCAGAGCCCCTTCTAAGGAAAATCACTCTACCCACAGCCCCTACCACCTAATCTTAAATGACCTGCCTCCTTTACCCGCTTGTCTTTACAGATTGGAAAAGGAAAGGCAGGGCCCTCAGAATCAGGGTGTCACTGCAGAGAAACCAAGTCAACTCTCTCTTGTCTATACCAGTCTCCTGGTCTCTCCTGGGACAGAGCTGTGATGAAATCTTTTCCCCGGGGTCTCATGTTTGGGGTGGTCTCTGATATCTCCCCTTCACTTGCACCTTCTTGCCTCCACTCTATCTACCCTGAGTCTACCTCTGACTGAGGGACATGAACCACTTTGAAAGTTGAAAGTTGCTTCTGTAGGATGAGTGTAGTGCATTGTTAAACTACGAACCTCACCCATCAGTCATCAACTCATTTTATCCCTCTTCCTCAAACAGAAACACCCTCCTTTTCATGTTGCTTTTGATACAACATTAAAGAAATAGCCCTTCATTAGAAAATCCACCAAATGTCTCAAGTGTTGCTAAGGCTCAGAAAGATGGAACTTCATGTATGTTCTTGTGAACAAAGTTTCCTCCCATTGGTGGAAGAAATGTCAGATTACCAAGCATGGATAGTTCCAAATTCATAATTTAGCCGGAGAGAAAAAAGAAGAAAAAATTACCCAGAGACATGGCCTCTGGGAAAGATTTGCTAAATGCTGAAGATTCAGGTCTCATCCTCTAACCCCATCAATGTGGGGCCTTGCAGCAAATTCATTGCCCTCCCAATCACCAAAGGGCCACTTCATTTTCACGGAAGAGCCGTAGGAACTCCAAATGCAGAGAGAAAAGCATCTCAACAGCAAGGGTTTCAGGGATATTTTCAGAAGGAGAAGTTGCTCAACTAAAGATGAGAGATAGAGCGGCTCTTCAGGAAAGTTGTGCCTTGGAAGACTGTTGGGACAAGGGAACTTTGATGTGGTCCCTGTAGTTGCAGATAAGGAAACAGAAACTAAAAGGATGAAAGGAGACTGGCTAGAAACTCCACTATCAAGTTTCTTGGAATAGAGGTGAGCTTCTTAAAAAGTATGAAACAGGAACACGTTGCATGCCAGAAGCAAGTGTCTGAGATGCCTACTTGAAGGCACCTTGTGATGGAGCTATCTGAGAGGGAGAACTCAAAGAAATTCAGAGATGAGTCCAGGTTGATCATCCAAAGCCTCGCTCCTATCAGCTAGAGCATATCTTCACAACAGGGTATACGGAGATCTGAAGCTGGAAAGCACAACGGTTTAAAGCAGCTTTATTGATGCTACCAACTTCAGCACAAAGGCAATTGTGGCTTGGAACCCTGCAGTCATCAATCCCCATGGCTATAGTCATGTGTGACATTGGATCAGAGATGCCTAAGGGCATGTTATTATGTGGGAACCACACTTTATGGCAAGCTCAGAAGAGGAATTTTTGACTTAGTGAGAAAGGGATAACTATGTTTTGAAGATCCACTTGGGGATTTTGTAAGTGATGTGCTAAAAGCATTTTGAAAGAACCTGTGAAAGTGGATCTTGCAACTAGAATCACAGCTGATGAACTGCTATAGGACCAGTGGTTAGAAGGAACTACGATTCCTCTGGCAAGACCAACTGTGTGCTGGAAAGGATTTAAGAGTGGAAAAATGACTTAAGAGTGGATTTAAGAGTGAAAATGATTTAAGAGTGGATAGAAGAGTGGGGCTTCCCAGATAGCTCATGTGGGAAAGAAACTACCTGCAATGTAGGAAACCCAGGTTCGGTCCCTGGGTCAGGAAGATCCCCTGGAGAAGAAAATGGCAAACCATTCCAGTATTCTTGCCTGGATAACTCCATGGACAGAGGAACCTGGCAGGCTATAGCCCATGGGGTTACAAAGAGTTGGACACGACTGAGCAACAAGCAGGTAAGAGCAGAAATAATTTAAGATGGATTTAAGAGTGGAAAAAACAATTCAGGAACTGATGAAAGGAACACAGCACATGAAAAGAAGATCAGTTGCCCCCTTCGAGGACAGCTGAGAAGTTACCACCCACCAGAGTGGAGCTGGTGTCATAATACTTTGATTGAAGAGGAAAACCAGCCCTCTGCTTGCGAAAATGTAGTTCCTGTGACCAGTAAGAAAGTAAAATAGACAATTTGGGCATGTTCTCTTCAGCTTCCACATCTTGCAAACTCTTTCTAATTGGGCTCAAGGAAGAAACAGTGAAACCCCTTGATTTTGAATCAAGGAATAGCAACCCAAAGTACTATGAAATCCAGTATCTGTGGAGAACCAGAAAGCATACCATTCCCCCCCATGCTGACCAGTACAGGGACAGGCTGCTCTTTCTAGGGCTAAGATGAGGGGATGGGAGGGGAAAGGACTGGGCTATGCTGAACCTATTAGCACCCTGAGTCCTACATCTGCTCACATCTGTTTAACAGTAAAGCTAGTACCCACAGTGCTGCTTTTCCAGCCTGTACCACCATTCTTTTAGGAGGTTTGCGTGAGAAGACTTTGTTAGGAAATCCCCAATAACCTTCCCACAGTCTTTACAAAAGTGTTTCTGCCATTCACATACATTCTCATGGCTTTAAGTTGCTAGAAAATGCTCAAGACAATTTATTTTAAACTTTAAAAAAATATATTTTGTCACTACTTGTTATTAGTGAGTGAAGTCACTCAGTCGTATCTGACTCTTTGAGACCCCATGAACTGTAGCCTACCGGGCTCCTCCATCCATGGGATTTTCCGGGCAAGAGTACTGGAGTGGGGCGCCATTTCCTTCACCAGAGGATCTTCCCGACCCAGGGATCGAACCCGGGATTCCCACATTCTAGGCAGACGCTCATTAACCAGCTGCTAAATTCCTGATATATTGACAGAATTAATTAAAGGTAAATGTTAAGTGTCTTTCACCTACACCCTCAAAAAGTCAATTTTGCAAGGGTGCGGGGAGATTAACTGCTAGTGAGCAAATTTTTTAAAAAGTCATGAAGCATGTAGCCAAAGTCTTCACAACATGTACATTCTTTGCACAGTCATTTTTGGCCTCGCTTTTCTCAATCTGTAAAATCAGGACAATGATGCCCACAACTGAGAGTCCTGTGACATCTGAAATTTTGTGTTTAAATCAGCTGAAATGAATAGCTGTTCAATAAATGCCACTTCCATTTCTTTCTTGGTGGTGGTGGTGGCTTAGTTGCTAAGTTGTTGCCAGTTCTTGCGACCCTGTGGACTGTAGCCTGCCAGGGTCATCTGTTCATGGGCTTCTCCATGCAGAAATACTAGAGTGGGTTGCCAACTGAGGGGCTCTTTCCTACCCAGAGATCAAACCTGGAGGTCCTGCATTGCAAGCAGGCTCGAACTGCATCGCAGGCCAATTCTTTACTGACTGAGTCACCAGAGAAGCCCCTGTTTCTCTCTCACCTCTGGTAAAAATCTCATGTCATTTGCCATCTCCGTGTCCCGTTACTGAGGTCCTGTTCGTGCACCATAACCTGGTGGATCCTCAGACTACCTGTGTTATTATATAGACCAGGTGCCATCTGACATGTGCTCTGAGATGGCTTTTAAAATGGTATGATGAGCAAGATAAGTCTGAGGCCAAGAAGTCAGTTGCAACCAGCTCATGAGACATTAAGTCCATGAAATTCTTACCTTGTTAGCCTTGTGTTCCGAAAGAGATAGAAAATGCACCATGACCACTTGTTGTGTGTTCAGAACCATCACGTGTGACCTTATTTAATCCACAGAGCAACCAGCTGATATCAAGCATTGTTAACTCCACTATAATCGATGTTACAGTGATGTAACACAATGGACGAAGCCCTCTCAGCTCAGGCGAAATGAATGGCTCCAACAGGACAATCAGAGGTGGACTGTGGTCTTCTGACTCTGAGACCCACCCAGGGTCACTGCCCCATGGAGACTCCTGATTCCATTTCTGACCCAGTTGGCACTTTCTGACCCAGGCATCATGCTAGGTTCTGGGAAGGCAGAGGGCAGTGAGCCAGAGCCCTGGTTCAGCACATGAACCTGAGTTTCCGCTGGGGAGTCAGCTTGTGGGGAATAAGGAAATGCACGGAGGGAGTCCCTGGGGTTTGGTGATCAGAAGATCCAAAGAGACTGTACTTGAAATGAGACCTGGAAGTACCAGCCCTGCAAAGATCTCAGAGGGAAGAAGTCCAAGCAAATAAGCAGGATGAACAAAGGCCTTGAAATGGGTGGGGAGTGAACAGGGAGGGGATGGAGGAGCAGAAAGAAGGCCAGCGTGACTGGAGTAGAAGGAAGAATGGAACAGAGACACAGACAAAGAAAACAAATGTATGGATATCAAGGGGGAAGAGAGAGGTGGGATGAATTGGGAGACTGGGATTGATATTTATATGCTACTATGGTCTGTCTAGTCAAGGCTATGGTTTTTCCAGTGGTCATGTATGGATGTGAGAGTTGGACTATAAAGAAAGCTGAATGCAGAAGAATTGATGCTTTTGAACTGTGGTGTTGGAGAAGACTCTTGAGAGTCCCTTGGACTGCAAGGAGATCCAACCAGTCCATCCTAAAGGAGATCAGTCCTGGGTGTTAGGACTGATGCTGAAGCTGAAACTCCAATACTTTGACCACCTCATAAGAAGAGTTGACTCTTTGGAAAAGACCCTGATGCTGGGAAAGATTGAGGGCAGGAGGAGAAGGGGACCACAGAGGATGAAATGGTTGGATGGCATCACCGACACAATGGAGATGGGTTTGGGTGGACTCCGGGAGTTGGTGATGGACATGGAGGCCTGGCCTGCTGTGGTTCATGGGCTCGCAAAGAGTCGGACACAACTGAGCAACTTCACTTTCACTATGCATACAACAGACAACTAATGAGAACCTGCTGCATAGCAGAGAATGCTCCTCAATGCTCTCTGCAACCTAAATGGGAAGGAAATCCAAAAATGAAGGGATATGTATATATAGCTCATTCACCTTGCTATGCAGTAGAAACTAACACACATAGTAAAGCAACTATAAAATGTGCATGCTCAGTCGTTCAGTCATGTCTGACTATTTGTGACCCCCTGGACTGTAGCCCACCAAATTCCTCTGTCTGTGGGATTTAGCAGGCAAGAATAGTGGAGTGGGTTGCCTCTTCCTCCTCCAGCTGATCTTCCCAGTCCAGGGCTTGAACCTGCTTCTCCTGCATCTCCTGCATTGGCAGGCAGATTCTTTACTACTGAGCCACCTGGGAAGCCCAAAGCAATGTTAATCCAATAACAATTATTTTAAAAAAGGAAAAGAATTGAGAGTATGAGAGAGGCAGGAGGCAACCAAGGTCCTGATCAGCCAGGGCCACGTGTGCCATGGTTGGGTTGTACTTTGAAGTGTGGAGGGAAGCCATTAAAATGTGTTTAGCAGAAAAGTGACACCATCTGACTCAGATTTTAAAAACACTTCCCTGGCTCATGGTTGGGGAATGGAATGAGAGCCATACTGTTAATTCAGGGGCTGTTACAGTATTTCCAAAGCTGATGGAGCCTGGCCAAGAGCAGAAGCAAGAAAGATGTGGCAAGGTAGACCATTCTAATATTTTTGAGGTATTGAGGTATTAAGGTATTGTTGGACTCTGGAGATGAACTCTATTCTAGCCATGGCAAGTTTGAGGTGCTGGCTAGATACCCAGAGGAATACAGGTAGGCAGCTGAACTGGCCTTTTTCTCATGGAGTGAGAGTTGGGTTATATCAACTAGTAAATGAGTACAAAGGGGAGAGTCTGTGTCCTTGTTTAGAAAGTCGGAGCAATGATGCTGCCCGCTCCACATTAAAGATGGTCTTCACTAAAATTGAGTGAGGGGAGGGCAGATTTCTGTTTCAAGAAACTGTCACTAAGTTGCAAACACCACCTCACTGATCCTTTTTCTCAGAGGTAAGATGGCTGATGAAGAAAGATGGCTCTATGGAAAAGCTCTCCTACGATGAAGGATTGGAGGGAGCGCTAGAGTGAGTGCCACTCTCCCCTCCAGTACCAGCTGGTTTCTCTGAGAACTGGCGTCATTTCAATGAGCCTGAGACAGTTAATAATGAACTGGTCTTCTTCTCCATCCTGCCCTCATTTCTGTGGGGCCCCACTGCGGAGGAATAT
Organism: Odocoileus virginianus; assembly: GCF_023699985.2. Lineage (NCBI taxonomy): Eukaryota > Metazoa > Chordata > Mammalia > Artiodactyla > Cervidae > Odocoileus > Odocoileus virginianus. Next base: position 32,028,855 of record NC_069704.1, on the reverse strand, counting down.
TGGGTTAGCCAAAAAGTCCATTCAGGATTTCCTGTGTAAGTTGCAGAAAACCTGTGAGAAGTCTTCTGGCCACCCCAATTTGTAACACCATGGAGCCTGTCATGTTGTTGAGATCCTCAGGAAGCTTTGGGGCAGTTGACCTGAGAAGCATGAATAATGCCGGTGCTTCATTTTCTCAAATTTTATAGGCCCATATTTCTCCATGGAGTATGTAACATATGGAAGGTTTCATTCTGTAATTTCCAGATGTTCTTCTGTTATCTATGAGGAAGACAAATTCCATTTGTTTTCTTTGTTTGCGTATTAAACACACACACAAAACCATCCTCTCATCTAGCTACAAAGCAGGGAACATTTTCTCTTTGATTTTTATCTTTCCTTTCCCTTTGAATACAGATCAAACATGGAAAATTTCCAGCCAAAGGAATAATGTTTCCCAAAGCTGTGATGTAAATGATGAGAGCATGGTAATGACATACACCTGGATGCGAGGTTGACCACCCATCATCGGCGTCCAGGAAGCCAAACACTGGCCTGGGAGGCCAGCACCCCACGCTGTGTTCATCCCTCCACAACTTGTCTGGCCACTCAGCTGCCCTGGGCTTTATTTCCCACACTCCCAACAAAGAGGATGAAGGCATTCCTCTCTCCCCAAGGATGCCAGGTAAAGGGCATGTGAGAATCTACTCTGTGTGGTGTGTGGTCTGGTCCTCTCTAAGATGGAAAATGTAGAAACAGAAGTATGAAAGCAAAAGACAGACTATAAGGAGACAGTCCTCTTTGATCTCACCAGGTGATTAAATAAATCATTATTATTCACCCAATATATATGTTTCCCACTCATTCCCCCAAAGGGCTTTCCAAGTGGCTCAGTGGTGAAAAAATCTGCTTGCCAGTGCAGGAGATGTGGGTTCAATCCCTGGGTCGAAAAGACTCCCTGGAGGAGGAAAAGGCAACCCACTCCAGGATTCTAGCCTGGAGAATCCCATGGACAGAGGAGCCTGGTGGGCTACAGTCCATGGGGTCACAAAGAGTTGGACATGACTGAGTGCACACACACACACATTCCCTTGAAAACACTATATACAAATAAATTATAAATGTCTATGTACGTCTATTCATGTATAGACACACATATTTCTCATATACAATTATATACAAGGACACTGAAGGTTGCATGTATATTAAACATCCAGAACTCTTTTCTGAACTCCTATCCTGTGTCAGATTCTATGCTAAGTGCCATGACTAGCGCACAAAATATCTTTTCTTGTGGAATTCACTGTCTAATAGTGGATATAGAGTTGTAAACAATCTTAACCTGCTTATCAAGTGCAACATTAGGCATTTTGTTCAGATATACATAATATTCAGAGAAGGCTCAGAAAATAGAGACTGAATAATGACCCCCCCAAAATATCCACGTCCTTACCCCTGAAGCCTGTGAATGTGTTACCTTACAGGTAAAGGAGATTTGCAGATGTGATTATCCATGTGGGTCCAATGCAATCACAAGATTCCTTATACAAGGGCTGCCAGGGGATCAGATGCAGAATTAAGAGATGTGACAACAGAAGCAAAAGGTAGAGGGGTATGTCTGCAGTTGAAGGAAGAGGCCACATGTTGAGAAATGTAGGTGACCTATAGAGGCTGGAAAAGACAAGGAGTAGACAGCTCCCACTGAAGCCCCCTAAAGGGATCAACCCTGTTAATATCTTGAGTTTAGACTTTTAACCACCAGAATTGAGAGAGAGTAAAAGTGTGCTTCTTTAAGTCACTAAATTTGTGGTAATTGGCTATGGTGGTGGTGACAGGCAACTATCGCTGAAGGCTAGGAAGGGACTCCTGGAGGAGATCAGGTTTATGTTGGAAAGTCAGCAAAATGTTTCAGGAAGACAATACAGGGCAACAGGTTGGGGAAACTGGACAGGGGACCATCTCAGCAGCGGGTGAGGATGTGTAAGTGTGTGTGCTACAGAGGCTTTGCTTTAGTTTTTGTTCTGTTCTGATGTTAGAGAGTGGCAGAGAGGAGGAAGTGGTGACCCTAAATAGTCTGTGAAGGTCTTAGGCAGGAAGTATCAATTGCATGTGACCACAATAATGCTCCACAATAAACCATGCTAAGACTGTGGCTTCAGACACCATCCATCTATCACTTCTCACACATCACTGAGTCACCTGGCGGGCTGTGCTGATGTGAGCAGACTCAGCTGATTTAGCTGGGCTTCTCACGCATCTGTGGTCAGATCGCAGGTGGACTGTGGATGGTCGGTCTAGGTTGGCTTCAGCTGGGAGGTCCTGGGTCTCCATGTGTCCCTCACCTCCTTCCAGGGTCCTAACTTGGATATATTCTTTTAGAAGCAGCATGGGGGAGAAGAGAAGAAGTAGAAATTTGCGAGCATTTTTCAACCTCCTGCTTGCATGAAGACTACTATTGGCAAAAGCAAGACACATGGTGAATTACTTTGTCAAGGCTGCCATGACAAAGGACCACTGACTAGGTATCTTACACAACAGAGATTTTATTTTTTTTCCTCTTTCTTTTTTAATTTTTTAAATTATGATACTATGATAACACATTTACAGGGGACTTGGAAAACACAGAACAAAGTTACATATAGCTTCACTATAAATTGCAATTATTTTTTAAGTAGATAAATTAAGATTTTTAGTTGAAGTGTCACTATCAAACTCTCAAAAATTAATAGAATGAATACACACACAACAAAGATTTATTTCCTCATGATTCTGGAGGATAGAAGTCAAAGATCAAAGCATCCGCAGGGTTGGTTTCCTCTGAGACCTCTCTCCTTGACTTGTAGATAGCCATCTTCTCCCTGCCTCCTCACATGGTCTTTCCTCTGTGCACATCTGGTCCCAACCTCCTCTTCTTACAAGGACACCAGTCATATTGAATTAGGGCCCACCTATGACCTCATTTTAATTTACCTCTTTAAATTTCCTTTCTCCAAATATAGTCACATTTTGAGGTACTGGGTGGGAGAAGGAGGCTAAGACTTCAACATCTGAATTTGGCTGGGGACACAATTCAGTCCGTAACATGTGAACTAATCCAGAGTTTCTGTGATGGGGGGTTATCAAAGGACACGGGCCCTTGAAAGCATGAAAACTTGGGACCACTCATATGCTCAATCTACCGCACAAGGAAGTGAGAATTTTAATTTAGATTCATTACATGAATGGAAGTCTGTAGATTTTAAACTGGGGGGCAGGTATTATAACAATACATTTCACTTAAGGAAATTATAGTTCCAAATTTATTTCTTGCTAAACAGAACATTGATTTTCAGAATATTAGTAAAAGTGGATTCTAAATGCCATGGCTTTGATCCAACATCCTCATTTCAGTTATCTATTGTAAAGTAGCCCAAAATGTAGTGGCTTAAAACAGCCACTTATTAGATTTCATGATTTTATGGATCAGGAGCTTGGGCTGGACTAAGCTTGCCAGCCCCTCTGCCCCTCAGAGCACTCAGGGAACTCCCAAGAAGAGGAAGTAGAAGACTGTGGTCCTTTAACGACGGGGCCTGGAAACGGGCACAGAGAACCTTCCACTGTGCTCTGTTGGTCGAGGCAGTCACACACAACCTACCTCTCTTCATTTCGAAAATCCTATTGGTTCCTCAGGGGCCTGAATAGCTGTGTTTACAGGTTGTCCTTTTTGCAGATGTTTGACAAGGGCTTTGCAGAAACGTGAGCAACACTTCAAACCTGCGTGGAGCAGCGTGTGTTCTTGAAGGTGGGTGTGTGGCCTCCTCTCCGTCCTCCTGGGGGTTCACATTCCAGAGGACTAACCAAACTCCTGTAGCTGGCCCCCAGACCCTGGGGCCCCCAGCGGGGGCTGCTGTGTTCTCTGGTGCTACCGGTAGCAGTGGGCTCAGTAACCCCTGGAAAGCGGTGGAAAGAATTAGAGAGATGATGACCTTCGGGCCCTTTCCTCTTGGTGTTATCTTGTTATCAGGCCCCCTCCAACAAAGGGGTGAGGGGCCCAGGAAAGCACTATGCCAGTCCCTCTGAACCCCAAGAGCCTTGGTGGGGGGAGAGGGGGCGAGCTCCTCTAAAAAGTGCTCACTTCCTCAGAACCTCCTCACCCCACCCACCCTGCTCAAAAGACAAAGGCAGTTAGTCTTCCTGATACTCACGCTAAAACACGTCTTGGGTTGGGCTCCCTCAAAGCACACTCTGAGGCAAGGGTTCAAGGGCAAGAAGTAAGGTGATCCCAGGTAGCGCAGTAGGAAGTGGAGAAATGAAGGAAGCCAGGACAGGACCTGTTAACCAGCAGAGCGCCATGATGGGCAACCAGAGCTCACCGTTGCTAGGATCTCTGGGGATACTGTAGGGGCACCTCAGAGTTGGCCCATCCACGAGGTGGAAGCAAGGATATTGACTTTCCAGCCTCAGATATCCTAGCTGACGACTGCTCTCAGGGTGCCAACTCCCACGAACATTGCACCTGCCCCATGCATGAACCTAGCAGCCCGAGACGGCCTCAGGCAGAGCCATGGATGCTCATGCAGGAAGCTGCCAGCATGTGCAGGGAAAGAACAGTAAGTGTTGAAGGGACAAGGATGGGGTACCAATAATGTCTGCCACCAACACAAACTCAGGAACCCACATTAGACCTCACATCATGGCCATTTTTACAATTACATCACTGATATATTTTTGGAAAAAAAAAATTTGAATGCTGTGCCTTCAGCAAAACAAAATACAATGAAATAAGTTCAAACAGTACAGAAAAGTATGCAATCAAAACTATAAGTTACTCTCATGTCCATCTCTGTATTCCATTCCATGAGGTATCTACTCTCTTCACTGTTTCTGTTTTAAATGGTTGCTTATAATCATCCCTCTAAATCACATTGTTATCCAAGGACAACTGGCACCAGGAAAAAAAAAAAAAGCCACTTAAAGTGAACCCACTTAAAACGGAGATCAAAATTTCACAGTAAATGGTGATTAGGAGATTATCTTGGAAACTGAAACTAAAATGATAAAAATAAATGTATTTTTATTTAATTAAACTTTTACTATAATGGCAAGTGCGCACTAGTTCTTAGAAAGAATAAAGAATAAATCAAGCATTTAAAGGGTTGAGCAGTAATTTTGCAGAGAAAATTGTACAATAACAGGATAGGACATCGTATTTGGTTTTCATGGTTCAATCAGAGAAGAATGGTCATTTTTGCAAAGAGCGTTTGAAGACTTCATAAATTCCAAGCACTTCTCTTTATTGTGTGATACTCAAATCCATTTCCTCTGAACAACTGCGCTGTTGTCATCCTGCTCAGCCTTCCTCCTCCCAGCTCCTGACACGCTTCACTCCACCAGACCCTCGTCTGTTGTTGGCTTGGAGTATAATTCACACAGCTGTCCTATGTCACTTTCGGGTTTACATAAACTTCTACATCTTATTTAAGGTTTGCAATTGACTGAATTAATTATCGTAATAGGTGCAGATGACTATAAGTGTCAAAAAGGGAAGATGTCTTAGTAGGGACTAATTTTACCAATGTTCATACAATTTGGGGGCTTCCTTGGTGGTTCAGACAGTAAAGGATCTGCCTGCAATGCTGGAGACCCAGGTTCGATCCCTGGCTTGGGAAGATCCCCTGGAGAAGGGCATGGCAAGCCACTGCTGTATTCTTGCCTGGAGAATCCCATGGACAGAGGAGCCTGGTGGGCTACAGTCCATGGGGTCACACGGAGTCAGACATGACTGAGCGGTTAATACTTCACTGCACACAATTTTTGAATAGCTGCACACTTTGACAACTTTTGATTCCCTCTACTGCTCATAACTTTGGAGACCAGCATGATGAATATTCAGGTAGCAGGAACCATCATATCTCCATTTCTTAACTTACCAACTTCGGACAATGTCGGCCCACAGTCCCACTGTGAAAAATGGGAAATTACTCCCCACAAGAGTTGGGCAATCCCCTCCAAGTCAACTGAAACTGAACTTAATTCAGACCATGTCTCTAGATCTGTTCTGTCCTCAGTTTCATGGGGAAACTGAAGTGATCAACTCTGCCAAAAACACATATCCATGTGCAGCAGAGAAAAACATCTTTGATGTAACAATCTATTATAAAAATAGGAGCTAGCGTCAATGGTAATTTTCAAACCAAAGTATCGATCCTGTAAAGTGAAATCTAAATCTAAAATCTAAAAGAAGAGTAACCTCAGGGGCAGCAGTTTCCAAACCTGATAACACATCCCAAGCACCGGAGGGCCTGACTCCCCAGCCTCCCTAGCGGCCTCTAGGAGCAGAGCCAGGGAACTGGGCTTTTCATCAGGAACCCCAGGTTTGTAATCCTTCTGGAGTCACTGCAGCCCAGGGCCTTCAGCACAACTGCTCTAGAGGCGGCCAGTTGCCCTGACTAAGCCAGAGGCACACAAGTGGGAGTGGGGAGAGAGGGGGAAAGACAGTCTGTGTGCACCTCACCCTGCCTAGTGCCGGGGCAGGCTCTCCACATGCACTGTCCTCCTGCATCCTCACAACACTGCCACCAAGCATGAATGTTCCCATTTTACAGATAAAAAAGCTGAAGCTCAAAGAGGTCAGGCAGATTATTCAGGTCATTTAGCTTAAAAATGGAAAAGCCAAGATTCGAACCCATGTAACTTGATTTTGTAAGACCATTTCTGGAGACAGGGTGGAGGAGAGGGTGTGATGGCATTGAACAGGGTTCCCTTAAATTTCACATAGTGAAGTCCTAACCCTCAGCACCTCAGTATGTGACTGTCTTTGGAAATACAAAATTTCAAAAGGTACCTAAGGTTAAATGAGGTCATATGGGTGGGCCCCCATCCAGTAGGATCGGTGTCTCCATAAGAAGAGAGGGACACCAGGTATGCAGCTGAACAGAGGGAAGAGCTGTGAGGGCACTGGGAGAAGATGGCATCTTCAGGGCAAGAAGAGTGGGCTCGGGAGAAACCGAACCCACAGCACCTTGCCCTTGGACTTCCAACTCCAGCTGAAGGTCTGTTGTTTAAGCCAGCAGGTATGTGGTATGTGGTACTGTGTTATGGTGGAGAAGGAAATGACAACCCACTCCAGTACTCTTGCCTGGAGAATTCCATGGACAGAAGAGCCTGCGAGGCTACAGTCCACGGGGTCACAAAAGTCGGACAGGACTGGGCGACTAACCACAACAACTGTGTTATGCTGGTCCTGGCAAACTAACACAGAGTAAAGCTGAAAATGAGAGGAAGAAGAAGACAGGGGAAGGGAAAATAAAAGGAAGGGAAGAGAACAAGTAAGAAGGAAGCGTTCATTTCCGGTGGCACTTGGGGTTTGAGGGAGGGGCTGGCTTATCATTAATCTGTGAAAGAGCAGCGAACAAAACCTGGAGGAAACCTCTTAACCACTGACAGCAAGGTCCCTAGAATGGGCTCTCTACATACGTCCCCGTCGCTCCTGAGCATCAGCTGGCCCCCAGCAAGGGATGACCTCTGCCACCCTGCCTCCTGCACGCCACATGACAGGATGCCCCAAACAAAGGCATCAAGAGGAAGTGGTGCTCAATTCTGACTAAACAGTTGGATTCTGTTTTTCAAATGAGTTTTCAAATTCATCATGGAGGGATGATTCAAATCTGTGTGTTTTTCCTAACTTTGCAGCCCTGTGTTTTCCCTACCCTGACCAATGCTAGTTCTGACTTCAAAGGTCCAGAGAGGTTTAAAGAAGCGAATTGAAGACAAGCAGCTTTGTCTCCATCAAAAGTGGACTCCACAAAGCAGCCACAGCCCTCCATAGAGAGTGTGTTGATTGCTGCGAGTTCACGGTTAACAGCATGTCAGCTGGGGAGGCGTCCACCCTGGGGGGCGCTGAGGCACCTGCCGAGGTGTGTTCACAGCAGATGCTTCGATCTTGCTTTAATGTCATCTAATCGTTAGAGGAAGCAGAGCTTGAAAGAGGTTCTGTCTGAGAATGCAAAGGGCTGAGTACCTCACACTAGTAGCTGAGAAAGCAGGTTCTTCAAAGATGTGATAAATTCATGACCACAGGGAAGTGTGGTTAGTGCTAGAAGGGAGGGAGGAATTTTTTTTCTTTTTTTTTTTTTTTTTTTGCTGTGCATTAGAGATTCCAAAAAAATAGAACAGTTTGTTTGTTTTGTCTTATAAAAAAATAGGAATTTATTTCTCACAGTTTGAAAGCTGGAAGTCCAAGATCAGGGAGCCAGTATGGCCAGATCTGGCAAGATCTATAAACCTCTTTGGATTTGTAGATGGCCAGTTTCTTACTGTGTCCTCACATGGTGGAAGGAGCCAGGGATCTCTCTTTTATAAGAATACTAGAAGAGGGCTCCACGCTCATAACTTAATCACCTCCAAAAGGGCAACCAATTCACTGAGGGGTTAGGATTGCAGTGTATGAATTGGGGGTGGAGGAGACACAGTCGTTCATAACACAAGGTGACCAGGGAAGACTCTTGGGAGATGTTTGAGCTGAGATCTTCAGTGAAGTGGGACTTCTGTGGTTGCAGGTTGTAGATACCTAACTCAGAGTCACAGGCACACAGACTCCAAAAGAATTTATGGATTTGTCTTCTTTCAGAAAGTCGCAGGTAGCTGGGTTCAGGCCACAGCTGAACTTGAGACAGTCTTTAATTGTGTTAGTTTGTGCTTGGCTCTCACTATACTTCTCACCTCTGAGAACCAGGAAAGCAGCCATGCCCTCCTCGTTCCTTGATTTCAGAGATGGTTGTGTTATAAGGAAAACAGCAAGAGTTGCCTGTACCCCATCACCTTTGGTTTCCCTTAATCATCGCATCTGTGGGAGGGTGCCTGCCTGTGGGAGCCTCTAAAAGACACCCCAAGACAAGGACGTCAGTGCGCATAGCTGTTTAGGAAGTGATGCCACCTGATGTGAAGAGCTGACTTGCTTGAAAAGACCCTGATGCTGGGAAAGATTGAGGGCAGGAGGAGAAGGGACGACAGAGGATGAGATGATTGGATGGCATCACCGACTCGATGGACATGAATTTGCGTGGACTCTGGGAATTGGTGATGGACAGGGAGGCCTGGCGTGCTGCGGTTCATGGGGTCGCAAAGAGTGGGACATGACTGAGCAACTGAACTAAACTGAACTGAACTGAACTGTCAGGAGAAAGTGAAGGAGGGGAGGAAGTGGGCAGGTTAGCAATGTGGGTGACAGGAGCTCATGCCTGCCAAGAAGTTCTGGGAGATGGTGTGGGATGCCTCTGAGCTATCCCAGTGGAGGGGGATGTTTATCCAGCAGTCCCTCCCACCCCTGGTTGAGGGCTGCTCCTGGAACAACAGCAGCCCAGGACTTCACCTTGCCCTGTGAACTGGCCACAGGGCCTCAGAGGCCAGAGGAAGGCAGAGGCCACACGCACTTGCAGCTGGAAGGGGGTTTACTGTGGGCTTGAGAATCATGAAGGCTGGAGGGACTTAGATGGGACACCACAGCCTCTGCCATAGATGTTATGCTAAGTGAAGAGAAAGAGGTGTTGCTTGTAAGGACAACAGGAAAGAAGAGAGAATGAATGGGTCACAAAGACTGGCAACTTTCACACATAGGTTGGTCAAGACCTAAGGTTATGGGTCCCAGAGAGGTGAGAGGACTGGACAGGCCATCCTGTGTTTTCTTCCACACTTGGATCCTAGGAATTGCTCCTACCCCTGGGGTTTAGCCTCCTAGGGTGAACTTCACAACTGCGGATCAGAAGAAATGCCCAACAAATCTTCAAGGACACTTAACCAACCAGAATAGATATCCAACAAGTTAGAACTGACTTTCAACCAGTCAGAACCAACAGTGGTCATTAACAAGAGGTTGATTCAGAAGAATATTTCTAGCTGTAGGGAAACCCAGACCTAAATGCAGGCTTGAGGTCAGTGAAGGCTGAGTGTCAATTCCCTGTCTCCTCTGTCTGCATCCTTTCTCTCCTTCCCATTCTCTCTCTCTTTCAGCAACCCAATAGCTTCATGTGGCTCAGTGCTCTTAGCTTCAGAATTATCATTCAGGGAATAATCACTTATCAGTCATTTACACTATAGTCTGAATTTAAGACACTAAAGCATCTCAACAGTGAGCTTCATCTTGACCAAGAAAAAAAAGGTAGAATCTACATTAAAGACACAGCCACAACAGAGGGATTTCCCCAGAAATAGCCCCATGGTGACAGCCCACAAGGGTAGGCTAAAATCAGGCCAATCTTACTTTAGTGTTTTTAGGGAGATGGTGGCCTGCCTGTCTTCCTAGACTTGTCACAGCTATTGGGTCTTGTGTCCCTCAAATATCAAAGTCTGATGACTACCTAGGTTATCAACTCAGCTCTTCCTACCACCCTACCCACACATAGCAGTCTCACTGGAAACCAGTTCCGTCTTTTATTATTCCAATACGTGGTGAGAAACCCCAGGCCTGTTTTACAAAGAAAGTCTTGTGCCAAGGACAAGACGATGCCAGCCACGCTCCAAAGAACACCGTGCGTGTGCTCTCGGTTATCTAGGATTACGGCTGGCTGCGGAAAGGTGAGGAACAGCTCCTGTCTATTCTTCCACAGCAGCATCGGGCCCCTCCTGACTGTTCTCAGAGCCACAGCTCACCTGAGACTGGGCATCTCAACCAGTTCACAAAGCCTAGGCAAGTTTCTCCTCCCTGCCTTGCAGCCACTTCTCAACACTCTGTCCTGGATTTTGCTACAATTTATTTTTCTGAAAGCACAGCTAGAAGAGATCCATTCCCTCCAGCTAACCTGCCTGTGGGTTCCTGCTGCTTATTCAGAAGTTCAATGTTGAATCTGGCTTCAAGGTCATAAAACAGCCAGTGTCATGCATCTTCCCTACAATCTTCTCCCAGGTTCAGAGTCCAGAGAGCAAAGCACCCCAACCTCAGTGGGTAAAATAACAACTCTTTAACATGCCCACTGATTCTGTGGGTCTGGAACCAGACGGACACAGAGGGGCATCTTTCTTCTGCTCCACCATGGCCTGGGACCTCACCTGGGAGATGAAGAGGCCAGCGTGACCCAGCATCAGGAGGCTGGAGTCGTTGGAACACCCAGGACTGAGCTGGGAGGACAGGACTGCTCGCCAGTGCACCCCCAAGTGGCCACTCTGTGTATGGCAGCTTTTTCCCCTGCCCTGGCAGGCTCAGCTTCACACCCAGGTGCTCAGACACCATTGGTGAGTGTTCAGATCCACAGGGCAGGCACTGCAGCTCCTTCTATGGCCTCGGAGCTCCTGTGATGTCATTTATACTGCATTCTAGTGACCACGTACAGGGCACCGGCCACGTGATACAAAGAGAAGCGACTCAACTATTCCACTTGATTGGGAGAAGAGCATGGAGCTTGAGAGGCGTTATTGGGATTACCTTTGGAAAATACGATCAGTCCCATACTCCAAAGCCATATGATGCACTGGCTATTGATCAAGCATGTCCACAGTCTCCTACCCCTTGTCCCTTATCCTCGCCTGTCTAAATCTGACCCATCCCCCAAGGCCCACCACAAAGGCTGCCTCCTCCATGAAGCCAGCACCCCTGCCAAAAGCACTCCTTCCTCCTCTCCACTGCCACCACGGGAACTGTTCTCTGGTGCCTACCCTCTTCTACACTGCATCCTCAGTTCCTGGACTTGCCCTGATTCATGCCTCAACCTCCCTCTAGCTCCTTCATGTCTGGGAATTGGGCTGGCCCACTGCAGATTCAAACTCCACACATTTTCCAAGAGTGTACCGTGAGGGGCCAGCGTAATGGGAACAACGTGTGCTGGGCGTGTGTCTGTGGACGAAATATGTCTCTGCAAAGTTTAGCAGCCTTTGAACGCAGCCCAGAGCTGGCTCAGCCCCCAGCTGGCACGCTCTGATGAACAAGCTGGACAAGCTGGACATTGTCACTTATATTATCCAGGCCTACATTCCCGCCCATGATTCCTTTAAAAAGATTCTCTGAAACGAGGTTCCCTAACACTAGGCAGACCTTGCCTCTGGAGCTGCATGGGGCAGGCTGGCACAAAAAGCTGTTGGCTGTACAAAGTCTCGGGTCCTGTGGATCCTCAGGTCAATCTGAGACATCTCGTCCATCTGATCAATGGCACTCATGTGAAAAACTGTGGCTGCTTCATCCTCTTTTCCCCCAGCTTTACTGATGTATAATTGACAAGTAAATTGTAAAATATTTAAAGGGTACATCATGATGATTTGATATGCATGGGGAAATGATTCCTCCCATCCAGTTAATTTGCTCCATCTTCTCAATCAAGTCCTGCAATTTACACCTATGGGCTAAATCCAGCCCACTGTCTGCATTGGTAAGTAAAGTCTTACTGGAACACGCCATCCCATTCTTTGCATTTGTCAATGGCTGTTTTCCCACCACAGGGACAGAGTGGAATGCTGTGACATGGATTGCATGGTCCACAAAGCCGAGAATACTTCCTATCTGGCTCTTTACAGAAAAATTTGCCCAGCCCTGCTCTAGAGGTTCCCAGATGCCCTCACCCCCCCCCCAACTGTCCTGTCCCACCTTCCACTCCACTCAACCTAAACCACAGCCAGGACTTCAAACAGCAAGGGGAAGACTCCAGAAAGCCCACAAGAGACAGTCCCACATAATGGATCAAAGGCATAACAGGAAGGAGACTCCTGGGACCACCAGGCCCCCCAGCTTCCTCTTTTCCTGCCTCCCTCGTAGAGGTGGGCAAGCTCCCTTCCCCTGCTTTAGTAAGAGCTGTACTGAAGGAAAACCCAGAAAAACAAGAGTTCAGGAGTGAACCTGTCTACACCCGGAGGGCCGTGCTGCTGATGAAAGCAAAGTCCAGCTCCAGTCAACCAAGCAACAGCTGCCCCCACACTCGGAGCCCACAGTTCCCCTCCGCGGGACCGCAGCGCTGTGGCCGACTGCTGGTAAAAGCTAGAGCTTCACAAAGATTCATGTCCAGCAGAGAAAATTCTGCTTCTCTTGGGTCCTTTCTCATCTCAAATCACAATTATCACCAATGTCCCAGGATCCCTCCCCATTCTTCCTCACCACACTGAACCACCCACCAGGTGAGTCTCCACAGAGGGACACTCTGTTCTTGCCTACCTGCAGAAGACAGATGGAGACCCTCCCCTAAGCCCAGGGAACATTCAGAGGCTCTCCTTCTCTGGAACCAACATAGAGCCTTTTCCTTGAGGAAGGAAGATTCCTGAATTCTAGGCCATAAGGCTTTCAAAATAATGAGTTCCAAGAGTGAATCTATCACTTTCCAGCTTTGTAACCTCAAGCAAAGTACTAAAATCTCCTGAGCCTCCTTTTTCTTTACCGGATAAGGGGTGGTTAAATGATATATATGAGGCTCTTGGTGCACAGGATGAACGAGGACTTTGAACAAGCAGTGGCACGTTTGTAACGGGGGAAGTTTTCTTCCCACACAGAACCTGTTGGGAATATCCCTGTTTTCTCCATTTCATCCCATTTCACCCAATTTGTCCTTATTTTCCCCCCAAGAAATTTCTTTCTCTTTTTATTCCATCCTCACTGTTATAAAGAATAGGGGATACACTTGTAAATTAAATTTCTATGTGGTTAATTATATTGTGTTAAAATTACTATACTATATTGAAATCACACTATATTAAAACTTGGTAGGACAATCCTATACCCCTGCTTCTTTTCTTTCTTACTCCAGACCAAAATTAGTTCCCATATATGGAGCCAAATTTATTTATGGGATAGACCTATCTGTACCTGCTTTGCATAACTATTAAAATATTAGGATTGAGAAAAGGGAACCCTCTTACACTGCTGGTGGGAATGCAAACTAGTACAGCCGCTATGGAGAACAGTGTGGAGATTTCTTAAAAAACTGGAATTAGAACTGCCATATGACCCAGCAATCCCACTTCTGGGTATACACACTGAGGAAACCAGATCTGAAAGAGACATGTGCACCCCAATGTTCATCACAGCACTGTTTATAATAGCCAGGACATGGAAGCAACCTAGATGCCCATCAGCAGATGAATGGATAAGGAAGCTATGGTACATATACACCATAGAATATTACTCAGCCATTAAAAAGAATTCATTTGAATCAGTTCTAATGAGATGGATGAAACTGGAGCCCATTATACAGAGTGAAGTAAGCCAGAACCGAGAAAGAACATTGTAGCATACTAACACATATATATGGAATTTAGAAAGATGGTAACGATAACCCTATATGCAAAACAGAAAAAGAGACACAAATGTACAGAACAGACTTTTAGACTCTGTGGGAGAAGGTGAGGGTGGGATGTTCTGAAAGAATAGCATTGAAACAAGTATACTATCAAGGGTGAAACAGATCACCAGCCCAGGTTGGATGCATGAGACAAGTGCTCGGGCCTGGTGCACTGGGAAGACCCAGAGGAATCGGGTGGAGAGGGAGGTGGGAGGGGGGATCGACATGGGGAACACATGTAAATCCACGGCTGATTCACGTCAATGTATGGCAAAAAACACTACAATATTGTAAAGTAATTATCCTCCAACTAATAAAAATAAATGGAAAAAAAAAAAAGAAATTCACTCTATGGTACTATGACATTCAGACTCAGCCTACTCTTACCAGCATTATTTTTATGTCATATATGCCTTCCTCACATGCACACACATGAAGTCAGAAACACACACACACAAGCCCATATTCATACACACACACAAATACATCCTACACACATGCACAGACACACACACAAACACACATTCTCATACACACACACCCTTCGACTCATCATTTACTGAATAAGTTTTCTTTGTGCTTGCACAACATTGTTCTGTGAATCTGGACTTTTAAGACACCATCAGTCAGTGGTGGCCCCCTCTTCTTGTTCCATCTCCTCTGTGATGCAATTGTCTTGCTGGATTGTAAATTATCTGTTTTTATGTCCTTTTTCATCCAGAGAGTTCTGAAGGAGTAAGGACTGGCAGATCTAGCATTGGAGCATCACAGGTCTCTCATAACAAGTTTGCTAAGCCTATACCTCAGCTAGGGACCTGAATAACAGACACCTGCTCAAGCATTATCACCACTTTGCCATAACTCACCCTGATCCCCTTTCACTAGCATCCACCATGTCATCTGCCCCATTTGTGTAAATGCAATCCTACTGACATTTTCTAGAACTCTCCATGTCCTTATTTTGCACAACTGTGTTAAAGAACAGCTCCTCCGCATTCACTCTCATCCATGTGTTGTACAGATGAGCAAAGATCGCTCTGTACACTACAGGAATGTAAGTCATCCCAGTCCAAGTGGACAACACAACCCAGTACCCAAATGTATACAAAGAATTATTACCCCTCTCTTTTGACCCCAAAAGTCATTGTCAGCCATCCATAACATGCTTAATTAGACAAATTTCCTCAGTGAGATTTTTTTTTCGTGCCTTTCATTCTCTCTTTCCCTCTCTCTCTCTTTTTTTCAACACACTTTGTTCTTTAGAGCAGTTTTGAGTTCACAGCAAAATTGATAAAAAGGCAGAGAGATGTCCCACATACTCCTGCCTCCTCAAGCTCCTGCATTATCTACACCTCTAAACAGAGTGGAGCGTTGACACAGTATTGTCATCACAGTCTGTAGTTTCACTAAGTTTCACTTAGTTTCACTTAGTCCACTAAGTAGTTCACTAAGTTTCACTTAGTCCACTAAGTGTTGGACTTTCTATGGTTTTGGATAAATGTATAATGGCATATATTAGTCATTATAGTATCACACAGAATGGTTTCATCACCCCACACTCTGCTTACTCATCCCTCCCTCCCCCTAACCACTAGCATCCACTGATTTTCTTATTGTCACCTTAGTTTTGCCCTTTCCAGAATGTTGGAATCATACAGTATATACCTTTTTCAGCCAGGCTTCTTTCACTCACTAATATGCATTTAAGTTTCCTTCATATTTTTTCATGGCTTGATATCTCACTCCTTTTTAGTGCTGAATAATATTCCATTTCCTGGCTGTACCACAGATTATTTATGCCTTCACCTGTTGAAGGGCAGCTTGGTTGCTTCAAAGTTTTGGCAATTATAAATAAAGATGCTATAAATATCCACATACAGGTTTTTGTGTAGACATAGATTGTCAGCTTCATTGGATAAATGCCCAGAATCATGATCACAGGATCTTATGGAAAGAATATATTGGTCTTGTAAGAAAACACCAAACTGTATTTCAAACCGACAGCACCATTTTGCATTCCCACCAACAGTGAGTGAAAGCTCCTGCTGCTCCACATCTTCATCAGCATTTGGTTTTATCAGTGCTTTGCATTTTGCCCATTCTAATAGATCTCTTTTTGCCAACAAAGGTCCATCTAGTCAAGGCTATGGTTTTTCCAGTAGTCATATATGGATGTGAGAGTTGGACTATAAAGAAAGCTGAACACTGAAGAACTGATGCTTTTGAACTGTGGTGTTGGAGAAGACTCTTTAGAGTCCCTTGGACAGGAAGGAGATCAAACCAATCAATCCTAAGGAAATCAATGCTGAATATTCACTGCAAGGACTGATGCTGAAGTTGAAGCTTCAACAATTTGGCGACCTGATGCAGAGACCCAGCTCATTGGAAAAGGCCCTGATGGTGGGAAAGATTGAGGGCAGGAGGAGAAGGAGGCAACAGAGGATGAGATGGCTGGATGGCATTATCAACTCAATGGACATGAGTTGGAGCAAACTCCAGGAGATAGCAAAGCACAGGCAGGCCTGGTGTGTTGCAGTCCATGGAGTTGAAAAGAGTCAGACACAACTTAGCAACTGAACAACAACTATAGGTATATAATTATATCTCACTATTGTTTTTTTGGTTTTTTTTTTCTTTTTTTTTTCCATTTATTTTTATTAGTTGGAGGCTAATTACTTTACATCATTACAGTAGTTTTTGTCATACATTGAAATGAATTAGCCATAGATTTACATGTATTCCCCATCCCAGTCCCCCCTCCCACCTCCCTCTCCACCCGATCCCTCTGGGTCTTCCCAGTGCACCAGGCCCGAGCACTTGTCTCATGTATCCAACCTGGGCTGGTGATCTGTTTCACCCTAGATAATATACATGTTTCAATGCTGTTCTCTTGAAACATCCCACCCTCGCCTTCTCCCAGAGTCCACAAGTCTGTTCTATACATCTGAGTCTCTTTTTCTGTTTTGCATATAGGGTTATCGTTACCATCTTTCTAAAGTCCATATATATGTGTTAGTATACTGTAATGGTCTTTATCTTTCTGGCTTACTTCGCTCTGTATACTGGGCTCCAGTTTCATCCATCTCATTAGAACTGATTCAAATGAATTCTTTTTAAAGGCTGAGTAATAGTCCATGGTGTATATGTACCACAGCTTCCTCATCCATTCGTCTGCTGATGGGCATCACTATTGTTTTTAATTTGCATTTCTCTGACAACATATGAGGTTTACCCTGGGGCTCAGATGTTAAAGAACCCATCTGCAATGCAGGAAACCTGGGTTCAATCCCTGGGTCAGGAAGATTCCCCGGAGATGAGAATTGCTGATGATATATAATGTTGAGCATTCTTTCATATGTCTCTTTACCTACTATATGTATTCTTTGGTGAGGTAACTTTTAAGATGTTTGATCTATATTTTAATTGGGCTATTTGTTTTCTTATTGTTGAGTTTTGAATGTTGTTTATGTATATTGGATAATAGTTTTTTAATCAGTATCTACTTCTGCTTTATTGATTATGCCAAAGTCTTTGTGTCGATCACAACAAACTGTGGAAATTTCTTCAAGAGACAGGAATGCCAGAGCACTTTACCTGCCTCCTGAGAAATCTGTATGCAGATCAAGAAGCAACAGTTAGAACTGGACATGGAATATCAAACTGGTTCCGAACCGGGAAAGGAGTACGTCAAGGCTGTATATTGTCACCCTGCTTATTTAACTTATATACAGAGTACATCATGTGAAATGCTGGGCTGGATTGAAGCACAAGCTGGAATCAAGATTGCCAGGAGAAATATCAATAACCTCAGATATGCAGATGACACCACCCTTATGGCAGAAAGTGAAGAGTAACTAGAGAACCTCTTGATGAAAGTGAAAGAGGAGAGTGAAAAAGCTGGCTTAAAACTCAACATTCAAAAAACCTGCATGACAGTTCATGCCAGTAAGATCATGGCATCCAGTCCCATCACTCCATGGTGAATAGATGGGGAAACAATGGGAACAGTGACAGACTTTATTTTCTTGGGCTCCAAAATCACTGCAGATAGTGACTGCAGCCATGAGATCAAAAGATGCTTATTCCATGAACGAAAAGCTATGACCAATCTAGACAGCATATTAAAAAGCAGAGACGTTACTTTGCCAACAAAGGTCCATAAAGTAGTCAAAGCTATGGTTTTTCCAGTAGTCATGTATGGATGTGAGAGTTGGACCATAAAGAAAGCTGAGAGCCGAAGAATTGATCCTTTTGAACTGTGGGTTGGAGAAGACTCTTGATAGTCCTTTGGACTGCAAGAAGATCCAACCAGTCAATCCTAAAGGAAATCAGTCCTGAATATTTATTGAAAGAACTGATGCTGAATCTCCAATACTTTGACCACCTGATGCAAAGAACTGACCCCTTGGAAAAGACCCTGATGTGGGGAAAGATTGAAGGCAGGAGGAGAAGGGGATGACAAAGGATAAGATGGTTGGATGGCATCTCCAATTCAGTAGACACGAGTTTGAGCAAGCTCCGGGAGTTGGCGATGCATAGGGAGGCCTGGTGTGTTGCAGTCCATGGGGTCACAAAGAGTCATACACGACTGAGCGACTGAACTGAACTGAACTTCCCAGCACTAGAGACTGCAGGTTGTTCAGAGGGCTCTCAGCAATGAGCACATCTCAGAACTTCTGCTGCCAGTGTCTTTGTCCCCACAGTGAACCACCGCTGCCCCCTGCCTCTGCAGGAGACCCTCCAATACCAGAAGATAGGTGTGGCCTAAACTCTTATGGGGTCACTGTTTTCTTCCCCTGCGTCTTGGTGCTTATGGGTCCTTGTGCATGCCCTCTAAGGGTGAAGTTTCTGTTTCCCCCAATCCTGTGCAATTCCTTCTATCAAACCTTCTGGCCTTCAAAGCCAGATTATCTAGGGGCATCTCCTCCCTTTTTTGCCAGACCTTAGACTGAGAAGTCTGATATGGGGCTCAGAACTTTCACTCTAGTAAGAAAACTTTACCTCCACTCACCCCTTGAGGTATTTCTTAGTGAGATATCCAATAGATACGCAGCTCACAGGGATGTTGTGATGTCAAACCACTGCAAGCACTGGGGGTGCAGGGACTGAGTCCTAGGTTCTCGAGCTGGGTTTGTATCAACTACATGTCCAGGTGTATTCAGACACGCAGGAATCAAGTGCCTGAACATCCAGAAATGCCTGTCAACTCAATTTATTTTTAACAGCTGGATTCTCCCCATGGAACTGAGCAGAATGTCTTTATAGACTAAGGCTCAGTCTTCTTTCCTTTGTACTCACCTGTTGGAAACTACTACTACGCTTTACATGTAATATCCTGGCCAGCACCGTAAGCCATTTTCATGAGCTGACATAGCATTCTGAGTAACTGAAAGTTGGAGCAATATTTTAATTTCAAATTTTAAGTATTTCTCTCATACAAAGACCTGAACAAGAAGGGCAATAGCAGTGTTATTCATAATAGACAAAATCTGGAAAAAAATTAAAAATCTATCAATTGGTGAATGGGTTAAAAATGTGGTATGTCCCTGCAATGGAATAATATTCTAAAATAAAATGAAATAGACAACAGATACATGATGAGATGAATGGACCTCAAGAACATGTTATTAAGTGAATGAAGTAGGATGCAGGAGACTGGATATGGTATGGTGCCATTTGAAATGTCATGTCCGGGAATGGCTAATACACAGAGACAAAGTAGATTAGTGGATGTCTGGGATGCAGAGCAGGGAGATAGGGAGGAACAGGGATTAACAGTAAAGATGCATAGGAGAACTTATTAGGGAAATGTGATTTATGATGAGTGTACAAATTGATAATATTACCCAAAAATAAGATCACTGAATTGAACACTTGAAATGGATGAACAATATGATATGTAAAATATACTTCAATAAAGTATTTTGTTTTAATTCTAAAATTCACAAGCTTGCATTTTGAAATATTTTTGTATTACTCTGCCTCCCAGCCTAAGTCAGCTGGGTGAACCACGTGGCATTTTCATCCAATTATTGCAGGAAATTTTACACTAAAAATGCAGAATCTTCAAATATGGAGCTAACACTGAATCCCACAAGGCCTTGCAAGAAGCTTTTTTTTATTTAAGCTAACAAATCTCCAGCTTTGATACACCTACAAAGGTATTCGTGTTTCTGTCAGTTGGATTCTAATTGATCAGGATTTTTATCATATTTTCTTCTCTTTTCCTCCAGAATCTCCTCCCAGGGAAAGAGAGACAGCTAGACAGAAGCATCTGAAGCAAGCTCAAATAGGAGCCCTATTCATCCTGCACTCCCCTTCACCCAGCACACAGTAGGAACTCCATGTTTATATGCTGAATAGAAGGTGGTGGCAGCAGCTAAACTGCTTCAGTCATGTCTGACTCTTTGTGACCCTATGGACTATATCCCACCAGGCTCCTCTGTCCATGGGATTATCCAGGCAAGAATACTGCAGTGGGTTGCCACGCCCTCCCCCCAAGGGATCTTCCCAACTCAGGGATCAAACCCATGTCTCTTATGTCTCCTGCATTGGCGGGCAGGTTCTTTACTGCTAACACTACCTGGGAAGCCCAAATAGAAAGACAGAATGATTGTATTTCATTTGGGAAGCATACATGGCCCACAGTCCAAGTACCTCCAAGAGGAGCAGCTGGCTAAATACAGCACCAGTGAGTCAAATTTGTGTTTTCAGGGGAAACAAATAAAACAGATCAAAGGCTCGATGTGATAATTAGAAACATGCTCAACACTGTTCAGTCACTGCTGAGGATCTTCACTTGCAAAGACAGAGAAAAAGCCACAGGCGTCATTTTAAAACTGCCTTCACTCTCTAACCCCATCCCTTAAAGTTTAGTTTTCTCCTTCTGCTGAGGAGCTGACATTTCCACTTGCCATGTTTGCAGCCAAAGAATTGGTCCCCTTCATTTTCAGCTCACTGGCCTCTCGTACATCCTCTAAAACAGGCTTAAATTCACGTCCTTTGGGAAGCTGAGCTGGTCCCTCGGGGTTCAGGCTCACGGCTGTTGGAGCACTCTCTGCCACTTTGCTTTGTAGCCAGGGGTGAGGCTGCCGACTCATGCCCCACGAGGGCAAGGCCTGTGTCGTTCACCTTCATGGGCTTCGGACCGCCCACCGCATCTGGGTGCCCATCATGTGTGCAAGAAGGCTCTCAGACACATACCAGCGACTCAACGGTGGCAGTGTCTCTTGCCCTCCTGGAAGGGCCCGTGACATACCCTGCTGCCTCGGGTACCAGCCTCCACTCACCTCTAGATTCACAGAGAAGACAAACACTCAGATCTAATATTCTCTCTGCCTCTAAATCGCTTAAGCCTGATTTCACCTACTTCCTCCCTGCCCAGGGGAGGAGATACCCTTCCTCCTCCGCAAAGCCATGCCTTCCCTCCCATCTTCCTCAGTTTCTTTGTTTCATCAAATATGAATGACGCTTTGACCTCCAGCTCCTTCACTTCTCAACCTTTAGCAGATTCCAGTCAACTCGCCCTTGACCTCCCCCTCTCACACACACACACACGTGACGTGTGACATCCAGTGATAAGGGGAAGGACGGCCGAGAAGAGGAAACCAGAGGGAGGACCCAGGAGCAGGCATTGACAGGAGCACCACATGTTGGCGGCACACATTTCTGCCATCAGCCTTCCTTCCAGGCATTCTCACTCCTCCTCTAAGTTTCCATTCGGAGTGCCACGACCCACAGGCCACTTCTGTCTGTCTTCCCCAGAAGGTTCTACAAGCATGTAAACGTTACCCTTCCATCCCCAGCCTTTCCATCCATCCATCCTTCCCCGTCCATCTCACTTAACAGCCCCTCACCACCTGCTTATGGGTCACATACTGCCGCTCATGGGGCCTCAGCTTCAGTTAGGCACCGGGGCCTGGTTGCTAAGTCTCCAAATTGATTCTTGAATCCTTCTCCCCTGACATTAATTTTCTTGGCTCTCCAAGGCCCAACAAGCAACCTTAGCAACCTGACTCCTGATCTCAGAGACTCCAGCCTCTCCCTCAGATGACATTTGATCATGTTACCTGCTCCTACACCTTCTCTGGCTTCTCATCACTCAGAGATTACTGTCCCCAGCCTCAGTGTGGCATTCGAGAACTTCTAAAGCCCCCACCTGAGCTTTCTTGCTCCCCCAGCCCTGCATTCCATCAAATGACTTCTCCCTCCTTGACCCCACCATACCCACCCCACTCTGTGCTCTATAGCTTTTCCCCTCGCATCTTTCAAGATGTAGCCCCCTTTCTTTGTGCCCACATCAAAACTGAAAATCTGCACTTCCCGCTCTGCCTGAGTTGTCAAACTCTATTTGCTTGTCTGTGTCTCTATCCAAACTGTAAGGATCCTTGAAGTAGGCACTCCAATTTGCTCACCTTCACATTGCAGTGCCTCATACAATGCCCAGTAGTAGTCATCTTAATAGATTTTAATATTATTCAGTTATGGTAAAGCTGACAGATCAGGAGAGGATTGCCACTAGATAGTTCCTAGGAGAAGAAGGCACACCATGCCTCAGGAGCCACATGGAAAGGCACAAGAAATGGTCA
This sequence comes from Odocoileus virginianus, assembly GCF_023699985.2. Lineage (NCBI taxonomy): Eukaryota > Metazoa > Chordata > Mammalia > Artiodactyla > Cervidae > Odocoileus > Odocoileus virginianus. Next base: position 32,006,060 of record NC_069704.1, on the reverse strand, counting down.
GGAGAAGACTTCCCTGGTGGCCCAGTGAATTTAAGATTCCACCTGCAAATGCAGGGGATGAGGGATCAACCCTTGGTAGGGGAAGGAAGATCCCGCATGCCAGAAGGCAACTAAGCCTGCAAGCCACAGAACCCACAGGCCACAGCTAGAGAAACCCACGCTCACATGCCACAACCCAGAGCCCACGTGCAGCAACTAAGACCCGACACAGCCCCCAAAAATAACCACTTAACAGAAACAATGAAAGAAATGATCCAGAGGCAAAGGAGTGAGGAGGAAACGTGTACAAGAGCCTTTATAGTGGTTTTTTGGCAACGCAAGATAAATAGGCTTAAAACTGGCTTGTATGAATAGTTTCAGGGCACTCTGGAATATAGGGACTCTTCCTGATTGCCTGGCATCTGGCCTTTGGATGATAGAGCTAATGGATAGTGGCCATAAGTGTGAAAATCCAGTAAGGGAGCTAGTTGAGGGGTAGACTCTGGATTTATTGCTTTGGAATTGGAAAGATACTCCTGGGAGGATGACTTCAGAGTCAATGAGGGATACAGGACAGCAACACAAGGTGATTCGGGCATATCATCTGTTTGTCCAGGACAAAGTGTGTCTGACATACACATGCAGGGCATAAGTCAAAGCATCAAGCTTATAAGATGGTAGAAACATGGTTGAATGAATGGATGGATGGATGCATGGGTTGATGGTGGATGGATTGGTGGATGGAGTGTTGGATGGATGGATGGAGGGAGGGTTGGGTGGACGGATGCATAGGTTGATGGTGGATGGATTGATGGATGGAGTGTTGGATGGATGGATGGAGGGAGGGTTGGGTGGATGGATGGATGCATGCATGCATGGATAGATGGCTTACATGCTACTATTTTCAGGTTGTCTAATCACTAGGGCTCCAAAATCACTCTTCTTGGGCTCCAAAAATCACTGCAGCTGGTGACCACAGCCATGAAATTAAAAAACATTTGCTCATGGAAAATAAAATTATGACCAAACTAGACAGCATATTAAAAAGCAGAGATATTACTTTGCTGTCAAAGATCCATCTAGTCAAAGCTATGGTTTTTCCAGTAGTCATGTATGAATGTAAGAGTTCGACCATAAAGAAAGCTGACTGCCAAAGAATTGATGCTTTTGAACTGTGGTGTTGGAAAAGACGCTTGAGAGTCCCTTGGACACAAAGGAAATCAAACCAGTCAATCCTAAAGGAAATCAGTCCTGAATACTCATTGGAAGGTCTGATGCTGAAGATGAAGCTCCAATACTTGGGCCACCTGATGTGAAGAACTGACTCCTTAGAAAAGACCCTGATGTGGGGAAAGATTGAAGGCAGGAGGAGAAGGGGACAACTGAGATGGTTGGATGGCATCACCAACTTGATGGACATGAGTTTAAAAAAGCTCCAAGAGTTGGTGGTGGATAGGGAAGCCTGGCATGTTATAGTCCATGGGGTCCCAAAGAGTAGGACATGACTGAGTTACTGAACTGAACTGAACTGAACTGAACTAAGAGCAATCACTAAAGCATTTTGATTTTCCATCCTTTAGGGTTCTTTTTGTGGGTTGGTTTTTTTTTTTAATATTTCAAACATAGGAGAATTAGGATTTATCTGTAAAACAATCTTCAGAAAAACTTGAGAAATAGCAACAGTTTTCCTTCATAGCCTGGCTGTGGTGCATTTATGTTACAGATACCATTTATTCATAATTTTTCCCTTCTAACTATGATTAAACATAAAACTCACTATAGTTCTAAGTCAGAGCAGAGGGGTGGGGTGGAGGGGTGTGTATGGAACCTGTATTCACCATCTCAATAAATTCAATACAACTGCAATATCCTGGTTTTGAAGAGCTCCTTTGTGCTGACAGAGTCACAGACCTGAGTGGGATGTTCAAGGTCAGAGATGAAGAAGACTTTGGGCAACTGAGCCTCAGAATGGTTCAGTGGCTTCAGAAATGACTGCTCTAAGACTGACGCCCCAAGTCCTTGACACTTGATGACCAAGTCCCAGTTTGTCTCTCTGCAGCTGCAAAAACAAATGTTTGCCTCCAATTAACAAATTACTGATGATTTCAAACCTAGTGCAAAGGTGTTTTAAAAGGAAGCCATGGTCTGGAAACAGAGCCTGAAATCCAACTCTCAGATGCATCTTAGAAGTATCTCTGGCAGGCAGCCCCCACTTTAATCTATTCTATGTGGTTAAAAGGGAATTTTAATTTTTTTACATTGGCATTACTAATTTACATTAAAAATTTTAAAAAACACCCTGCCAGTGTACATAATCCCAGCTAATATAAATCCAAACAAATACAAAAGAAAAAAGGTTGTACATATAAGAGGGAAGATGACAAACCACTGCCATTACTGAAATCTCATCTTCAATGGCTTTGTACACCCTCAGAATAGCACTGGAGACCATTTGAGATGCTCAGAGGTGAATGTGAAGCTGAGATCTCCACTGCTCCCAAAAAGAAAGGTACCGGGACTGGTGTAACATGACCTTTAGCTGAGAGCTAAAAAAAAACAAACGGGAAATAGAACACATTACTGCAGTCAGGACAAAAGAGACGGTATTTGGCTAAGCAGGCCAGACAGTTTATTGCTTATTTCTTGGGCTCCAGTTCATTAAGCACTGCTGTTGAAAACCATGGTGGATCCAAGTTCTAAATGAAGTGGCCTCTCCTGGCTATGAGAGATGTCACTAACTGCAGACAAAACCTCTTCAGTTTTTTATCCGCAGGATGACAGACCACAGGGAACAGATAACGGGCAGTTAGCACGCCCAGCCACCGAATCTGAGGATGCAAAGCAACGTTGCACAAACAATAAGTCATGGTCAGGGGCTTGGGGGTATTCGTGCTGTCACCATCTCTCTCCAGCTTCCCACACCACTAACACATCCCCCCCTAGCTTTGTTAGTTCACTGCTGTTTTCTCTTTGCTGGGCTAATTGCAGCAGCACCACTGGGGGGATCACTACCACCCACCCTCCCCAACCAAGGTGATCATGTTCCTTCCTCCTGCCCTGCCTCTGCCCCTGCACCAGGACTCCTAGGTATCTCGTCTCCAGATTAATTTGTTAACTTGCAGCAAAACTTCCAATTAAAAAAATCCTACCTCCCTCCCTCACCCCTCAAGATTCCTTGAAGAATTTCTAATTCTAGCCCTAGGACCTACTTAAAACATAGACTCAGGTGACTATGATGCATAAGCCAGGATTGAGAGTCCTGAATACTATCTCTACATGTTATGTAGCAACTACTATACTGGAATGATAATTTTTGTACACTGGGTTAGTTTGAATATGGACTAGACAATATTATGAAATTATTGGTAATTTTCTTAGGTATGATAACAGCACTGTGATTGTTAGAAAAATTTAAACACACACTCATAGAGATAGAGAAATCATATATAGCAAAATATAAATCATTGACTCTAGATGGAGGATATGTGGGTGTTTATTTTACTAGTATTTCAACTTGTCTCAGCTATGAACATTTTTATAAGACAAAGTTAAAATAAGGAAAAATTCAAATGCATATTACTATTTCAGTATTGACCATCTGGTGATGTCCATATGCAAACTGGTCTCTTGTGTTGTTGGAAGAGGGTGTTTGCTATGACCAGTGTGTTCTCTTGGCAAAATTCTGTTAGCCTTTGCCCTGCTTCATTTTGTTTCTCCAAGGTCAAACATGCTTGTTACTCCAGGTATCACTTGACTTCCTACTAGCAAGGTAATGCTCAAAATCCTTCAAGCTAGGCTTCAACAGTACATGAATCAAGAACTTCCAGATGCACAAGCTGGATTTAGAAAAGTCAGAGGAAACAAAATAAAATTGCCAACATCCATTGGATCATAGAAAAAGCAAGAAAGTTCCAGAAAAACATCTATTTCTGCTTCACTGACTCTGCTAAAGCCTTTGACTGTGTGGATCACAACAAACCATGGAAAATTCTTAGAGATGGGAATACCAGACTACCATACCTATCTCCTGAGAAACCTGTATGCAGGTCAAGAAGCAACAGTTGGAACCAGACATGGAACAACAGACTGGTTCAAAATTGGGAAAGGAGTACATCAAAGCTGTATACTGTCACCCTGCTTATTTAACTTATATGCAGGGTACATCATGAGAAATGCTGGGCTGGAGGAAGCACAAGCTGGAATCAAGGTGGCCGGGAGAAATATCAATAACCTCTGATATGCAGATGATACCACTCTAATGGGTTTCCCGCATAGCTCAGTCGGTAAAGAATCTGCCTGCAATGCAGGAGACTCGGGTTCAATTCTTAGGTCGGGAAGATCCCCTGGAAAAGGAAATGGCAACCCCCTCCAGTTGCCTGGAGAATTCCATGGACAGAGGAGTCTGGCAGGCTACAATGCATGGGGTCACAAGAGTAGGACACGACTGAGTGACTTTCACTTTCACCACTCTAATGGCAGAAAGCAAAAGGAACAAAAGAGCCTCTTGATGAAAATGAAAGAGGAGAGTGAAAAAGCTGGCTTAAAACTCAACATTCAGAAAACGAAGATCGAGCCATCCGGTCTCATCACTTCATGGCAATTAGATTGGGGAAAAGTGGAAACTGATAGAATTTATTTTCTTGGGCTCTAAAATCACTGCAGACAGTGACTGCAGCCATGAAATTAAAAGATGCTTGCTCCTTGAAAGAAAAGCTATGACAAACCTTATTAAAAAACAGAGACATCACTTTGCTGACAAAGGTCTGTGTAGTCAAAGCTATGGCTTTTCCACTAGTCATGCATAGACATGAGAGTTGGACCATAAAGAAGGCCAAGCGCCAAAGAATTGATCCTTTCGAACTGTGGTACTGGAAAAGACTCTTGAAAGTCCCTTGGACAGCAAGGAGATCAAGCTAATCAATCCTAAAGGAAATCAATCCTGAATATTCATTGGAAGGACTGATGCTGAAGCTGAAGCTTCAATACTCTGTCCACTTGATGAGAAAAGCCGACTCATACTGGAAAAGATTCTAATGCTGGGAAAAATTGAGGGCAGAAGGAGAAGGGGACAGCAGAGGATGAGATGGTTGGATGGCATCACCAATCCAATGGACATGAGTTTGAGCAAACTCCGAGAGACAGTGAAGGACAGGGAAGCCTGGTATGCTGCAGTCCATGGGGTTGGAAAGAGTGGAATATTATTTAGCAACTGAACAACAATATTATTGTTACAAAATACTACTATAACTACAATTTATAATAAGAAGAAAAACTTTAAATCTTTATGTAATAAACTTTAAATCATAAAGATTTTCCATGTCAAGATATACTAATCATTAGAAAGCTAAGAGAAACTGACAAAAAAGTGTGCTCCAGAGTGATCGTGGGGGTGAGGCTCTTACTCTGTGGGGTCGGGTGTCTTTGCACAGACTTCCAGGAGGACAATTCAGGAATGTTCCTGAAAAGCAATTACTTGGCTAAGAGTTTAGCCTACACAAGTAAAGAAACAAAGAGGGCTAAGAAGTATATAGAAGGATGTTCAATGCAGCACAATTTATAAAAGCAAAAACAGCTGGTAATTAACCAACCACCTTTTGCTTTGGGGCTGACATAGCCGCACAATGGGGTAAGACTCAGGCATCACAATTTAGGATACAGATCTAGGTGTGTTAACCTAGGAGGAGATGTCCACAGTTGAAAAAGGTAGGTTAGGTACAGACAGACACATACAGACCGGGAGACGTTAGTCTTTGCTTCTTCAGTCTCCAGTCTTTGTTTCATGAAAAATTTGAAATGTTCATTTATTACTTTTGTTATTAGTGGGGGGAAAGGCCATTTCCATTTGGGAACCAAAAGGACCCATGCCTGGTGACCCACAGTAAATCAATGGGACTCAGCACGTCCCACTGGGCCCTGCCTATCTCCAGGGAGGGGAAGGATGGACCTTGACAGTGGCCTGGTCACCCGTCCTGGGGGAACACGTGCGTTAGGACCCCTTCCGGGGATGGGAGGTGGGCCCAGCGCCCCAGCCCCTGGGAAGGAGAAGCACAGGGGGTCGTTCTTCCCGCCTCCCTCCGGGGCTGCCAGGCTGCATTTCATAGTATGACTGAAATTGTGCCACCCCGTCTGTCTCTCCACAAACAAATGGAAGATTCGGAGCTTGCAGCATTTGGAGGCACACAGCTTGCATATTTTTATGAAGAAAAATAAACACTGTGTATGGTAACAACCGAGTCCTGATGGAGAAAACACGCTGCCATCCAGAAGGGCTTGTGCAGCCCAGGGCCTCCGAGTCCAGACAGGTGGGCGCAGGCCGGGGGGCGGGGGGCGCTAGGAGGCTGCCTGCGCTCGCGCCATGGGGAGGACACCCTTATCTGGTCACGTCGCCGTCGTTCCTGAAGAACAAAGGGCACGTGTTGTTTACTCTGCTGGCGACAGTCAGCGGCGGCGTCCAGTTCGCTCTGAGCTCCCGGTCACGATTCCCACCATTCAGGGTCACCCTTCCACCCACCCCCACATCCTCCCGCTGCTTGGCAGGCTGGAAGGCATCCACACGATTTTCCCGCCCTGTCCTTAGGAACGCTGAGCAGTGGTTCTCAAAGTGGACCGCAGCATCCACGCTGCGGGGAGCTTGTCAGAAATTCAAGGGCGTAGGCCCCGCCCCGAGCTGCTGCAGGGGGAATGGACCAAGGGCGCGGGGCCCCGGGAACCCGCACCCCCTTACAAAGTGGCCAGAAGGCTCACCCAATGCGTTCCACTGATGTCGCTTTGGCAGAATTCTGTTGTATGGACACTGCTCCCTTCCAGCAAGACTGGGAAATATCGGTCCAGCCCACACAGCTCTGTCTGGACCGAGGGCCGCCCTGCCGGACCTCTGCTCACCTCTCAGGCCTCCTCCCCTCTCTCCACCTTCTGCGCTGACCATACTGAGCACCTGTAGCTTCTCTGAAACCTTCTGCCCGTCTCTCTCCAGGTTTCTGCATATTCTGTTCTTGCTGCTCAGAATTCTCTTCCCTGGCTTCTGAGTTCGGACTTCAGAGTTCAGCCACAGGTCCCAGATCAGACATAACTTCCTCCAGAGAGACTGGCCCAGGTGAGGTGTCCATCCTCTCTGTCCACCCCCAGTCTGCTTGGCCATTGTTCATTGGTGCCTTTCCCAGAATCCCATAGACCAGATGATCCAAGACTAAAGCTGGACCAGCAGGTCTGAATACAAACAGCAATGGTAGGCGGAGTCTCACTCTCCAAAGAGGGCATCCTGCTCCTAAGGGTAACTGACCTAACTCTCCCCTCCCTCCAGGATCACCAAATGAACTATTTTTGAGTCTCTTTTGTAAAAGGAAGTCATTGGACTGTAGTTGCTAAATTAGCAGTGAGCAGAAAAAAGAGGGGAGGAAGCTGAGCCAGTCTCTAGGTTTTACATGATAGTTGAGAAATTACTACCCACCCCCACCAAATCTGCCCCATACACTCGTCCTGAGAGCAACAGGCAGCTTGACTCCCAAGCCAGGCTCTGAAACCAGGGCCTCATCCCTCCCACTGGTGCCTACTTCCTTTCCTTCTGCCTGGGGGTTTCAGGCAGAAACACCAAAAATGACAATCAACTGCCTCCAGGCTCCTTGTTATAAACAAAGAACCTTAGCAGGAGTGAAATAGGTGGTAAAAAATTCAGTTCTCACCAGGAGGCCAGCAGACTGCAAGAGCCCCCCCAGGAAGCTTGTGGACATGCGTGCTAAGTCACTTCAGTTGTGTCCGACTCTTTGTGACCTTATGAACTGTAACCCACCAGGCTCCTCTGTCCACTTAATTCTCCAGGCAAGAATACTGGAGTTGAGTTGCCATGTCCTCCTCCAGGGGATCTTTCTAACCCAGGGATCAAACACGCGTCTCTTACGTCTCCTGCATTAGGAGGCAGATTCTTTACTACTAGCGCCACCTGGGAAGCCCCGACCAGGAAGTCTGCGCCTAATGCCAAAGCAGGCTGGGCTGTTTTGGAAGTTCTGGCCCAGAGGGAGGTTGACCTTCCTCTCTCCTCAGTCAGCACATGGACTATGTCAGGCCCTCACACATCTGTGAATAAAACCAGCATTTCCTGCAGAGACGTGGGCAGCTACTCCCAAGGGAACGGAGCCATCACAGTCATGTTCCTCCTGCTTTCCCACCCCTACTACGACTGTATTTCTTTGAGGTGCTGTTCCTCACTTAAAAGCTGTAGTCAGAGTAGCTGGGGGAGACCTTTGTAACATGTGTTCCCTAGTAAACAACAGGGGAAATAAAACATCATAATGGAAAAAACAACATCAAAGGAAAGGAGAGGCAAGAACTAATATTCGTTTAACCCAGTAGGGTGCCCTGCACCGTAGTAACTATTCTCATTCATCTTCTTAATACCCACAACAAACTTCAGAGGTTTAGGTAGTACCGTGTTACAAATGAGATGACTGAAAATCAGAAAGGTTCAGTAATGTGTCCAAGATCACAGAGCAGAGGCAGATAATCCTGAAATGATCACGGTGTTCTTCTTTTCTTTCTCTCTCCCTTTGAGGTGGCTCCTCTGCAATGTGAAATCCACCTGCGCATAGAGACCCTTCGGCCCCTGCCACCAGCTCACACACTGCCACCCACTTTCCTGCTTTGCAAGAGTCTTTGTGTCTGCTTGATAAACCACATGGGAGAAAGCTGTTCCAGGCATGGGTCAGGCAGCAAAGGTTTTCGGAATGAGGGGTTTAAAGCTCACCTATTTTGAATGATCCCAATTCTGAGAGAAACAAACACAAACCAGAATTCTTTGGCTGCAGTCTGCTGGAATATCTGGACACTTTTCTCAACATGTGACATCATTTTCCTTCCAGACTTTTGTGTTAAAAATAGCCTGGCAAACCCTTTGAACTATTGTCTCCTTCAAACACAATATGGATTGTATGTGTGCTGATGACTTGGAAGAAATGCTCTGTGAGACAAGACATGTTGACAGCCTGTTCCAGTGGATCCATAGACTTGTTGAACTCATACTGAACACACACGCACACACACACCACACCTGCACAGCACACAGGCCACTCTTACATGGTACAGCTATGCCAAACTAGCTGCTTGGACTCCTTTAAACAATCCTGTGATATGATCGAATTGACCGAAACCCAGCAGGAAGCTGCATGTTCTCTCCCATTCAGGTAGATCAGGAAGAATTTTGAGAAACTACCATCTTAAAGTTTCTACTTTTCTGCTTGGACGGGCCCAGCAGATTTTGTTCATGGAAGAGTCACTAGGCGACCTTCCTGGCTCTTTAAAGGTGACACCATAGGCCTCCTCTGCCCTGGGCCTTAATAAAGGCCCCTCTTTTTAGGACCACTCTCCATGCGGAGCAGGTGGCTGAAGAGACATGAGGATGTTTGCTAGAGCCAGGACACCTCCTGGGTGCACAGGGATGGGGAACTGACCTGAGTTTTTGAGGTTCATGATACTAGAGCAGCTGGGTTGGACTGAAACAATCTGGCCACGGCCAGCTGGTAGGACAGAGGCAAGAGCTTATTAGAAAACAGGCAGCTGACTGACAAGCCCAGCTCAACACCAGGCCCAGCTGGCCGGGCAGCCCTCCTAAACTCGTTGCCCTGAACAAAACTGGAAGAACCTTCAGCAAGTATGTAAGTGGCTTCCCTCAGGAAACCATGGAGGCTGCCAGAGATCTGAGCTAAGGGCTAGGGGCGGGTGGAGGGAACAGAGCAGAGAGTGTGGAAACAGGGCTGATCCCTTTAAAGTGCACAAACTCCGGGTGAAAGGGAGACCCCGAGAGGGCGTGGTTCTGGACTTTCTATACGGTGGGCAAGCAGGTGATTGCGGCTCACCTTGAATATCACAGGAGGACTCCACACCCATCACACCACAGCTGGGTCTGACCCCAAGCTGGTCAAGCAGGTCATTCAGGTTCCACTCCATTCCCCACACTCAGCTCATAGTAAAGACTGGGGTGTCCCTGGCTGGACTTCTTACCACTCCAAAGACTGAGTGCTTTGCCCACTTCTGGGGAAAGGAGTGTGGACTGCAGAATTGGGCTTCATTAAGGGTTATCAGATAACCCTGGGTTACAGGATGCCCAGTCAAATTTGAGTTTCAGATAAACAGTGAATAAGTCCTTAGTGCAAGAAAGCCCCCCCTACTGTTTATCTGAAATTCAAGTTCAATAGGGCATCCTATCTCTTTGCTAAATCTGGCCCCACAGTGAGCCCCAGCCGTGAGCCCCAGCCTCACTGCAGAAGCTGCTGTGGGCCTCTTTTCACTGTATTCTTCTCATGAAAGGAACACAGCCCTCTGCCTCCTTCCCGTGAGTCAGAGAAAGGGATTGAACTGAGCAAGGACAGATGTCCCCACCTTTGTGGGTGTCAGGAGGGGAGGAAGATATGATGTCTTGGGGAAATAGGTTTGATGACCCAGGAGGCCCATGGAAGCTGTAGACTTGAACTCCTACCATTCTCTGTCCCCTGCTAAGCCCTGGGGGGCAACTTAATGATCCCATCTGTTATGTTTTCTTTTTCTCCCAAAACAGTTACATCAACGGTAGTCAGGGCCTCAAGTCCCCTGGCCAAGGTGTTCAGTCACCTGCTAACCGTCCTTTGCGAGGGCTTCACATCATGCAAATATCCCTGTCTATCCGCATCCACGGCAGAGGTGACCAGACAGTGGAGCAGTGGCTGACCCTCCTTTCAGAGCAGAGATGGAGTGACCTGCAGGTAGCCCTCCTGGCTCTACGTCCCTTTGCGTCCTTGGGCCAGACCCAGTTCAACAGCTGGTATTAATACAACTGGTTTTGAGTATCATTGTGCCCAGGGGCAGCAGGAAATGGTGCCCAGCAGAAGAGCCTTCCTGAGTCCGTGCAAAGGCAACTGGAGACCCAGCCTGGAGAGGCTAGCCACAAGTGACACTGACCTGCAGGCCCAGACTGGCCCCAGGACCATTCACGGTGCAGGCCACCACCACCCTGCTCTCCTCCTGAGCCACCCCCGCCTGTCCACCTCTCCCAAGGGTCCCAGGACAGGAGGCGAAGCCTCAGTTTTGAAGGAGCTTTAAAGAACATCTATCTTGTCCCACATCCCTGAAGAGATGGCGAACTCACTATCAGTCGGCATATTCCACCTTCATTCATCTCCTACACTGAGTCCAAGCCCATCAGTCCTCATACTTTCCCCCAGCATCCACGGAGGCCATGTGGACCCCTGAAATCCTACTACATGACCTCTGCACCAATTTATTAAGTGATTCTCAGCTCTATGGGGGTACAAGCATGAAACAATGTTATTTTTCACCAAAGATTTTTTATTGAAGTATAACTGATACATAACATTATATTAGTTTTAGGTGTACAACATAACGATTCAATATTTGTATGTAATGAAAGTAATCACCACAATAAGTGTGGTTAACATCTGTCACCATACATGATTTTTTTTTAAAAATCTGTTCTTGTGATGAGAACTTTAAAGAACTTTAAACCTGTGATGAGAACTTTAAAACTTTAGCAACTTTCAAATATGAAGGTGAAAGTGTTAGTCGCTCAGTTATGTCTGACTCTTTGGGACCCCAAGGACTGTAGCCCACCAGTCCTTGGCTATAGGACAGGCTCCTCTGTCCATGGAAAGCTCCAGGCAAGAATACTGGAATGGGTTGCTATTCCTTTCTCCAAGGAATCTTTCTGACCCAGGGATCAAACCTGGGTCTCCCACATTGTAGGCAGATTCTTTATAATTAACTATGGGCTTCCTAGGTGACTCAGTGGCAAAGAATCCACTTGCCAATGCAGGAGACATGGTTCAACCACTGAGTCTGGAAGATTCCCCTGGAGGGGGAAATGGCAACCCACTCCAGTATTCTAGCCTGGAAAATCCCACGAACAGAGGAGCCTGGAAGCTTCAGTCCACGGGGTCACAGAGTCAGACAGGACTTAGCAACTGAGCACAACAACCACATAATTAACTATAGTTACCATACTATAAATTATATCCCCAGGACTCACTCATCTTATAATTGGAAGTTTGTACCTTTGGACCCCTTCGCTCATATTGCCTACCCCCCAACCCCATCTCTTGCAACTACCAATCTATTCTCTACATTTAAGGCTTGGTTGTTCTTTGTTTTGCTAGATTCCACATATAAGTGAGACCATACGGTATTTGTCTTTCTCTGTCTGGCTTATCTGTGATAGGAAAGTGAAAGGTCACGCTGACCGCAGGCGGGAAAGCGCCAGCCGGAAAATGCTGACAGAGAAGCCGTAAAGTCCTTATCCCAGGGACAGACATCCACCAATCAACAGCCCGTTGCCAGGCAGACTGATGGACGCGAAGGCGCCAAGACTCCGACCAATCAAAAACTGACACGAGACCGAAAAGTCCAATCAGCACCCTAGAGCCGGATCCTAACCATATATGGAAAGGTCCCTCCACTTCCACATCCGCCAGGGTATATAAGTGTCGCCCCCCCCACTTCCCGCAGGTTGCAGACTCCTGCTTTCCCCCTGCTCGCGCCTGGGAGGTCTGCCCAGGAGCGATTGCCCAATAAAGCCTCTTAATACTCAGGCGCTCTCTTTGTCTTGTCGCGGCGTTCTTACAGAAAGAACAAATCTGACTCCATATTAGATCTGTTCCCTTTCCTGTGTTTACTCATGTTGGCTCTGTACCTTTTGTAAAAGACAGTTGCCTACAGCCTGAAATATACAGGATAGCCTATTCTCAGGGCTCTGATCTTCAAGAGCCCATTCATACAGAGACAAAAAGTTACAGAACAGAGAATAACATTTGTCTTGTTGGAGGTTTACAGGAACAGCATGACCTGATATATGTGGACAGGTGCAAGAACAAGGATTCTAACACCAAGAACCTTGCAGCAACTAACCACGCTCCCCCCGCCCCCCTCACCTGGCCTTTAAAAGTGCCTTGGAGAAACCCTTCAGACAGCTCAGGTTTTTTTCAGGTATGAGCCACCCTCACCCAGCATCAGTTCAGTTCAATTCAGTTCAGTTGCTCAGTCGTGTCTGACTCGTTGCAACCCCATGAATCGCAGCACGCCAGGCCTCCCTGTCCATCACCAACTCCCGGAGTTCACCCGAACTCATGTGCATCGAGTCGGTGCAAAGTCCTGCAATAAACCTTTCTCTGCTCCAGACTAGGATATTTTAATTTATTTGGCCTCACTGTGCATCGGGAGAATGAACTTGTGTTCGGTAACAATTTCACTTATCAAAACGGTCAATGATTATTTTTCATCATACCGTGTCAAATCTCCCATTTCCTTCCCTTGATGACATCTGAGTTCACACATTTAACTTCAGATGTGATCAAGCCTCATCTTCTCCCTCCTCCAGGGCTGACTTAAGGGAGAGCCTGAGTGCAGGCAGGGAGGAGGTCGTGGCTGAACCCCTCGTCATCCCTGGGCTTCCAGACCGTGCTACTTCAGCGTGTAGGAGTGAGGGGCAGGGAGAGGCAAACAACGTTTCTTTTAGGTCATTGGGTCCCAGTGTAGCCCTCTTCCTGTTGGTTACCCCTGCCTCTTGGGTTAATAGTTAGTGACAAGATTCGGCCCAGCTATAAGCTCCCAGTTGGTTGGTATAGCTTTCCAGGCTCACATCCAGGGGCTGCCGGCGCCCTCTGGAGACAGGTGTATCAGGAGGCCTGTGTCTGCGGGGTCTTCCTCATGATGACACAGCTCCCTGCAGTCCCCTAGTGCCCTCAGCTTGCACCACCAGCATCCAGCCCCTGGCCCTCTCAAAGAGGATGTCAGAAAAGCACGTCCATGGCTGCTCCCATGGTTCCCCACCTTGGTGCATCGACACCGTGCATCCCTGTCTCACCTTTTCTATCTGGTTCTCTGACTCAGAGACCTTTGTTCACTGGTAATCCCGTATGTACTGAGGCACAATTATGATCACACTTAGTAAAAACAGCCAGAAAATTCCACCTTTCTGATATTAAAATTTTTTAATGGTAAACTCCATCTTTCTGGCTGAGCTATTTAAGCCCAACGGAGTCAGGCCACTTCCAGAGCACTCAGCAGTTCTAAAAGACAGTGCCGGGCTGCTTCATGGTTTCATCTGCTACATTTTTACCTCTTTTCCCTCCAAACTTAACCCGAACTGTTATTCTACACTGAGAATTCATCACATGGAAAGCCTTAAAATTAAACCCATTCCGCACTATTTGACTTTTCTAAATGAGGAAGGTATATTTTTCTCATTTTTGTACTTTCATAATTCTAAGGGGGATTAAAATAAATTTTCCATGCTCTCACAAACAAATAAAAAGCAGCACCTTGAAGCTGAAGCCAAACATGAAAATGTTTAGCTCAAACAACAGGAAAGGCGGTTAGTGTTGTTTACCCAAGGAGCTGAGTTGCAGTTTCGTTAGACACAGGCAGAACTCATCACGTGGGAGCTGGACGGCTGGTGGTTTTTGTTTGTGTTCACTCCTCTGGATTAGTTTTCTGTTGCCACACGTTTAGCAGATAAAAATTATTCCAAACAAAGCAGACTGAACAACAGAAACGTGTTATCTCAGTTTCTCTCAGTCAGAAGTCTGGGTCCAGTGAGGTTAGAGGGCTCTCTGTCTGGGCTGCATCCAGGAGCCTGCAGGCAAGGTGTCAGCAGGGCTGCGGGGCTCTGGGCACCAGCCTGCCTCCAAGTTCACTCAAGTTCTTGGCAGATTTCCTTTCCCTGGAGAACTGGAGACCCACACCCTTGTTCTGGGCCTGGGTCACCCCCAGTTTCTGGGATCGCCCACATTCCTTGGCTCACAGCCTCCCCACTTCCATCACCAGAGTCTTCAGCAGCAGTGCTTCAGATCTCTCTGATGGATTTCTGCCTCCTTTATCTGACACATCCAGATAATCCAGGATAATGGCCCTGTTTTGAAGCTATTTGGTAACTTTACATACATCTGCACATCCCTTCAGCAGTACCTAGATGAGTGTTTGAATAACCATGAATGGAAATCCTGGACACATCACTAGAGTTCTGCCAACCACACTCTTTTTCCCTCCCCTTTTGCTAACTTGGTTTTTAGTTTAATTTTCTTCTTTGCATAGATGGAGAGTCAAGCACTTTTAATAAGAATTTCACCTCCTTTCCACTCTTCTGATTTGAGGGGTGTTGGAGTGGCAGCATCTCTACCAAGGCAGGTAAAGCACTAGACTTGCTACCAGATGTGTGGGCAAGGGCTTGGGCCCTGGTGTTCACATCATGGTGACCTGCACATGTCATTTTCATCTGCCAAGACAGTCCCCTCAGCTGTGAAATGGGGTAATGATACACTACTTACAGAACTGTTACAACAATTTAACAAGGTAATATACTTGGAAGTGCTTTGTAATTCTACACTGCTGTATATGCACATACAGACACGGATGCATACACAAACTCTTGATTCAGTTCAAATACCACCTCTCTTGTGACGTCTTCCCCAACCTCTGAAGGCAGAGCTCCTGGGTCTGGGCATGCTGCCATCTTGAATAAAATCAGGATCCTCTTTCAGAGGGAGGGCAGAGCACATTGTCACCCCAGCAGTTAAGGATCATGCAGATACAGCTGGTATCTCATAATAATCAGTGACACACAAACTTGTTTCAGAGAAAACAAGCAAAATCATACCCAAAAATCCCCAACACGTAACACACGCAAGCAGAGCTTCTTTCTCTGCCTCAGCCAGAGTTGGCAGGTGGGGGCGGGGCGGGGAGGACTTTGAACCCCCACCTGTTCAGCCTCCCCTCACATTACCTGTCAGTAAATGTGAGCATGAACCACACACACCACACACACATACCCCACATGATCACACATACAGATCACACCACACACACACACACACACCACACACACATACATACCACACATATACCACACAATCACACATTCATACAGATCACACCACACACACACACACACACCACATATAATCGCACATACAGATTACACCACACACATACACACACACACACACACACCACACATATACCACACAATCACACATTCATACAGATCACACCACACACACACACACACACACACACACCACACACACACACAATCACATACCAAATACCGCACATTCATACAGATCACACCACACACACATACACACACACACACCACATATACATACACACACCACACACACACATACCCCACGTAATCACACATACAGATCACACCACACACACATATACCACACAATCACACAGCAAATACCACACATTCATACAGATCACACCACACACACACACACATATACATACACACACCACACACACATACCCCATGTAATCACACATACAGATCACACCATACACACACACATATACATACACACAAACACACACATCTCTTAACAAGAGATAAGCTAGAAACTTTCAAATTAGGAAAAAAGTATATAAAAATAGTGGTACCATTTGTTCAAATAACTTGGTTAATAAGGAAATTTTTCATAAAGACGGGTATTTTTCCTCAGAGAGAAGTGGTTGAAGTCATTCTGACAGGAGGAATACTCCTGTCAGACGACAGGACGTCATCTCTGGTGAGGAGCTGGTTGTGGTGATGCACACTTGTGCTTGTCTTTAGGTCTTTTAGACTCGGTGTAGAGACTCATTCCCCCACCCCCCAGAGCTGACGTCCCCGCCTTGCCCAGCCCACTACCTACTCTCAGATCCAGAACTTGCTCCTGCTCCACTGTGGATTCAGCCAGTATTCACACTGAAATGAAGAGTTCTGAAGGCAGGGGAGATCTTGGGGAGCGAGGGGTCTTCACTCCAGGTGAGGGCTAGGAGAGTGGGTGGGGCCCCGGACAGTGAGAGGGGCGGGGCGGGCGGCCAGGATGGGCGCAGGAGAGACACAGCGGGTGGGGCCCACAGAGGAGAGAGCCTGGTGCTCCTGTAGCCCCAAGACGCGGACAGATAAATCTGGGGCCGGACTCCTGTTTTTCTCACTTCCTCCTGATCCCCATTACAGGGCATTGGCACACTTCTGAACATCTCAGTAGAGATGCTGTGAAACCTCAGCAAGCTGGGGTGCATTCTCACTGGGATTCAAAGAGCCAGAGGCAGGACCCCAGGTGCTGACCTGTCTGCAGAGGACCAGGGTCAAGTTCCCTCATGGTGGACAGAAAGGAGGCGGCCTGCCTCACAGATTTCCCAGAGGTGAGCGGGACGTGGATGATGGCCTGAAACAAGGCAGATGGTAAGGCATGGAGGAGAGGATGGGAGCCCCTGGATCTGACCTTGCTCCTCCTTCCTCTTCTTCTCCCTCTCCTTCTCCCTGCCCCACCACTCTCTTTTCTCCTTCCTTCCTCAGGCCTACTCAACATCAAATCCAATAGATGTTAAGTCAACGTTTTCTTTCCCAGTCCCTCTAAGAGGGATTCTAGAGTTTTGGTTCTGTGAGTAAAGTTCAATGTGAGATTAATAGCAACAGTAACAGTAGTAATAACAGGCCAAAGTACTGCTCAGAACACTTGACATACATGTTCTCCATTAGTCCTCAGAGCAAGGTAATGAGGAGGCACGTCTGTCTTTGCCAAGTTGGGTACAGCCAGCTGTTCTGTCATCAACGCTCCCTGACAAACCAAAACTCGCCGGCCTTCAACCACGAGCACTTTTTCTTGCATTCACAGGTCTGTGGGTAGACTCTCTGGTTCAGCTGACGTAGCCTGGGCTCCATGTGCATCTGCCAGGCCATAGGGACAGTGAGATGGGCTGGGGCCCGTGACTGCAGTCCTTGCATTGGACAAACATCTCCTCTCCTCAGAAGCAACGGAATACAAGAAAACTACGGCACTGAAACATATACATCACCATATGCAAGACAGATGACCAGTGCGAGTTTGATGTATAAAGCAGGGCACCCAAAGCCGGTGTTCTGTGACAACCCGGGAGGGGGTTCAAGACGGAGGGGACACATATACACCTGTGGCCGATCCATATGGTTATATGGCAAAAACCATCACAACATTGTAAAGTAATTATCCCCCTGTGAAGGACAGGGAAGGCTGTCATGCTGCAGTCCTTGGGGTCTCAAAGAGTCAGACACAACTGAGCGACTAAACAATTATCCTCCGATTAAAATAAATAAATAAATTTTAAAAAATAAATAAAAATTAAAAATATAGGGTTATCGTCACTAATAAAAATAAATGGAAAAAAAATTAAAAACAACTGTGCATGCAGGGCAAATTGCAAACAGCAAGTTATAAAGAGGCCAAAACCCACCTGTCAGTTCTGAGGTGTAGGGAGCAAAAGCAGGGTCCTCCACCTGATCCCTGCACACAGCACCTCCAAGGAGTGGTCAGACCACTAGGCTCCACCTCCTGCCCCTCCTACCAGCTCCCCCACTGCCCTCACTCCATTGAAGGGACCAGCTCACTGCCCAGAAAGTGAGCAAGGAACCCTGTTACCTGTTTTTGCTCCTTCATGTTCCAAGAACATCTTCATGTCTTGAACAGAAGCACGGGTAACTCTGGTGCGACTGTCCCTTCCATTTCCCCCCTGGGCTATGGAGCCGGCTGCAGCAGGCCCTGGCTCAGAGGGCAGGCCTGTTTCTGAGGGCTCCCTGTGAGCTTGTCACTGGGGGGCAGCTAGTGGCCCGAGGGAGCTGGGGGTCAGCTACAAGCTCAACTCCAGAGACGGGAGTTGTGAGGCAAACCTAAGAAACCCATTGGTTGTTGAATCCAAAAGTGAAATCAGGGGTTGATACCCTTCCAGCCATTCTCTATCTTTCTAAAATGTAACACTAATCCCATTATTTATTTGCTTGAGATCCATCTGTAGCTCCCCATTGGCTTATGGATACAAACTCTGCAGCATAGCTTCCTAGTCCCTTCATGACCTGAGCACACTCCCCCCACCTCTCTTCTACCTGCCCAGCACCAGCCTCTGTGCATCTCACTCCCTCTGCCTGGAATACCTTCCCACCACCCTCATCCCCATTACCAGCTCCCTTCTCCGCCTTTCAAGCCCCCACATCCTTTAAGATCCAGCTGGTCTCACATCCCAGTACCTTTCTCATATGTCCAGTTTGGGATTGGTCATTCCCAAGTGCCCCCTTGGCAATCTTGTCCCTGCAAAATTGGCATCGTTGTTTATTGAAGTCAGGCCTATCTCCTCCATGGGACTCCGAGTTCCTTGTAGATAAGAACCACGTCTTACTCACTTTCACATTCCTTTCACTTGCCACAGTACCATGTACATCAGTACTTAATAAAAGTTTGACAGATCAATGAGTGAATGAATGCTCTCAACTAAGAGCTGCCAAGCTCATAAGCAGATTTTCTACGTGTCTCAAATCAAAACGCAGTTGGAATTTCTCTTCAAAGATGAGAACCATTAAATCACTGAGGCAATAGGAAAAAAACAAACAAAAATTTTTGGATAGTCCTACAAACAATAGAAAGTGCAACTTCTAAACAAGGGATAAGAACATTAAACATAAAGCTTTGGGGGGAAAATAATCGGTCCTGAGGTTCTTTTTTCTACAATTCTGCAAAATAATCAAAATCTTAACCAATATTTGGGCCTTTTGACATTTTATGCCTTTCACAATACAGAATGTACCAGCATAACCATGAACCAATGATCAGACAAGAAGTGTCACTGAAAAGTCCATTACCAAATCCCATTTGCCCAGATTTCTCATTTCACATGAGCTATCATCTTGCTGCTCTCCTATCTCACCTCTTAAAAGCCTCATTATTAGGCATGGGGAGTGCATATTTGGATGGTAGAGTATTTGCAATTATCCTTTAAGGTGCTTCCCAAAGCTATAAAGTAAGAGCTATAAATGGCAAGATGGGCAATGTAATTGTCAACAGAATATGAAACAACTCTGAAACTGAGTCAGTCCTGCTCAGCCTAAACCGATGCTGCCAGTAGAGTGTATGTAGGGGATCTGATAAAGGGGGTTCAGGGAGCTGAGTCAGAAAATGGGGTGGCCTAAGGCAAGCCTCTTACCCTCTCTTGGACTGAATCCATCTAAAAAAGAAGGAGAGACTCGGTGACCTCTGAGGGCCTTTTCAGCGCTAAGGATTCTACAGAAGGACAGAAAATCTCTGAAATACGAAGTAGAATAAACGAAATAGAGTCAAATGGGCCACCACCCACAGGTTACACTATTTACTAAGCTGTTATTTTGTCCCGGGCTTTGTACCTCACACCATTCAAATCTGGGTTTCTATAACCTCACAAGCTATAACAATATTTGGTGAATGAATTAAATAGACAGTAAATCCAAGCTAATACAGTACACCTATGAAAGGGCATCCTCAGCCCCACAGGTTATTTAAATCAGATTCTACTTACACAACAATATGAGAGACTCCTCAAGCCCTCCCAGTAAGCCTTGTGAGGCTAACTCAAAAGGAGGCATATGACATGGTCCAGCCCATAAACAGAGATACCCCTGAGAAGTTAAATGTGATGGCCATCCTGCTACAGTTCCCGAGTTAGCAAAGGGGCCTGAGATTGGATTTAATAGTGTTCCACTGTACCTGTTCCTTGGGGGTATAAGCAAAATGACAGGCACACATAAATACACCATGCTTGAACCACACTGGTCATAAAATATACTCCCTGTGAGATACTGTGGAATCTGGGATGAACTTTTGTAAAATCCCTAATATGGTAGTCCTCAGTAGTCACTTTCCTGCTCAACTTAAGAATCAACTGATGTCCCAACATTCATTAATTGTATGATCTTTAGCAAGTTAGCTTCCCCATCTATGTAATGGGGATAATAGTACCTGTCGTAGGGTTGTTGTGAAGATTAAATAGGCATGTACACAGTACACAGGTCAGTACCTATAACACAGTAGGTGCTCTGAAAATGCTAGCCTTTATTATCATCAAAGTGAAAAGCATTATTTTATTCACTCCAGGTGTAGAACAGATGGACATGCTTTGGAGTGGTATTACTAAAAGATTTTGTAAATTTGATGGGCATAAAGATGGGCCAAGAACTCAATCATGAACTAATACAAATATAAGGTTGGAGTGTTTGGGTCATCTTACTCTTGTCTTACATTATAAAAGGCTATATTCCTCTAACTAAAATTCAATCCAGAAAGACAGGTTAAAAAACAGCTTATTTCTAAAGCTTATTGATTGGCCCTCAGTTAAAGTGATAAAAAAGAAGAAAGTATCTTCCTGGTAAAAATATAAATTTATTTTTAAATGTACTTTAAGTTGAGATGTACTTTAGGTCTATGAGATACAACTAACTTTAGGTAAGAATATTAGACAAAAATCTTTCCCCTCACCATTATAGTTAGAAAAGTAGCCTTAAGAGAAAGCAGAAAAGACAGAGAAAGACTTGTACAAAACCATTACCTATTTGAGTAAACATAAAATAAAAAAGACTCCAGACTTTTTCCTTAAAAAAAAAAAAAATACATATATATATATATATGTAATGGTTAGAAACAAAAACTGGATGGACTGCCTTCTTCCTAACTATCCATACGAATACTGGTTTGGAAAATATAAGAATCATTCCATAGGCCAAAAGAACAAATGTTTCCATTGAGTGTTTTCTCGAAGCACCCAGGAGAGTGCTTCAGGCACAGCTGATCCTGTCAGGCTTTGCCCTGCCCGCCGGCCTGAGGAACCCCGTGGAGCGCAGTGATGGCACAGTGCCTGTTTTCCCAGTGTCATCAAACCCCCTACGCAAGGCTGATGGGCTGGCTTGCTCACAGAGGTGGTGCAGGCCGCTGGTTACCACCTGTGAGAGAAGTGCAGGTGGTCGGCAGAGGCGCCCAAGGCGGTCTGAGTCTCTGCTTTGCTACACATCGAAGTCCAGGTAAATCATATGGCCTCTCAAAGCCCTGTGTTCCTCACATATTAAATGGAAATGCTCCTGTCTCTATTTATTAATAGTGTTTTTGTGAAGCTCAAATGACATAACTTAGAAAAGAACTTCTTAAATTTTAAAGAGCTGCTGAAATGCTCTTTATCTATGCATCACCTGTGGCTGAAAGGCAGGGATTTGCAGTTCTAAGAAGTGGCTGGATGGAAATTGCTTTGAGATTAGTTAACTGAGTAATATTACAACTTCATCCCATTATATGTGCTCATTGGTCTAACTGATGTAAACTCAACAAAGGGAGTTGTGTTCCCTCTCAGCTTGCTCCCTGGGTCCACCTTGTTATATGATGCAACACAGAAGAGTTACTCACTTTCATATTAATAGTTCATAACATTTGTGTCCACTACTACAGAGCACTTTCAAGATACTGAAAAGTCAGCTCTTGGGATAATATCCTTTTGGAACAAGCCAGTAACAACAGGCTTCATCACTTGAGGAAATAATCTCTGAGTTTCAAGTAGGCAATGACAAAAATATGACTCCTTTCTTGCCTGGTATACACAAAATAAACATGAGTTTGTCGACATGAGGGGCTTCCCTTGTGACTCAGCTGGTAAAGAATTCACCTGCAATGTGGGAGACCTGGGTTCGATCCCTGGGTTGGAAAGATCCCCTGGAGAAGGGAAAGGCTACCCACTACAGTATTCTGGCCTAAAGAAGTCCATGGACTACATCCATGGGGTCGCAAAAATTTGGACATGACTGAGCAACTTTCACTTTCACTTTCCGTCTGACATGTATGAGTGGATATCTGCTGTTTTGACCTTTCCAGAGTGTCTTTCCCTTGTAACTTCTCTTAAGACATCTGCTTTGCATGAAGCCACCCCTTCAGGGATGGGCACTGAAGGTGCCTGGGTTTTCAGGTAGGTTTCAGACATACAAATCAGTGTAACAGACATAGGCTTTCCAGTAACAGAAAATTCCATTTAAATAGCCTAAACTCAAAAGGCAATTTATAGGCCCATATAACTGATGCAATTGAGGTTTCCTGTACAGCTTGATGTGGGACTGAAGTGAGAAAAAGATTCAGCTTCTCCATGTCTTTTTCCTTTGATGCTGGCTGTGTCGGGCGCGTTCTCCTCTCAAGGCTGCATGGCAGCTGTCAGCAGAATATCCTCCACTACCAAGGCAGGGTCTTCGTTCCAGCACTGCCTTCGCCAAGTCCCAACATTCTGTTTGGACTAGTTTAGATCACGGGCCCCCCACAGATGGTCAGCAGAAAGAGCAGACTGACTCAGCTCAGGTCACATGCTCCACTCTGGAAGCTGGCAACCTCAGAACACACAGATTTTGAAGTCTGGTTAGGGCAAAAGGGAGACTGACTGGGTGTGCCCGCTCCATCCTGTAAGTGATCTGGGTTAGACAGTGGTTTAGTTTTTGTTATTTTTTCATCTTGTATAGCTCTTCAGGAGGGGGAAATAAAGGTTGGCAAAGATAGTTGGACTTCCTTCTATGTGAAATACAAATTATAATCCTTTAATATGATTTTTTTTAGATTCTGAAGTTTATCCTATCCAATCTATGCACTCTGTTTCAAGTGCTCATATGTTGAAAGAAAAAGAAAAGAGATGAAATGTCAAACATTTCTAAGAATTAAAAGGAGGAAAAACAATCATAGATAATACAAAATCTAGGAAAGTATAAATAATTTTTAAAAATGACACTGTAAACAGAGTACATAACTGACTTTACTGTTTTACCATGAGCACTGAACATGAAAATATGGTCTTAAAATTTCCTACTTAATTACACCTTCAGCTAGAGAAAATAAGCTTACAGAGAAGTTGACCTATTTTCAAAGATGTGCACTTCACATTTATTAAACACTAGCTAGCTTTTCTACTTTAATTTTCAATAATGAGCATCTTTGCCTTTTATAATTTCTTCACATTTGTCATTTATCATGGATCTTTATGTGGTTTAAAAGTACATTAAAAGTAATTGGAAGATCAGCATCACAATTACTCTTTCCTGATCCTCACCTCATCTTCAGTTGGCATTCTATCAGTGATATCTTTGAGATGGATAGTATCATACATTTGATATTACAAAAATAAACCTTCCTGAATACTCAGAGCCAGATCTCTTCAGCTCTTTAAAGCTGTCTGGGTTTATAGCTAGAAAGGTACCATAAATCCATTTCTATTTCATGGGGGGGTGACCATCTTCTGCACAAATGCACACCCACAGAGACCCTGTCCACACTCACCAGTGTCAACCATGTCCCAGACTCCCAAATAACACTCTGACTAGCCTGCATGATGCCTCCCATGCCACCAAAACAGGGCCATTCATTTGGATCTAGGCACTGCCTGCTTAGCAAACACAGACTGGGGGAAAAAAAAAATAGGTTTAATGACTCAATACCCTCAACAACCAACAAGTTCTGTAGACTTGATTGGATTTGACAGAGGGTGCCAGCAGGTCCAAGCGCCTGAGTATAGAGAAGAAGGCATTTGAGGTGGGGCAGGAAGAGTAAGTGACCATGGACCAAAGTTACTGTTCAGGTCTAGAAAGAGGAAGGCACCACAGAGGCAGACTTCCCACGACCCATGTCAGCCCAGTACAGGCAAGAAGTGCTTTATAAATATTGTTAATAGTGAGAAACAGCTGAAATGTAACATTTCAAGGACTAAATCTTCAAAACACTAATCATCATAAAGAAAATGAGACTTTCTTCTGAGTTTTCTTTTTTTTTTTTTTTTGAGTTTTCCTTTTTCAATGCAGGAATTTAAATATGCTTTCACCAGAGAAATATTTACTTAATCATTAATGATAATATTCTGTCATGTAAAGTAGAATTGATGGATGTTAGTAGCTCAGTCGTGTCTGACTCTTTGCAACTGCATGGACTGTAACCCCCCAGGCTCTTCTGTCCATGGAATTTTCCAGGCAAGAATACTGGAATGGGTTGCCATTTCCTTCTCCAGGGGGTCTTTCTGAGCCAGAGATCGAACCCGGGTCCTCTAGCATTGCAGGCAGAGTCTTTACTGTCTGCGCCACCAGGGAAGCAATAACGAATAACATTCTGTCATGTAAAATAGAATTGATGGGTTAATGTGCATGCTTAGTCACTCAGTCATGTCTCTTTGTGATCCCATGGACTGTAGCCCACCATGCTCCTCTGTCCATGGAATTCTCCATGCAAGAATACTGGAGTGGGTTGCCATTTCCTTCTCCAGGGCATGTTCCCAACCCAGGGACCAAACCTGTGTCTCTTGCATTGGCAGGCAGGTTCTTTACCACTAGCACCACCTGGGAAGCCTTTCAATTAAACTATTGCTCCTACGGGTTTTTCCCTAATGGAGAACTAGGGTTTAACCTTTCACCAAAATAAGAGAAAACTTCACTAATTTTTAATTAATATTTTATAATTATTAAAATAAATATAGGAAAGCAAAAAGATTTATAAAGATGCATTTATCATCTCATTACTGTAATTTATTTCTGGATCATGCACAAAAACAACTCCATTAGTACACTTATTATATTATCCATTTCAGTGCTTATATTAAATATGATTACCTTAATTTGGATAATTGAAATTTAGAAGTACCATATTCACTGTGGTTAATGTACTATCCAAAGTGGAACACCAGCTTACTTATTTGTAATTAGGATTCAGACAAATTTACATGTTTCTAAACACCACACAAAAACTGGTAGAAGTGGCAGAGACTGATTAAAAATGATACTTAATCCAGAACAAAATCCTGTATTCAAACAACACTATGACTGCAATAAAGAAAAAGCCATTGTGAGCCATAGGTTTTTGCCAGATGAATTTTTATAAACTCAAGAAAGACTGACCCTCAAGCTTTTAACATTCCTCACTTGAGGGGGAAAGGCAAAAGACAGCATCTCCTTCTTTGGTAAGAACATGAGGCTAATTGTCAAGAGACCTGGGCTAAAGCCCCAGCTCTGACCATCAGTGACCTTCTTGATCTCTGCCCATTTTCTTGATTCTACAAATTATCTTGCTCTTACTCATCTCTGGTGCTGACTTCCAATTCATAGGTCCTGTGATTCTTAGGAAACTGTGATAATAACAGTATCAGATCATATCAGCAGTTCATACAGTGTGACTCCAACAACATCACCATCCGAGAATTTTTAAGAAATACACATTTGGGGGCCCTGCCCCAGATCCACAGAGTCAGTCATCTGTGTTTTGAGAAGCAAGTTCTCCAGGTGATTCTGATGCACACTATACACAATTTGAGAACCAATGGGTTAGATCAAAACTAGTTATGAAATTCACAGTTCCAACTGTGAAGTAAATCAAATTAGTCTAAATTCTAGACTTGGTTTATCAACCATGCTTCCCTGATAGCTCAGTTGGTAAAGAATCCACCTGCAGTGCAGGAGGCCCTGGGTTGATTCCTGGGTCGGGAAGATCTGCTGGAGAAGGGAGAGGCTACCCACACCAGTATTCCTGGGCTTCCCTTGTGGCTCAGCTGCTAAAGAATCCGCCTACAATGCAGGAAGGCCTGGGTTTGATCCCTGGGTTGGGAAGGTCCCCTGGAGAAGGGAAAGGCTACCCACTCCAGTATTCTGCCGGAGAATTCCATGGACTGTATAGTCCATGGGTCGCAGTGAGTCGGACACAACTGAGTGACTTTCACTTTCACTATATCAGCCACATTCATTATCAAGATTATGGCACTGAAGGCATCTCAGTCATTTTATGAAAATCTAAAAAGATAAAGGTAAAATTCAGGGCATTTTTAGCTACAAATAGCCAATGACATTTAGTTTACCCCTAATTAGAAAAGTTAGGATTTAAATTATTTACTTTTCCAAAATTTATTGTTAGTCATCTCCTAACTATAAAGAACTTCTCTTCAATTTTATGAATAATTATTTAATAAAAAGCATGTTCAGGTATGCAACATATACTAAAAGATATGCCTCATCAATATAAAGTATGATAGCAGCATATGGTTAGAGGTTTTTATACTGCTAACATAAGAGACACACACTCTGAGTTATTCTGCATATTCTAGTAGCTGCAGTTGCCTTTCATATAAGACTTTTCTGATTTTTAATTTCTAGTTTTTTAAGAGCCAAGAAAAGCTCACATACAGACATAGTGGTCTATAATCCACCCTCTGAAAATACTACAGTTATATATGTGATTACCTTCTACTAATATATAAAATAATAATTAACTTTACAAATCATTAATTGTTAAATAAATAATGCTAAAGTATCCTGATATTTCCTACATCAGGTCACCACACACTAAGAGGGCTAGTTCAACTTCCCAATCTACTTAGTCTTTACTTTCTGAGATTAGTAAAGAATTAGGCTATTTAGAGATAAGACCTCAATATTATGGCCCCTTGTTATGTTTTTAAACATGGTTCCTCTGGTGCCAAAAAGAAGCCACACTGTGGGTGAAATGTCTCAAATAAGACAACGAAAATCGTTGATTGAGAAAGTGCAAAAATCTGAAACACTTTCATAATTTCTTTTTCATTATTACAGGTCTCTAAAGAAAGATTCTGAAAAATTCTCCAAAATATGTGAAGATAACATGCTAAAACTGAAGCACCCAAGCCCTGGCAAGTCTGTTCATACATTATCTTTTTGCATTTGTTTTGTTACAACAGAAACTTAGTTCTTAGAGCAGTTATCCAAAGTCATTGGACTTGTTTTATTTTGCTTCATAAATAAGGACAAAGTCATTCCTGCAGCAGGACAGCTTAAACTTGCGAAGATGTCACTACAAGAAAAGGCTGAAATTCACTGCCTTTTCTAGGACTCACAGTGTCAGCATGCCCCAAATGAATTCACGTCAGTATACTTAATAACTGCGCAGCTCAGGAGATGCAGCATACGCTTCATATACATTTAGCACTGGCTCATACCCTCACTACATTTTTAAACCTTTTTAACAGTCTGCAGCCGGAGAAGGCAAT
The DNA here is from genome assembly GCF_023699985.2 of Odocoileus virginianus. Classification (NCBI taxonomy): domain Eukaryota; kingdom Metazoa; phylum Chordata; class Mammalia; order Artiodactyla; family Cervidae; genus Odocoileus; species Odocoileus virginianus. Next base: position 31,978,274 of record NC_069704.1, on the reverse strand, counting down.
GGCACCCCACTCCAGTACTCTTTTGCCTTGAGAATCCCATGGACGGAGGAGCCTGGCAGGCTTCTGTCCACGGGGTCGCTGGGAGTCGGACACGACTAAGCGACTTCACTTTCACTTTTCACTTTTGTGCATTTGAGAAGGAAATGGCAACCCACCCCAGTGTTCTTGCCTGGAGAATCTCAGGGACGGGGGAGCCTGGTGGGCTGCCCTCTATGGGGTCGCACAGAGTTGGACATGACTGAAGTGACTTAGCAGCAGCAGCAGCCGCAGTTTGCAGCAGCAGGCTTTACGTGCACCCATGAGACACAATTTTAGAGAAAAGAGCTGTTCAAATATATTTTTTACGATAGGTATGCCTCTACTATATAAACAACGCTAGTAAGCATTTTTTTCACAAATTTTTATCAATGTATTCAGATGTCAGATTACTATAATATTTCCCCGAAGATTCCATAGACCAAATAATCTGAGCTGGTTAAAAAGGATGACAAAATGAATGCAACATTTAATATAGTTTTTATTTGTTTAATTTGGTAAATGTAGAATGTAATGGTTTCAAGGCAAACTGGATGATTTCAGTCACAACTCAACAGTTAACATGATTGAGAAGAACAGTCATATCTTCAATATCTACCCATCCTTACACAGACACATCTACAGGAATCCATGTACATATATATTAGTTTTCAGTAACTCAGGATCCTTAACAACTCTGGAATTTAGACTTTATATTCTCACACACTTCAAAATTACCCATTTGATGCAGGATATATAACCATAAGGAGATTAAAAATTCATGCAGTGACACTCAGGGTTTTTTTAAAAAGTAAATCCAATATTTGATACTTCAATGCTATGTAAAGTGCATTGAATATCTAAAATAAAACAAGTGCCAATTTTGTCATGAATTAATAACATATTTATTGTCTTGAAACCAAACAGGTCCAAGATGCTTTCCGTCTTTCTGAGTCAGCTTTCTATAAAGTCATTTCTCTCACACTTCCTATGTAACAAAAACCAAGATATTTCACTTCTTCTTTGCAATTAATAAGTGATGGCAAAGGGTTCAAGATAAGTATGTTCTTGATTCAGAGTCAGAAAGTACTTCTTCTTGGGTAGAAGGTTCATAGTCTCCTGTGTTTTCAGCCAATTCAATATCTAAGTCATCATTACTTTCTGCACTGTAATCAACTTCTTCAAGGAATCGAGGTTCATCTTCATCCAAAACATAAGTGGTGGGGCTGTAGCCAAAGCATACAGAACACATAAGACTTAGTTAGGTTACAAGGCTTTAAAATAAGATTATTTGACTATATTCTGGATTAACATTGATTTCAATATAATACAAGTAGTAGTTTGGGTTAATTTTTAAAATGATATCCAAATGAACAAATTAAGGCATTTGTAATAGCTGAAAATAATTGCATTGATAATATAGGGTGAAATGCTAACTTAATTATATGACAAGAGTATCGATATATATCCTACAATTAGATAGCTAAAAAAAAAAAATGGACTCTCAGTAGGTTACTTCATTGAAGGATTTCATCAATTTGTAAGCTTAGGAGTTTATTTTGATCACTGTAAGTCAAGTAAAAGATAATTTCAAGAGGCTTTATAAGAAACTGTGGTATCTAATTGGTTCCTCCAGTAATACCATGAGACCACTTATTCTAAGTCTACAACCATTTGCCATAAGAACAGCCCATATACCCATCCTCACAGTCTCCACTGGTCAAGAATAAAAATAAAAACAAGGGAACATTCTATACCCAGATTAATTACTTTCCCTTGGGACACAGAAGATATTTGCTTAAAAGCGCTAAGTGCTTCTAAATATTTCATTAGGTAGGCTGTTTGGGATTAAGGCAACCCTTCCACTAGGTAACATATTCTTTCCTCTTCAAAAAAAAAATCACATATTCTGATTTCTCCCCATTTGGGAGGCTTTACACACACACACAAAGAAACATTACAGAAACATCTCAACACCCCCCTTTTGTGACCAAAAGAATCTAAGTTTCGTACAGATGTATGTTTGTTTATAACCTACCTACTTCCAAAAAAGAATTTCCTATTGCTGATGCCATTAAAAGCTATAAAATCAGACAATATAAAAAGGAACAATAATATTTTCAAATGAGCAGAGAAGCTGATGTTATCATGCACCGAAAATTAAAGAATTCCTGCAACTGAATACTAAATTCAGTTCAAATATCTGAAGTTTAAACGGAAAAGACAAGTTAATGGATTATATGGTTCTAATTTTATGAGAAGGCAAAACTCATCCGATGAGAGTATCATTTTTCCTAGAATTGTTTTAATATTGCTCATTAAAGGAAAGAGAAAAATATATTGCAAAATCAACTTGATCTTGCATAGTAAACTTCTTGTTAAACGTTCAGAGCTTGCACCATGACACAGTGGTACTGATAAACCAGGCTGAGTGGTTTGGAGGCTGTACAAGACTTTACAACACATCTAACGTTCAAAAGAACAATTTCATTGTTACACAACTAAAATATCATCACTCTGTTAGGATTTTAGGAAAAAAAGTGGAATTAATTATTTGCCTTTAAAATGACAATTATTCTTTTACTTTCAAAAACCTATGACTCATTCTATTTTGACCACGGTGCTTCAAATTTTCAGGGTGTTTTTCTCTCTCTGCAATTTTTTGGAAGAGTTTGAGCAGATAGGTGTTAGTGCTTCTCTAGGCCTAAGCTTTGGTTTGCTGGAAGCTTTTTGATCACAGTTTTTATTTCAGAGCTTGCGATTGATATTTTCATATTTTGTCTTCAGTGCTTGTGATTAGTCTGTTCATATATGTCCTCCTGGTTCAATCTTGGAAGGTTGTACTTTTCTAAGAATTTGTCCATTTCTTTCAGGCTGTCCATTTTATTGGCATATAGTTGCTTCTTATGATGCAACTATATAGTAGTTGCCTCTTAATGATGTTTTGTATTTCTGTGGTGTGAGTCGTAACTTCTCCTTTTTCATTTCTAATGTTATTGACTTGAGTACTCTCTTTTTCCTGATGAATCTGGCTAATGGTTTGTCAAGTTTGTTCATCTTCTCAAAGAACCAGCTTTTAGTTTTATTGATCATTGCTACTGTCTTCTTCATTTCTTTTTCACTTATTTCTGCTGACCTTTCCTCCTGCTAATTTTGTGTCTTTTTTGTTCTTTTTCTAGTTGCTTTAGGTGTAAGGTTGAGCTGCTTATTTGATGATTTTCCAGTTTCTTGAGGTAGGCTTGTATTACTTTAAACTTGTCGCTTAGTACTGCTTTTGCTGCATGCCATAGGCTTTGGGTTGTGTTTTTCTTGTCTTCTGTTTCTAGGTGTTTTTTCATTTCCTCTTTGACTTCTTCAGTGACTTCTTGGTTATTTAGAAGCGTATTGTTTAGCTTTCATGTGTTTGTATTTTTTTTTAACAGTTTCCCCCCTGTAATTGATACCTAATTTCATAGCATTGTGGTTTAAAAAAAAAAAATGCTTCATATGATTTCAATTTTCTTAAATTTACCAAAGCTTGATTTGTGACCCAAGATGTAATCTCTCCTTAAGAACATTCCATGTGCACTAGAGGAAAAATGTATATTTTGCTGCTTTTGAATGGGATATCCTGTAGACATCAATTAGGTCCATCTGATCTAATGTGTTATTTAAGACATATGTTTCCTTATTAATTTTTTGTTTGGATGATCTGTCCATTGGTGTGAGTTAAGTGTTATAGTCCTCCACTATTATTTGTGTTACTGTTGATTTCCCCTTTTACAGCTGTTAGCATTTGCCTTATATATTGAGGTGCTCCTTTGTTGGGTACAGATATGTTTACAGTTGTTATATCTTCTTCTTGGATTGATTTCTTGATCAATAATTACTGTTCTTTCTACATAACAGTCTTTATTCTAAAGTCTATTTTATCTGTGATGAGTATTGCTACTCTAGCTTTCTTTGGATATCCATTTGCATGGAGTGTTTTTTTCCAGCTCCTCACTTTCAGTCTGTATTGTTTCCCTAGGTCTGAAGAGGGTCTCTTGTACATAGCATATATATGGATCTTGCTTTTGTACCCATTCAGCCAGTCTGTGTCTTTTGTTCAGAACATTTAATCTACGTACATTTACAGTAATTATTGATATTATGATCCTATTACAATTTACTTCATTGTTCTGGGTTTGTTTTTGCAGATCTTTTCTTTCTCCTGTGTTTCTTGCCTAGAGAAGTTCCCTTAGCACTTATTGTAAAGCTGGTCTGGTGGGTGCTGAATTCTCTTAACTTTTGCTTGTCTATAAAGCTTTTGATTTCTCTGTCAAATCTGAATGAGATCCTTGCTGGGTAGAATGATCTTGGTTGTAGGTTTAGTGATTTGCTAGGAAGATTTACAAGATTCAGCACAGAGTTATATTCAAAGCTATTACTTATTACACTGAAGATACACAAAGCAAAATCAACCAAGAGAAAAGGTGCATGGGGCAAAGTCCAGAGGAAACCAATGCCCAGCAAGAGCCACAGCCAAGAGGTAGAGGAGTCATCAAAGCTTTCAGCAATTTCAAAAGAATGGAGGCAAAAGCGGGAGTTCCAGGCTGCCAAGTTTCCTGGGAGAAAGGAGTTACAGAGATGTGACACCCAATGGTTCTTCTCTAGTGGCATTTGACAAATTCTTAAAATACACAGAGCAAGAAGCTAAAAAGCAAAGCAGAAAGCAGCAAAACAAATACAAGAGAAAATAACAGAATTTGGGGCAGTCTTGTGAGAAACCCTGGGCCTACAACTGTGACCTCTGGAAGGCAACAACTTAGAAAGGGGAGAGGGATAAATAAAGAATTACACGTTTCATAAGTTTTACAAACCTACCTCAAATCAGCTCAGTTCCTTACTAAATTGGGGCAATCTGCCCTACACTATGGCCTGTCAGAGGAGAGAATGAATCCTCTTCAAATGAATATGTGCTCTTCCTTATTCTAACAGTCTTATTTTGAAGTTTCAAATAGACATCTATGTAAGAAGAATAATTTTATTCCTTTTTCTAAGTTTTTTTTTCATGTATACTGTTTTTTTAAAACATCTTTATTAAATTTGGTACAATATTGCTTCTGTTTTATATTTCGCTTTTTTGGCCACGAGGCATGTGGAATTTTAACTCCCCAGCCAGGTATCAAACACATACCCCACTGGTAATGCTGCTTAATGGTATGAGGATCTCCTCTGGGCAGATGATTAAAAAAAAAAAAAGGTATTAGAGGTGACTGTACAATATTGTGAACATACTAAATGCCATTAAATTGTTCATTTTAAAATGGTAAATTTTATGCTGTGTGAATTTCATCTCAATTAGAAAAAAATCCAAACACTATTGGATTATAAGATAGTAAAATAGGCTTCATTTAAAACATGGCTGTATTTTTAATCACAATAAAACAGTATAGAGTTTGGTATTTTTCAACTTTACTTTCCCATAATGTTTTAAAACATACTTAAACTTAAAATCATAAGCTTAATATCCTGAAATTTAGTCACCATCACAAATCCTAATGAGAAATATTATTAAAATGTTCTACCAGTTCTCAAATCCTTTAAAAGAGGATCACTAAAAATACTGTTTAATAGTTCAGCTAACAGGTAAAAACACTTTTGCTGGGGACTTCCCTGGTGGTCCAATGATTTAAGACACTACACTCCCAATGCAAGTAGCCCAGGTTCGATCCCTGGTTAGGAAGCTACAGCCTGCATGCTGCAACTAAGCCCACAAATGGCAGTGAAGATTCCAAGTGCTGCAACTAAGACCCAGTGCAGCCAAATTAAAAAATTTTTTTTTGCTAAGTTCAAAAACACTATGTGGCTGTGTATGGTCGGGCCACTCAAGATGGCTTTACTCCTGCTCTGCGTACATCCCTGCTCAAGGAGTCCTTGCCTCACCCACAGCCTGTTCACATGACTAACCCTCCCTCTTAATCATACAGATTAATCAATAACTTGCCCCACCTCCCATCCCCCCACTCCTAGCTAGTGACTGTTCTACTTTTTGGATCAGAGTGGTTCCAGTTCAGTTCAGTTGCTCAGTCATGTCTGACTCCTTGTGACCCCATGACCTGAAGCATGCCAGGCTTCCCTGTCCATCACCAACTCCTGGAGTTTACTCAAACTCATGTCCATTGAGTCAGTGATGCCATCCAACCATCTCATCCTCTGTCATCCCCTTCTCCTCCCGCCTTTAATCTTTCCCAGCATCAGGGTCTTTTCTAATGAGTCAGCTCTTTGTATCAGGTGGCCAAAGTACTGGAGTTTCAGCTTCAGCATCAGTCCTTCCAAAGAACACCCACGACTGATCTCCTTTAGGATGGACTGGTTGGACCTCCTTGCAGTCCAAGGGACTCTCAAGAGTCTTCTCCAACACCACAGTTCGAAAGCATCAATTCTTCAGCACTCAGCTTTCTTTATAGTCCAACTCTCATATCCATACGTGACTACTGGAAAAACCACAGCTTTGACTAGTCAGAACTTTGTCAGCAAAGTAACATCTCTGCTTTTTAATATGCTGTATAGGTTGGCCATAACTTTTCTTCCAGGGAGTAAGCATTAACTTTTAATTTCATGGCTGCAATCACCATCTGCAGTGATTTTGGAGCCCAAAAAAAGAAAGTCTATCACTGTTTCCACTGTTTCCCCATCCATTTGCCATGAAGTGATGGGATGAGATGCCATGATCTTAGTTTTCTGCATGTTGAGCTTTAAGAATGGCTCCACCCACTATTAATAGTTTATCAAAGTGGTGATGAAGAACAGGCCCTTCTGCTGGTTTCCCTAGTAACTGATGAGACAACCTGATGCCAATTCCCTGTGAAACTGGTAACACCCACCCCCTCCACCATAGCAAGAACTGCTGCCATGTCCTGTCCACTGTCTGCTCTCCAGGACCTTACATCAGGTGTGTTAAGACTCACTATTAAAGAAAACCACTGATCTCTCTAGCTATCTCTGGATGCTTTATTTGGTCTTACGGCTGGGCAATTACAAGAACTGCAGGCCTATAGGGTGCAGCCCAACAAGGTTTAAGTTCTTAAATGACTTTCACGAACATTCCCAGCTTTGACCTAAAAGAAACACACCCCCTAGGAAAGATATAAGGCAGACTTAGTGTCGTATGAAATGGAATTTTTATTATACAACAAATACAATTGGGTAAAACTAAAATGATTTGTGTGTGGTAATTTCCAACAAATGTCCTAACAATATAAAATATAATTATAATTTATTTTCATTTCACTGGAAAAAAAAAGTTGTATAACTTATGATAAACATAGTGGATCTCAAAAGCCACTAGGATGACAGAAAAAATAATTTTTTAAAAAGGATAAATACACAAAAAAAAGAAAACTGAAGAGTTAATAGCAAAGGAGAGATATCAACAAAATTTTGGAAGATGGAGGAAGATGGATGAAAACAGGAGGCTTGAGTTCTAACTTGTTCCACTTTGCTAAGCATCTACAGTAGGGGAGGCCAAGAAAAAATTGCCAATTTGTATATCTTTAGGAATTGAAGATAATGGTTATCAGGGGAAATTGAAAACAGAGTTGGTTAAAAGGCTTTATAAGAGCAATCAGACCTTTAGATCTCCTTGCTTAGGCCATCCCCGAACCCAAACAGAAAGAAGCTGACTTTTCAAAGACATTTTATCAGAGACGCTATTCACTTAAGAGTCAAAAGGCAGAAAGGGGGTGAAGTGAGAAAAGTAAGTAAAAGTCTCCTCTAAATAAGTTCTGCTGGGCTCCCACAATGCTGGCTGGGGCTTAGGAGCCTGGGCAATATTTATCAATTTTTAAAAATCATTCTCTGGAGTCTTTTTTTTTTTTTGAGAGTTCCTTTCCCCCTAATCTCCCCTTAATTCATTACAATTAAGAATTTGTGTGTGTGTGTCATCTTAGACTGTTGATTTTTATTTTTAATTAATTTATATTTTAATTAGAGGATAATTATAATATTGTGGTGGTTTTTGCCATACATCAACATGAATTGGCCACAGGTATACATGTGTCCCCCCATCCTAATTCCCCTTCTCCACCCTGCCCCAGAGCAGTGGTTTTGGGTACCCTGCTTCACACATCAAACTTGCACTGGTCATCTATTTTACATATGGTAGTATACATGTTTCAGTGCTACGCTCTCAAATGATCCCACCCTCACCTTCTCCCACTGAGTCCAAAAGTTTGTTTTTTATATCTGTGCCTCCTTTGCTGCCTGCATGTAGAATCATCGGTACCATCTTTCTAAATTCCATATATATGTGTTAATATGCAGTAGTCGTTTTTCTCTTTCTGACTTACTTCACTCTGTATAATAGGCTCTAGGCTCATTCATCTCATTAGAACTGACTCAAATGTGTTCCTTTTTATAGCTGAGTAATACTCCATTGTGTATGTGCAACACAACTTCCTTATCCATTCATCTGCTGAAGGACATATAGGTTGCTTCCAGGTCCTAGCTATTGTAAATACTGCTGCAATGAACACTGGGATACACATATCTCTTTCAATTCTGGTTTCCTCATGGTGCATGCCCAGCAGTGGGATTTCTGGGTCATATGGCAGTTCTATTCCCATTTTTTTTTTTAAGGAATCTCCACTGTTCTCCATAGTGGCTGCACCAGTTTGCATTCCCACCAACAGTATAAGAGGGTTCCCTTTTCTCCACACCCTCTCGAGCATTTATTGTTTGTAGACTTTTTGATGATGGCCATTCTGACCTGTGTGAAATGATGCCTCATTGTGGTTTTGATTTGCATTTCTTTAACAGTGAGTGCTGTTAAGCATGTTTTCATGTGTTTATTATCTGTATGTCTTCTTTGAAGAAATTTCTTTTAGTTCTTTGGCCCACTTTTTCATTGGGTTGTTCATTTTTCTGGTATTGAGCTGCATGAGCTGCTTGTATATTTTGGAGATTAATTCATCAGTTGTTTCTTTTTTTATTATTTTCTCCTATTCTTAGGGCTGTCTTTTCACCTTGCTTATAGTTTCCTTCATTGTGTTAAAACGTAATTAGGTCCCATTTGTTTATTTTTGTTTTTATTTCCATTACTCTGGGAGGTAGGTCATAGAGGATCTTGCTGTGATTTATGTCAGAGAGTGTTCTGCCTATGTTCTTCTAAGAGTTTTATGGTTTCTGGTTTTATGGTTTCTTACAGTTAGGTCTTTAATCCATTGTGAGCTTTTATCTTTCAATTTGTTAATTTGGTATATCACACTGATTGAAGATATTAACGAATCCTTGCATCCCTGGAATAAAGCACACTTGATCACAATGTATGATCTTTTTAATATGGTGTTGGATTCTGTTTGCTAGGATTTTGTTGAGGATTTTTGTGTCTATGTTCATCAGTGATATTGGCCTGTATTCTTTTTTTTATGGCATCTTTGTCTAGTTTTGGTAGAAGGGTGATGGTGGTGGCCTTGTAGAATGGTTTGGGGAGTTTTCCTTCCTCTGCAATTTTTTGGTAGCTCTTCTCTAAATTTTTGGTATAATTCACCTGTGAAGCCATCTGGTCCTGGGCTTTGTGGGTTGGAAGATTTTTGATTACAGTTTTGATTTCTGTGCTTGTGATTGCTCTGTTCCAATTTTCTATTTCTTCCTGGTTCAGTTTTGGAAGGTTATACTTTTCTAAAAATTTGTCCATTTCTCCCAAGTTATATATATGGAATTCTACTACATATTAGGTCAGACAGACATGAAAAGATATATAGCACATGCTTTCCAACAGGAAAAAAAAATAAAGCATATTCTTCTCAGGCACATATGGAACATTATGCAGGGTAAATTATATCTTAGCCCACAAACAAGTCTTAATTAAGTTAAGAAGACCAAAATCATATTAAGCCCAATCACAACAAAACAAAACTCAAAATCAATTGGGAATTCCCTGGCAGTCCAGTAGTTAGGACTCTGCACTCTCAGTGCTGAGGGCCTGGGTTCAACTGCTGGTTTGAGAAATAAGATCCTACAAGTTGTATGGTGTGGCCAGAAAAGAAAAGTTGAAATCAATTAGGAAAACTGGAAAATTCACAAATCTGTGGAGATTACACAACATGTTCCTGAACAACCAATGAGTAAAAGAGAAATAAAAAAATATCTTGTGAGAAGTGAAAATGGAAATACAACATACCAAAACTGATGACATGCAGCAAAATCAGTTCTAAGAGGGAAGTTTATAACAATAAAGGTCTACATGAAGAAAAAAGAAATCTCAAATAAACAACCCAATTTTACATCTCAAGGAACTAGAAAAATAAGAATAAATGAGCCTAGAGTTAGCAGAAGGTAGGAAATAACAAAAATCAGACAGCCATAAATAAAATGGAGACTAAAAAGATAAAAAGATCCATGAAATTTATAGTTTATTTTTTTAAAAAGAACAAATAAACTGTTAAGATTTTCTAAAAAAAATTTGGAGAAATGACAAATGAAAGAGACATCACAAAAGATACATAAAAAAATATACAGGATCATAAGAGACTACTATGAACAATTATACACCAACAAATTGGACAACCAAGAACAAATGGAAAAAATTCCTAGAAAGATAAAACCTGCCAAGACTGAATCATGAAGAAATAAATAGAAAATCTGAACAGAGCAATTATGAGTGAGGAGAGTGCATCAATACTCAAAAACCTCCCCAGAAAGAAAATCCCAGGATCAGATGGCTTCAATGATGAATTCTGCCAACCATTTAAAGAATAAATAATGGCAATTATTTTCAAACTCTTCCCAAATTAAGAGGAGGGAACAATTCCAAATTCATTTTATAAGGTCAGCATTATCCTAAATACCAAAGTCAGAGAAAGAACTTTTAAAAAAAGAAAACTATAGGTCAATATCCCTGATGAACTTAGAAGCAAAAGTCCTCAATAAAATGTATCAGGAAATCAAATTCAATAATACATTAAAAGACTCATACATAAATCATGATCACCTTGCACCTCTGTTCAACATATTCAAATCAATCAATGTGATTTACCACATTAACAAAATGAAGGATAAAAATCATATAATCACCTCAATAGATGCAGAAAAACATTTAACAAAATTCATCATCCATTCATTCAACTCTCAACAAATCAGGTAAAGAGAAAATGCACTCTTGCATAATAAAAGCTATATACAACAAGCCCACAGCTAACCATGAAATATCAAAAGCTTTTCTTCTAAGATAAGGAACAAAGCAAAAATGCCCACTCTCACCATGGTACTGGCTTAAGCAATAAAAGGAAAGAAATAAAAGTCACCCAAATAAGAAAGGAAAAAGTAAATTTTCTCTATTTGCAATAGACAAGACATCATATAGAATCCGTAAAAATACCACCAGCTGCATTTCTATACACTAACAATGAAACATCAGGAACAGAAATCAAGAAAACAATTTCAAACAAATTAACCAGGAAAGTGGAGGATCTGTATGCTAAAAACCATTAAGACACTGTACTCTTTTGTTCAAATAAGTATTATTCACATAAGCAAAGTTTGAACACTATCTGGCCATTGACAGATGAATGGATAAGAAAAATGCAGATATATATAAAGAAAAGCTATGACAATCCTAGGAAGCATATTAAAAAGCAGAGATAATACTTTGCCAACAAAGGTCTGTCTAACCAAAGCTATGGTTTTACCAGTAGTCATGTATGGATGTGAGAGTTGGACCATAAAGACGGCTGAGCACCGAAGAATTGTTGCTTTTGGACTGTGGTGTTGAAGAAGATTCTCGAGAGTCCCTTGGACTAGTCCATCCTAAAGGAAATCAGTCCTGAATATTCACTGGAAGGACTCATGCTGAAGCTGAAGCTCAATACTTTGGCTACCTGATGCAAAGAACTGACTCCCTAATGCTGGGAAAGATTGAGGGCAGGAGGAGAAGGGGACAATAGAGGATGAGACGGTTGGCTGGCATCACCGACTCGATGGACATGAGTTTGAGCAAGCTCTGGGAGCTGGTGATGGACAGGGAAGCCTGGCATGCTGCAGTCCATTAGGTCGCAAAGAGTTGGACATGACTGAGCAACTGAATGAAACTGATACAATGGAATATTATTCAGCGTTTAAAAAGAGGAAATCCTTTCATTTGCAACAACATGGATGAAACTGGAGGGCATTATGTTAAGTGAGAACAAAGAGAAATACTGCTTGGTGTCATTTACATGTGAAATGTAAAAAAAAAAAAAAAATTGAGACAACTCATAGAAACAGAGAGTAGCAAAGTAGTTGCCAGGGGGTGGGAGGCAGGCAGAGGAGGCAAGAGGGAGAGGTAAAAATAATACAAACTTTCAGTTGTTGAGATAAATAAGGTCTGAGGAAGTAATGGATAATATGGCGACTATACTAGATGATGCTGGATTGTGTAACTGAAATTTACTAGAAGAGCAGAACTGAAAAATGTTTCCCAACACACATACACAAAAGTAAATATGTGATGTGATGTATGGACATGTTAATAACTCAATGGGGGAAATCCTTTCACAGTGTATACATACATACACCAAATCATCACACGGTATACTTTAAATATCTTACAATTATATTTGTGAATTTCACCTCCATAAAGAGGTAACACCAACAATGAAACATGAGGAACAGAAATTAAAAGTACATAAAATAAAAGGAAGCTTCTAAACATCAATGACAACTTTATTCATATTTATTTAATAAATAAATATATTTATAACTATTTCCATTATTGTTTAAGTGTTTTGAAGTGTAGAGAATGCAGGTAATCACTATCTCAGTTATCATATTATATAAAAATATAGTTCTAATTAGTGTTTTACTACACTTAAAACTACTAAGTTGATATATACAACAGAGCCTGGCAATAAATTAACAAATCTGATGTCAATGTCTACCAACAAAAACCATGAAGATTCTATAAAATAGGACTATTTCTAACTATATGTATCAAACTATAAAATGATAAACTCTAGTATTATGATTAAGAAATATGATATTAAATTATGTCTGAGCCTGTATCTGATCAAAATTTACATATATTGAATTTTAGGAGCAAAAGATTACCTACTTAGAAAATTACCTGTCACATGTAAATTTTCAGAGTGATACTAAATTAGCTGTTTCTAGTACATGTAACTAGAAGTTATTGGAAAGCCATTTGATGTGTACAGATTATCAACAAAATAAAATTTCTTTTGAAGTATGAATTTTGGCTCCAAGCATTCTTAATTTATATATTATCTGATATATGCTTACTTCTGAGTTAAAAGTAAATCATTAAGGTTACGAAAATAGCATTTCAAATATAAGGGTAGTTCACTAAAATTTTATCCAAATCCAAATACCAATGTTAAAAGAATCAAGAATATTATCACATTTTGGAACATATATTTGATGTGCGAAGTTATTTATATAAATTCTAAAAATGCTTTTGACTGTCAAAATCTTTATGCCTTTCCTCTTACTTAACTATGAAGTCTAACAGTATACTACCATATAACAAAAGGATAAAACAAGTGTGTCTTACCTAGTTACTTTGCAGCTCGATTCAATCAAGTCATTCTCAAAGTCAAGCAGGCTGGAAGGCAGATTATATTCCAGTGGGGATGTCAGTCTTTTCAAACGCAACAGACCAACACAAAATTTTGCTCCCATCTCTTCCAATTCTCGAGTACCAATCTGTAAACCCTAGACGTAAAGCAATAATAAACATGTAACTAGGACATTTGCTATCCTATGGCTATATTTCATTAAAATTACACAAAAGGAATTTGAAGCTATATTAATAAAAGTCCGTTACTTTGTATGAACCTACAACTCATAAGCACAGTGTCTTAACAATATAAGATTATTTTAAGTCAAAAAGGAAACCATCTTAAAAAAATTTTCTAAAATGTCTATTCTCATTTACTGTGTGTAAAATATTTTCACCAACACACTGAGAAGGGGGATAAAAAGCAGATAACTATCTTGAAGGTAAGTTATTCTTGGAGCTCATGTGTAAAAGTATATTTTTACAAGATCTTGCTAGTACTTGTAATCAACTACTCGGATGCCAACATTGAAATAGTATTACAATCAAGGCTCCAATCTGTATACTTGAATATTAGTTTATACATACTTTTTCTACATGATTAATAGAAACCAGTGAGTAAAAAACAAACAAAAGAAAGGTGACTATGTCAAAAAAAAAAAAAAAGAAGAATCAAACAAATCTTTTCTAAGCCAAATCAAATCTAAGCCAATGAGGCAGAAATAAAATAAACTCTTTTGTTTCATGTCAGTTAAGAATGCCCATTTCAAATTTGGTCTATTAAAGCAAAAATAAAATTTTACCACAACACTTTTTAAACTAATAGTTTCCCCATAAACAGTATAAGGTTTAGCAAAAGTTAAACATTACCACATAAAGGATAAAAATTGACTACTGTAAATCAAGATACTGTTTATCATTTACTTTTCAGATAAAAGTGAAACTCTAAAGTAAATAAAATCCTTACACCAACAAAGACTGCAGGTGTACGTAAGAGTGGACTTGACTTTCAATGACCATCTAAAAGCATACAGCAACTGAAGAGATAAATTATAGAAACTGTTATTTACTCTATGAAGCACATGCCTTTAAAATAATGACTGACTGACTGTTTAAATAGTCTGCCCACCTCCAAATACTACAGGAAATGTAACCTAACTAACTTTATTAGAAAATGCATTTGCCTTCTTAATCTAAGAGGTTTAGAAAGGCTATGTCTATTCCTGAATTAGCTCATCAAAAATAAAGAATATTGGAAACATAAAATTCAGTAATATAAGAACATTCTTGAGGGTGAAAAGATTTGTTTTCTTAAAATATTATTATACTCACACAACTTATTAGCTAATATTAACAAGTTTGAAAAGTATACATTATGTGGTGGGAGGGGAGGGTAGGGGTATATAGGAATTCTGTATTTTGCACTCAGTTTTTCTAAAGTTGCTCTTTAAAAAGTCTGCTAGTTAAAAAAATTTAAAAGAAGTATATGTTATGATAAAAGGATTGAATTTTAGATGTAAAACACTTACTTTTAGCAGTAAGACTTCTCTCTTTAAGAGTTGTATTAAATCAATGTAACTCTATCAGTGTAAATCACATAAAGTATATCAATATAAATCATATAAGAGAGAAATGACTATTCATTGTGTGTCCAGTCACTCAGTCATATCAGACTCTTGGCAACCCCATGGCTCCTCTGTCCATGAGATTTATTTTCATGCAAGAATACTGGAGTGTTGCCATTTCCTTCTCTAGGGGATCTTCCCGACCTAGGAATCAAACTCATGTCTCCTGCGTCTCCTATATTGGCAGGCAGATTCTTACCACTGAGCCACCTGGGAAGTCAACTATTTGTTATGTGTCCATTTTATTTTTAAGTTAAAATTAACAATTTTTACGAAACTTGTCTAACATTTTACGTTTCAAAATACATTTTAGATATTTTATGTTTTTTCAATGACCAAATACATTTATCAAAGCAAAAACGGAACATTTAAAATAACCCAATGAAAGTCTGTAGGTAGAATACAAATCTAATAAGAAAACACTGCTGTTATTATGCCATAGATTTCAAGGGGCATTCAAGTTTCAGCTTCCCTGACATCCTCTCCCCCTACCCCCAGAAACTAGTTTCACAGACACTGATGCTTTTAGTTTCTTTTTCCAACCTGACTGCAGAGAGTATCTCTTTAATAAAAAATAATTTACAGTCTGTTTCCCTAAATCATAAAGTAAAAGATTTCCCCTCCCCCCATGGTCATTTACAAAAGTGACTGTCAAGCTTTTCCCATCCCATACACATACAGTCCACTAAGGCAATGACCTGAGGCACAATTCGCGGGCTGCCGTACTCAAGCTCCTCTCTCACCACAACCATGACTTTGGGAGTCTAGAAGTCACCACTTTACAGTATTTGGAGAGGTTTGAAAAGATAGCACATTCTGAAAGAATAGTATTCTGAGGTCAACCTAAAGTCACTAGGGAAAAGTCACTCTCCACAAAGTACTGGAATTTCACCAAGTTCTACCCATCCAGAGCCTCAAAGTTTGAACATCAGTTGTAAAATTTATACCTTTTTTTTTTTTTTTTTTGCTAGTTTGTTACAGAATGGAAAAGTCACAAAGCTCTCCACCTAAAAGAATCTGGCACGAACCATAATATGTTTACATTTTTAATACTAACCACCTGGAAGATTTTTAACTCCTTCTAAACATAAAGTTTTGATTGAGGAGCCAAGATGGCGGAGGAATAGGACGGGGAGACAACTTTCTCTCCTACAAATTCATCGAAAGAACATTTGAACGCTGGGCAGCTTTCACAAAACAACTTCTGATCGCTAGCAGAGGACAGCAGGCGCCCAGAAAAGCAGCCCACTGTCTTTGAAGGGAGGTAGGACAAAATATAAAGGATAAAAAGGGAGTCAAAAGAGCTACGGACGGAGACCCGTCCCGGGAAGGGAGTCTTAATAGAGGAAGTTTCCAATCACCAGGAAACCCTCTCACTGGCGGGACTGGGGGAAGTTTTCGGCAATCTAACTGGGAGGAAAAATTAAACAATGCCCACAGATTACGTGCCTAAAAGAAACTCCCAGCAGAAAGGTACCCCAGACGCCGTACCCGCCAGCAACAAGCAGGGGCGGAACGGAGAAGAGCGGGCGGCATTGCTTAGGGTAAGGACCGGCCCGAAGACCCTGAGAGCAATCGGAGGGAGCTTTTTTAAACTGTGGTTTGGCAAGTTAACCAGCCCGAACACACTGCCGGCGGTTCACAAAACAAAGGGACTGAGAAACTCCAGAGAAGAGCCGCCCATCCCCGCTGGAGGTAGGAGGCAGGGGGGAGGGGAAAAGGGCAAACTCAGCCCCTGAGAAGGCACCCCCTCCCACACTGCAAACAGGCCCCCGGTTCCTATCTAAAGACTTCCTGAGACCCGACTGGCGGCGCGCGCTGGGGCCGCGGAGGGAAAAAGCGCGCCGCACCCGGGGAGAGTGCGCCCAAGCCTCTGGCTGCCTGGGCCGCTCAACGCGGAGGGAAAAGGCGCGCCTCATCTGGGGAGAGTGCGCCCAAGCCTCTGGCTGCCTGGGCCGCTCGCCGCGGGGGGAAAAGTGCGCCACATCCGGGGAGATTGCGCCCAAGCCTCTGGCTGCATGAACCACTCAGGCCGGGGAGGGCACAGAGCGCAGGCACAACCGAACCCGCGCTTTTGTGGAGTACCCGAAAACTGGAACCACACTCAACGCAGGGCCCGCTCCATGTAGACAGCCAGGAGCCTGAGCAGTGTAGACGGGGAAAGCACTGACACCCGTGAGCGGGGCAAAACCCAGTGTGGCCGGAACACGGTGAGTGCTATCCACACAGAGCGGTATCTGTCTGCAGGGCCCAGCCCTCCCCGTAGCAGGACTGAACTGAACTAGTGAAGGTAAATGAGAGATCACCTCCGCCCACCTGTGTCAGGTCGGAAATTAGACACCAAAGAGACGGCAAACAGAAGCCAAATAAACAAAGGGAACCGCTTCAGAAAGGACCAGTGCAACAGATTAAAATCCCTGAAGGTAACACCTACTATACCGGAAGGGGCCTATAGATTTCGAGAAGTGTAAGCTGGAAAGAGGAGCTATCTGAAATTGAACTGAACCTACACTGACCGCAACAACTCCAGAGAAATTCCTAGATATATATGTATATTTTTTTTTAATTAAAAAAAATTTTTTTTCTTTCCTTTTTTTTTATTTTTTATTTTTTCTCTTTTATTTCTTTTAAAATTCGCTATCACTCCCCCATTACTCCTCAACTTTCATTTTCATATATTTTTACGATTTTTTTAATTAGGGAAAAAAATTTTTTTTCCTTTTTTTTCCTTTTTCTTGTTTTTCTCTCCTATTTCCTTTTAAAGTCCTCTAATACTCCTCTATTATGCCTTAATTTTCATTTTTATTTTCACTATAACCTTGCCAAAAAAAAAGAGAGACAGAGAAACCCTGTTTTTAAACCAAACTTCATATACATTTCTAAAATTTTTTTGTGTTTTTGTTTTTGTTTTTAAATATTGTATTTCAAAGAGTCTAACCTCTACACTAGATTTTTAATCTTTGTTTTTCAGTATGTGATATAAATTTTGGACATTTAAGAATCCAATATTCAGTTCCCATTTCTATTCAGGAGTGTGGTGATTACTCTCACACTTTTGACTCTCTGTTTTCTACCTCAGAACACCTCTATTTCCTCCTTTCCCCTTCTCTTCCCAATCCAACTCTGTGAATCTTTGTGGGTGTCTGGGCTACAGAGAACACTTTGGGAACAGATAACTGCGTAGATCTGTCTCTCTCCTCTTGAGTCCCCCTTTTCTCCTCCTGCTCACCTCTATCTCCTTCCTCCCTCTCCTATTCTTCATGTAACTCTGTGAACCTCTCTGGTTGTCTCTCACGGTGGAGAATCTTTTCACCATTAACCTAGAAGTTTTATTATCAGTGCTGTATAGTTGGAGAAGTCTTGAGACTATTGGAAGAATAAAACTGAAACCCAGAGGCAGGAGACTTAAGCCCAAAACCTGAGAAAACCAGAAAACTCCTGACTACACGGAACATTAAGGAATAAGAGACCATCCAAAAGCCTCCATACCTACACCAAAACCAACCACCACCCAAGAGCCAATAAGCTCCAGTACAAGACACACCATGCAAATTCTTTAGCAACGCAGGAACATAGACCTGAGTGTCAACATACAGGCTGTCCAAAGTCACACCTAACACATAGACCCATCGCAAAACTCATTACTGGACACTCCATTGCACTCCAGAGAGAAGAAATCCAATTCCACGCACCAGAATGCTGACACAAGCTTCCCTAACCAGGAAACCTTGACAAACCAATCGTCCAACCCCACCCACTGGGTGAAACCTCCACAATAAAAAGGAACCACAGACCACAAGAATACAGAAAGCCCACTCCAGACACAGCAATCTAAACAAGATGAAAAGGCAGAGAAATACCCAACAGCTAAAGGAACATGAAAAAAGCCCACCAAGTCAAACAAAAGAGGAGGAAATAGGGAATCTACCTGAAAAAGAATTTAGAATGATGATAATAAAAATGATCCAAAATCCTGAAAACAAAATGGAGTTACAAATAAATAGCCTGGAGACAAAGATTGAGAAGATGCAAGAAATGTTTAACAAGGACCTAGAAGAAATTTAAAAAAGTCAATTAAAAATTAATAATGAAATAAATGAGATCAAAAACACTCTGGAGGGAACCATGAGTAGAATAACAGAGACAGAAGATAGGATAAGTGAGTTAGAAGATAAAATGGTGGAAATAAATGAGGCAGAGAGGAAAAAAGAAAAAAGAATCAAAAGAAATGAGGACAACCTCAGGGACCTCTGGGACAATGTGAAACGCCCCAACATTCGAATCATAGGAGTCCCAGAAGAAGAAGACAAAAAGAAAGGCCATGAGAAGATACTCGAGGAGATAATAGCTGAAAACTTCCCTAAAATGGGGAAGGAAGTAGCCACCCAAGTCCAAGAAACCCAGAGAGTCCCAAACAGGATAAACCCAAGGCGAAACACCCCAAGACACATATTAATCAAATTAACAAAGATCAAACACAAAGAACAAATATTAAAAGCAGCAAGGGAGAAACAACAAATCACACACAAAGGGATTCCCATAAGGATAACAGCTGATGTATCAATAGAAACCCTTCAGGCCAGAAGGGAATGGCAGGACATACTTAAAGCAATGGAAGAGAATAACCTACAACCTAAATTACTCTACCCAGCAAGGATCTCATTCAGATATGAAGGAGAACTCAAAAGCTTTACAGACAAGCAAAAGCTGAGAGAATTCAGCACCACGAAACCAGCTCTTCAACAAATACTAAAGGATCTTCTCTAGACAGGAAACACAGAAAGGTGGTATAAACGTGAACCCCAAACAACAAAATAAATGGCAACGGGACCATACCTATCAATAATTACCTTAAATGTAAATGGGTTGAATGCCCCAACCAAAAGACAAAGGCTGGCTGAATGGATACAAAAGCAAGACCCTTATATATGCTGTCTACAAGAGACCCACCTCAAAACAAGGGACACATACAGACCAAAAGTGAAGGGCTGGAAAAAAATATTCCACGCAAACGGAGACCAAAAGAAAGCAGGAGTCGCAATACTCATATCAGATAAAATAGACTTTCAAATAAAGGCTGTGAAAAGAGACAAAGATGGACACTACATAATGATCAAAGGATCAATCCAAAAAGAAGATATAACAATTATAAATATATATGCACCCAACATAGGAGCACTGCAATATGTAAGGCAAACACTAACGAGTATGAAAGAGGAAATTAATAGAAACACAATAATAGTAGGAGACTTTAATACCCCACTCACAACTATGGATAGATCAACTAAACAGAAAATGAATGAACAAGGAAACACAAACTTTAAAGGACACAATGGACCAGCTAGACCTAATTGACATCTATAGGACGTTTCACCCAAAGCAATCAACTTCACCTTTTTCTCAAGTGCACACGGAACCTTCTCCAGAATAGATCACATCCTGGGCCATAAATCTAGTCTTGGTAAATTTAAAAAAATTGAAATCATTCCAGTCATCTTTTCTGACCACAGTGCAGTAAGATTAGATCTCAATTACAGGAAAAAAATTATTAAAAATTCAAACATATGGAGGCTAAACAACACGCTTCTTAATAACCAACAAATCATAGAAAAAATCAAAAAAGAAATCAAAATATGCATAGAAATGAATGAAAATGAAAACACAACAACCCAAAACCTATGGGACACTGTAAAAGCAGTGCTAAGGGGAATATTCATAGCATTACAGGCCTACCTCAAGAAACAAGAAAAAAGTCAAATAAATAACCTAACTCTACACCTAAAGCAACTAGAGAAGGAAGAAATGAAGAAACCCAGGGTTAGCAGAAGGAAAGAAATCTTAAAAATTAGGGCAGAAATTAATGCAAAAGAAACTAAAGAGACCATAGCAAAAAATCAACAAAGCTAAAAGCTAGTTTTTTGAAAAAATAAACAAAATTGACAAACCATTAGCAAGACTCATTAAGAAACAAAGGGAGAAGAACCAAATTAAGAAAATTAGAAAGGAAAATGGAGAGAGCACAACAGACAACACTGATATACAAAGAATCATAAGAGACTACTACCAGCAGCTCTATGCCAATAAAATGGACAACTTGGAAGAAATGGACAAGTTCTTAGAGAAGTATAACTTTCCAAAACTGAACCAGGAAGAAACAGAAGATCTTAACAAACTCATCATAAGCAAGGAAATAGAAACTGCAATCAGAAATCTTCCAGCAAACAAAAGCCCAGGACCAGATGGCTTCACAGCTGAATTCTACCAAAAATTTAGAGAAGACCTAACACCTATCTTACTCAAACTCTTCCAGAAAATTGCAGAAGAAGGTAAACTTCCAAACTCATTCTATGAGGCCACCATCACCCTAATTCCAAAACCAGACAAAGATGCCACAAAAAAAGAAAACTACAGGCCAATATCACTGATGAACATAGATGCAAAAATTCTTAACAAAATTCTAGCAAACAGAATCAAACAACATATTAAAAAAAGCATACACCATGACCAAGTGGGCTTTATCCCAGGAATGCAAGGATTCTTTAATATCTGCAAATCAATCAATGTAATACACCACATTAACAAATTGAAAGATAAAAACCATATGATTATATCAATAGATGCAGAAAAAGCCTTTGACAAAATTCAACATCCATTTATGATTAAAACTCTCCAGAAAGCAGGAATAGAAGGAACATACCTCAACATAATAAAAGCTATATATGACAAACCCACAGCAAGCATCACCCTCAATGGTGAAAAATTGAAAGCATTTCCCCTGAAATCAGGAACAAGACAAGGGTGCCCACTCTCACCACTACTATTCAATATAGTTTTGGAAGTGTTGGCCACAGCAATCAGGGCAGAAAAAGAAGTAAAAGGAATCCAGATAGGAAAAGAAGAAGTGAAACTCTCTCTGTTTACAGATGACATGATCCTCTACATAGAAAACCCTAAAGACTCTACCAGAAAATTACTTGAGCTAATCAACGAATACAGTAAAGTTGCAGGATATAATATTAACACACAGAAATCTCTTGCATTCCTATACACTAACAATGAGAAAACAGAAGGAGAAATTAAGGAAACAATACCAGTCACCATTGCAACAAAAAGAATAAAATACTTAGGAGTATATCTACCTAAAGAAACAAAAGACCTATACATAGAAAACTATAAAGCACTGATGAAAGAAATCAAAGAGGACACAAACAGATGGAGAAATATACCATGTTCATGGATTGGAAGAATCAATATTGTCAAAATGGCTATACTACCCAAAGCAATCTATAGATTCAATGCAATCCCTATCAAACTACCAATGGTATTTTTCACAGAACTAGAACAAATAATTTCACAATTTGTATGGAAATACAAAAAACCTCAAATAGCCAAAGTAACCTTGAGAAAGAAGAATGGAACTGGAGGAATCAACCTGCCTGACTTCAGACTCTACTACAAAGCCACAGTCATCAAGACAGTATGGTACTGGCACAAAGACAGAAATATAGATCAATGGAACAGAGTAGAAAGCCCAGAGATAAATCCACGAACCTATGGTCACCTTATCTTCGACAAAGGAGGCAAGGATATACAATGGAAAAAAGACAACCTCTTTAACAAGTGGTGCTGGGAAAACTGGTCAGCCACCTGTAAAAGAATGAAACTAGAACACTTTCTAACACCATACACAAAAATAAACTCAAAATGGATTAAAGATCTAAATGTAAGACCAGAAACTATAAAACTCCTAGAGGAGAACATAGGCAAAACACTCTCCGACATAAATCACAGCAGCATCCTCTATGACCCACATCCCAGACTTTTAGAAACAAAAGCGAAAATAAACAAATGGGACCTAATGAAACTTAAAAGCTTTTGTACAACAAAGGAAACTATAAGCAAGGTGAAAAGACAGCCCTCAGATTGGGAGAAAATAATAGCAAACGAAGCAACAGACAAAGGATTAATCTCAAAAATATACAAGCAACTCCTGAAGCTCAACTCCAGAAAAATAAATGACCCAATCAAAAAATGGGCCAAAGAACTAAACAGACATTTCTCCAAGGAAGAGGTACAGATGGCAAAAAAACACATGAAAAGATGCTCAACATCACTCATTATCAGAGAAATGCAAATCAAAACCACAATGAGGTACCATTTCACGCCAGTCAGGATGGCTGCTATCCAAAAGTCTACAAGCAATAAATGCTGGAGAGGGTGTGGAGAAAAGGGAACCCTCTTACACTGTTGGTGGGAATGCAAATTAGTACAGCCACTATGGAAAACAGTGTGGAGATTCCTTAAAAAGCTGGAAATAGAACTGCCATATGACCCAGCAATCCCACTTCTGGGCATACACACCAAGGAAACCAGATCTGAAAGAGACACGTGCACCCCAATGTTCATCGCAGCACTGTTTATAATAGCCAGGACATGGAAGCAACCCAGATGCCCATCAGCAGACGAATGGATGAGGAAGCTGTGGTACATATACACCATGGAATATTACTCAGCCATTAAAAAGAATTCATTTGAATCAGTTCTAATGAGATGGATGAAACTGGAGCCCATTATACAGAGTGAAGTAAGCCAGAAAGATAAAGACCATTACAGTATACTAACACATATATATGGAATTTAGAAAGATGGTAACGATAACCCTATATGCAAAACAGAAAAAGAGACTCAGATGTATGGAACAGACTTGTGGACTCTGGGAGAAGGCGAGGGTGGGATGTTTCAAGAGAACAGCATTGAAACATGTATATTATCTAGGGTGAAACAGATCACCAGCCCAGGTTGGGTGCATGAGACAAGTGCTCGGGCCTGGTGCATTGGGAAGACCCAGAGGGATCGGGTGGAGAGGGAGGTGGGAGGGGGGACCGGGATGGGGAATACATGTAAATCCATGGCTAATTCATTTCAATGTATGACAAAAACTACTGTAATGATGTAAAGTAATTAGCGTCCAACTAATAAAAAAAAATAAAATAACCAAGGCATAAAAAAAAAATAAAATAAAAAAATAAAATTCAAAAAAAAAATAAAAAAATAAAGAGACTGTTCTTAAGACTGCATATGATTCAATCCCATTATTGTGAATTACATATAACTCAGTATAACAAACATATCACTTAGTATATACTTGAAAACTACTAGAGTATATATGAAAGGACAGTCTTGAAATATGTCTATGGCTAGAGATCCTGAGATGTTTTACCTTATATTTTCCCTGGTCACAGCCACACAAAGTTGTCTCCATGGTATAGCTTCTTTGCACCCCTATCTCTCTCCAAACTACAACACGAGCCGTAGATTCTTTAGATTTTTCCACTACGAAGCTACAGCTGCTCATGCAAAATGCTGGGGCGATATGGCTTAGAATCTTAGGCAAAGTCTGCAAAGATAAAAACGATGAAATATTTCAAGAGCTTTCTTTTTTTGTCATTAATTTCTTTTCATTTCCAGAAAAAAAATTTTTTTATGAAAACACAGTCATTATAGCAGTCATGTGGCTCTTCTTCCTACATCCCCTGCTGCCCAAGACACCAAAGTAATCCTTTTACTAGGTCAGATTTCTCTGCTTTCCCTAACAGTAGTCAGGAAATAGAATGAAAAAGTAATATTCATAGTAATAACCAGTAAGTGAAATAAAACTGTGTAAGAAGACCATGTTTTAAAGTATTAAGAAAAACATATTTTAAAGTGAACATGTCATGAAGATGTTTTGACTTTAGTCATAAAAGTTAATCATCCCTAAATTAATCAATAAAGCTAAGATAATCACAATCTAAATGCCCACATTTTTGCAACTTAAAATTATTCTCAAATTCACCTGAAAATAAAATATAGAATTCCCTGGAGAATTCTGAATCAAAGGCTATGAGTAGAGAAATGATCCAACAGATAAACATACATCAAACAGAAGTCAAATGGTGATACTGGTGTAGGAATAGCACATCTTTAGAAAGAGAGTTCAGAATTAAAATCAAAGGTATTTGTTAAAGTTAGTACTATTACTAGTTAGGAAGATTGACCATTCACAAAATGCTGAGACAACTGCTTGGTCACTGACAAAAACTAGCTAAAGGCACTTTCTATCAAATTAAACTCTCATGAGATTGAGAATTTAAGTTTTAAATCAGTAAGTTAAAATTTTAAATGAAACTAAAAGCTCTAAAGTAAATATGGAGCTCTACTTTTAAAATCTTAGAATGAGAAAAATCTATCTAATCCTCAAAAGAAGAAACCACTTTATAAAAATCAACAAATACAACAGAAGTTTTAAACTACTGCACACCATTTAAAAAAAAAGTAATATAATACACATGAAGAGTATTTTCAAAACAATAATTAGGTGACTTATACAAAGCAAAGAGAGAATATGAAAAAGGCCATTTTAAAAAAATAGAGATCATAAATGGGTCAAGCATAGGATCAAAAATAGGGATCAAACACAGAAAAAGATACTTGAGCGCATATATTTATAATTACAGATACACAAACTAAAACCATCAGATATGTTTTCACCTGGCAAAGGTGACTGTAAGATGTTTAGAGAAACAGCACTGTCAATCATTGGGGAGTGCTGATTTGTACAATCTTTATGAAAGACAATTTGGCAATACTAACAAAGTGGCCACAACAAGGGAAACTGAATAAATAAATTATGCTGTATCCATACAATAACAACAAAAATACACAAGAAAACCTTGTGCAATTGTCAAAAAGAGACAGACAGATATAAACATGAAAAGATGGCCATCAAATATTATGTGAAAAAAATTGCCATGGAGTGTGAAAAAATATTAAAACTTCATATACTATGTTTACATTCACCTATGAGTGAATGTGCTTATAGGCAAGTCTCACAATACACATTGTGAAAGTGATTAATTAGTGACTGAGAGAAGATAACTTTTACTTACTACTTTATATTTGTGGAGTGTTTCTATTTTTAATATGACACTATTCATTTATTTTGGAAAGGAGAAGAAGAGAGAGGTTACCAAAAAGAAAAAGTGCTTTGAAGTTCTGCTAAGGGTAGTGGTATGTTACTGAAACCTGTTTTGGAAAATAATCTGGGGTGCTGATTTAGGCATAAATATAGTAGGAGAGATGCTGGGACAGAATGAAAAGCAGACAAGATGCAAAGTAAAGATCTCACTTCAATCCTAGGCATACTTCAGAACACACCCATACATGGGAAACAAGGTATATAACAGATGGCTTTATAAAATCGGCAGAAGAAAGAGTACTGTTTAATAAATGGCGCTGACACAACTGGTTACACATGGGGAAACAAAAATTATACCCTTCCATCTCATACAAAACTAAATTCCAAACAGAATAAAAATCTAAGTGTGAAAAAGCACTTGTGAAAAGTGTTCAGTTTTTCACTGCTGAGTATGATATTAGCGTGAGTTTGTCATAAACAGCCTTTATTATGTTGAGATATGTTCTCTCTATGCCAGCTTTGATGAGAATCTTTAACATGAATGGATGAATTTTGTCAAATGCTTTTTTCTGCATCTATTGAGATGATGATGTGATTTTTACCCTTCCTTTTCTTAATGTGGTATATTACAATGACTGATTTGTGGATTCTGGACCCTTCTTACAACCTTAGAATAAATCCCACTTGATCATGGTATATGATTCTTTTCATATATTCTTGGATTCAGTTTGTTAATTTTTTTTTTGAGGATTTTTGCATCTACATTCATCAGAGATATTGGCCTATAATCTCTTCTGCAGTGTCTTTAGATTTCAGTATCAGGGCAATGTTGGTTGGCCTCACAGGATGAATTTAGGTATTCTCTCCTCTTCAGTGTTTTGAAAGAGTTTGAGAAAGATATATAATACCTCTTCTATATCTGTCTGGTAGAATTCCCCCATGAAGTCATCAAGCCCTGGACTTCTGTTTGCTAGGTGTTTTTTGATTACTGATTCAATTTTACTACTGTTGATCATTCTGTTCAGGTTATTTATTTCTTCCTGATTCAGTTCTGGAAGACTGTATATTTCTAGGAATTTATCCATTTCTCTAGGTCTTCCAATTTTGGTGGCATAAAACTGTTCATAGTTTTCTCATGATTTTTTTATATCTCTATGATATAGGTTGACATTTCTCCTCTTTATTTTGTTTACTGGTATCTCTTCTTAATAAGCCTGGCAATTTTCTTTTTTTTACAAAAACAAATCAACTCTTGGCTTCACTGACATTTTCTATTTGAAGGATATGTGGCAGGGTCTCAATTTTATTTCTGCTCTTTATTATTTCCTTTCTTTTGCTGACTTTGATCTTTCTTCTTGTAAGTAATGTGGATGGCAGGTTAGGCTGTTTATTTGGAATTTTTCTTGTAAAGGATAAAGATCAAACTACAAAAATCTGTTGCTTTTCTATACACTAAAAAACTCATTTAGTTCAGGAATCCAAAGCTAATTACATTCTAGATCTAATTTTAAAAAATCTAGGAATAAACTGAAAGACCTATACTCTGACAATCAGAACACTGATGAAGGCAACTGAAGATGATACTAAAGAATGGAAAGACATCCCTGTTCATGAATTGGAAGAATTAATATTGCTAAACTATCCATACTACTCAAAGCAATCTACAGATTTAATGCAATCATTATCCAAAATACCCAGAACACATAGGGTATTTTCCACAGAAGTGCAACAAATAATCCTAAAATTTATATGGAACCTCAAAAGACATAAAAGCAATCTTGAGGGGGGAAAAAAAGCTGAGGGTATCACTGACTTCCTGACTTCAGACTACACTACAAAGCTATAGTAATCAAAACAGGATAGTACTGGCACAAAAAAATAAACATACAGATGAGCAGAACAGAACAGAGAGCCCAGAAATAAAGCACCAACATATGGTCAATTAATCTTTGATACAGGAAGCAAAAATACACAATAGGGAAAAGACAGTCTCTTCAATAACTGGTGCTGGAAAAACTGGTTAGCTACATGTAAAAGAATGAAATTAAAACATTTCCTCACATCATATATAAAAATAAACTAAAAATGATTCAAAGACCTAAATTTAAGATTGGATACAACAAAACTCGCAAGGATAGGCTGATTCTGACAGGCGCTTTGCTCTCTGTTTAATTTACCAGGCTGATTAACCTCCGAGAAGTTAAGTGATAATTCCAGTTTTCTAAAAACATGAAAAAGGAAAATTATAAGAAAAATCCAGCTTCTTTATTTCTCTTACTTGAGATATTAATAGTTTTATCTGTTGAGTATAAAGATAATAGGATGATCATTGTCAATGATTTAGTCTCTTCCTTCTCTACCCCTTTTTGAACATGGTCACTGGAACTATCACCTGACTTTTCTAGTTATCTTTTTAAAAAAGTTGATCAACAAGAGGAACAGACTGCAAATCGAAGGGCTTAAACTTTCACCATTGTTGGAATAAATGACTCAAAGCACCTGCCCTATTATTAGTGACTTAGTTGAGAGTATTTGTTTTACTGTTCTTCAGGAATTCTTTGTTTTACTGTTAATAAATAATTTTAAACTTTAATTTAGCAAAGAGGAGGTGAAGTTTTTTCATAGGCTTTTAATTTTGTTCAGCGCACTATAAGCTTACTCCTACTACTGTCTCCTCATGGAGAGAAGCTAAGTTACCTTGCTGAAATTTGAACAATAAAAGTATAAAATAAACAGTTCAGTTCAGTTTAGTCACTCAGTCATGTCCGACTCTTTGTGACCCCATGAACAGCAGCACACCAGGCCTCCCTGTCCATCACCAACTCCTGGAGTCCACCCAAACCCATGTCCATAGAGTCAGTGATGCCATCCAACCATCTCACCCTCCATCATCCCCTTCTCCTCCTGCCCCCAACCCCTCCCAGCATCAGGGTCTTTTCCAGTGAGTCAGCTCTTTGCATCAGGTGGCCAAAGTACTGGAGTCAGCTTCAACATCAGTCCTTCCAATGAACACCCAGGATTGAGCTCCTTTAGGATGGACTGGTTGGATCTCCTTACAGACCAAAGGACTCTCAAGAGTCTTCTCCAACACCACAGTTTAAAAGCATCAATTCTTCGGCACTGAGCTTCCTTTATAGTCCAGCTCTCACATCCACACATGACCACTGGAAAAACCATACCCTTGAATAGATGGACCTTTGTTGACAAAGTAATGTCTGTGCTTTTTAATATTCTGTCTAGGTTGGTCATAACTTTCCTTCCAAGGAGTAAGCGTCTTTTAATTTCATTGCTGCAATCACCATCTGCAATGATTTTGGAGCCCAGAAAAATAAAGTCAGCCACTGTTTCCAGTGTTTCCCCATCTACTGCCATGAAGTGATGGGACCAGATGCCATGATCTTAGTTTTCTGAATGCTGGGCTTTAAGTCAACTTTTTCACTCTCCTCTTTCACTTTCATCAAGAGGTTCTTTAGTTACTCTTCACTTTCTGCCATAAGGGTGGTGTCACCTGCATGTCCGAGGTTATTGATATTTCTCCCAGCAATCTTGATTCCAGCTTGTGCTTCATCCAGCCCAGCGTTTCTCATGATGTACTCTGCATAGAAGTTAAATAAGCAGGGTGACAACATACAGCCTTGACGTACTCCTTTTCCTATTTGGAACCAGTCTGTTGTTCCATGTCCAGTTCTAACTGTTGTTTCCTGACCTGCATATAAGTTTCTCAAGAGGCAGGTCAGGTGGTCTGGTATGCCCATCTCTTGAAGAACTGTTCACAGTTTATTGTGATCCACACAGTCAAAGGCTTTGGCATAGTTAATAAAGCAGAAATAGATGTTTCTCTGGAACTCTCTTGCTTTTTCGATGATTCGTCGGATGTTGGCAATTTGATCTATGGTTCCTCTGCCTTTTCTAAAACCAGCTTGAACATCTGGAAGTTCATGGTTTACATACTGCTGAAGCCTGGCTTGGAGAATTTTAAGCATTACTTTACTAGCATGTGAGATGAGTGCAATTGTGTGGTAGTTTGAGCATTCTTTGGCATTGCCTTTCTTTGACTATAGTCATGGTACCAAATCTGTAATCTGAGTTTTGTAATTACACAAGATTCTGGCATGTATTTCTGTGTGCAGAGTTTTACTGCTTTTGCCTCATGAGGCAAGTTAGACTCCTGGAGAAGGGAAAGGCTACCCACTCCAGTATTCTGGCCTGGAGAATTCCAAAGACTATATAGTCCATGTGGTCGCCAAGAGTCGGACATGACTGAGTGACTTTCCCTTCCCTTCACAATAAAACTCACAGCAGAAAACATAGGCAGAATACTTTCACTTAAGTAGTAGCAATATTTTTTTTTTTAATCTGTCTCTTCAGATTTTTGTTTCTCTTCAGGCAAAGAAAACAAAAGCAAAGATAAATAACTAGCACCTAATTAAATTTAAAAGTTTTTACACAGTAAAGGAAATGACTGACAAAATGAAAAGATAACCTATATAATGGAAGAAAATATCTGCAAATGACTGGGGGGTTAATATCCAAAATATATAAATAGTTCATACAATTAAATATTAAAAAATAAACAACCCAATTAAAAAGTGGGCAGAAAAACCAAATGGACAGAAAAATGGGTATTTTTCCAGGGAAGACATACAGATGGCAAATAGGTACATGAAAAGATGCTCAACATCACTAATTTGTAGAGAAATGTAAATCAAACCACATGAGCTATCACTTCATCTGGGTTATAATGGCCATCATCAAAAATTCTACAAATAATAAATGTTGAAGAGGGTATGGAGAAAAGGGAACCCTCCTACACTGTTGACCAGAATGTAAATTGATGGAGCCACTACAGAGAGGAAGAAAAAAAAACAAAAATAAAGTTACCATATGATCCAGCAATCCTATTCTGGGCATATACCCAGAAAACATGAAAACTAATTTAAAAAGATACATATATCGCATTGTTTACAGCTGCACAATTTATAATAGCCAAGACATGTAAGTAATCTAAGTGTGCATCAACAGATGAATGGATAAAGAAGATGTGGTACATATATACAATGGAAAATTATTCAGTCATAAAAAATGAAATTTTGCCATTTGCAACAACATGGATGGACCTGGAGAATATTATGTTTAGTGAAATAAGTCAGACAGAGAAAGACAAATATTGTATATTATCATTTATATGCGGAACCCTAAAAAATAAAACAAATGACTGTATATAACAAAATAGAAGCAGACTCATAGATATAAAGAAGCTAGTTGTTACCAGTAGCGAGAGGGATGCAGGTAGTGGCAAGATGAGGATAATGGATTAAGAGATACATACTACTATGTATACAATAAACAAATAAACAATACAAGGATACACTATACAGCACAGAGAATACAGTCAACATTTTATAATAACTTTAAATGGAGCACAATCTATAAAAATACTAAATAACCACATAATGCATCCAAAACTAATATAATATTGTAAATCAAGTATACTTTAATTAAAAAATGTGAAAAGCAAAAACTTTTAGAAGAAACATTTCAATCAAAAAATCTGAAACAGAATAGCAAAATGGCAACATTTACTGACTCTAAGTAAGTTCTATATGTTGTGTGTTCTATAGTTTCATGAATGTTTGAAATTCAAAACTTCCTGCCTCATCTATAATAATTACCCTGTATCCCACATCTTCCACAACATCACATGATGCTGCATTGTCATTTGTATGCCACACCGTCTCTTTGATGCTGCAGCCATACATAAATACATTCTTCTTTCGGGAGTGACCATGATAATCACAATAAACCTTGAAAAGACAATATATTTTTAAAATTAAAATCCTTCAAATTCATGCATTGCCAAGTCAAACTAGTTAGTATGAAGCCAATAACAGGTCTGTGTTCCTTGGTCATTTTATTGTAAATAAGCTACCATTTAATAAGTAGAATTCATAAAAGTAATAGTATATATCTACCTTTGGAAAGGATTTATGATTAATACTAGAATGGCTAAATCCTTGGCAGGCATGTCCTGCATCAAGCCATCAGTTCCACTCTTTCTTTTGTATCTACTATCCATCATTTAAAAAATAATAAATACAATTTTAGGTCAAATCTACAGCTGCATTCATCATTGCCCCAAGGGTTGTTAAAATACTTACCTAACTTAAGAGAATATAAAAATGCTCTCAAGAAAAACACTTTTTTTAAAGGGAGTGGAGGGTATGGTTTATAAGAGCATCATTTTAAAAATGGAAAACGGTCAGACTTGCATGTCAATTTTGCCACTCTGCAAAATATTCCATCTTTCCCGAAGGAAGATTAAGGCTTAACATGATGGAAACATTCAAAACAAAAGTTGCTGAAAACAGAAGAAATACATATGCACAGGGTCTCCTATCATGCCTATACTACCTTTCCCATGTGATACTCAAGACCTACCATCTTTAGAACTGGCTAAAGAGTTAAAATATAAGCTTCTAGTACTTTAAGAACTTGAAAGATACATACTTTTACCCTCGTGTTGTTGTTTAAACACTGCAATCAAATACCTACAGCTTACAACCAGGAGTGACAAATTGTTCATAAACAATAAAGAAAAATAAAAGGGTCATGAGAATTATAAAAATCAAACCTAATAAAATAAGAATATGGATACACTGTATTAGATACCACAATTAATACACAAGTGACTGATGACAAAGATACTTTACAGAAACTGCTTTTGAAACTAACACATAGCTTTTATAACCAGACAATTATTTACAAAATACTAAGCTAATGATCAACAAAATCACCTCTTTGGTTATACAAACACACACTGCCACTTACCAGTGGTAAACGCTTCACGGCAGCCAGGTACTGTAGCAGGCCCTTGGCATGATAAATTGTAGGGTGTAAGTCTGGATTTGGACTTTGCCACTGTCTATTCAAATCCTCCCCACTTAAGGAACAGCGGTGACTGTATAAACACAACAGTGGATAAACACTGGTATCAATAAATTCTTATGTGCACTCGATTTATTTTATGATTCTATTCCACTAAGTATTTCAAACAGGTGTAAGTGGTGGGCTCACCAAAATGCGTGTTATAATCCTTAAGTAAACATCTATTTAGCATTTGCTATGTGCCAGATAGTGGGTTACATGCATTTAAACTGTGGTAAGCTTGCAGTTTTACAGGTTAAAATTTTCAAGCTATAGGAAAAATTCTCCATTCTGGGGTTTTGTTCCAGACACCATAAAATGTATTCATGGCCATATTTTCCATTCTGACTACATTTCTAATGCTAACATTCTGTACTTTGACTGTATTCATTGTTATTAAACATGCTATCTGAACCCTCCTTCTAAGAAAGATAAGTACATAAAAAGTACACATTCTTAGAAAAATTCAAATACATTTTCATTTAATTGTAGGTTTTAAGTATTAAATTCATTAAGCAAAAATTTAAGCAAAGAGAAGAGGCTAACAGAACTAGAAACAGAACTCTAACTGGTCAATATGTTTCTGAATTAAAACTAGACATAAAAGCTGATTTTACTTCTATAACCATACTATCTAGAAAAATTATTCTACTTTTTTAATTCAAACATTTCCTAAAACATGATAAATATTCATAGTACTCTTACTGAATAAATAAAGTACCCTCAACTTTGGAGATGCTCATGACAGCTAGACAAAATCCCACTTTTCAGAAGCACTAAAGAGACCCTGGTATAATTAACACAATAAATGAACTCTACTAAACTATGAGCCACCTCCACTTAAAAAGTAATCTTCCCAGTATTTCCACTTTAAATAATTCCTCCTCATATCAGGAAGAAGTTAGCAGATGGAGCTAATTCCATATTAGCAGAAAGAGATCCCAGAAAATTCTAAATCTTAGAACAACCAAGATAATGCCACTGATAAATAAGAAAGGAGACTACAAGAGGATGATGTGTTAAAAATCTTTCTCATATCCTAATTCTGTGATTTTCCTAAAATGATTCAAGCAAAACATACATTTTATGAAATTATATTCTCATGAATAGATACAGAATTTCTCAAAACATATTACTACTAGTATACAGTTTAATTTTCATTTAGAAATTTATCACAGATTAATTCTTCACTAAATTTTGTTGTTCTAGAAAAATCATGAGATTTGCTTTCCAAATTAACCTGGATGCTATTATTTCAACAAGTTTACACAGGACAGCCGCAAAAATCTGGAATTTCTCTGTAACTATTGCTTAACTTACTTTCCATTGATGACACCATCTGGATTTAGCATAGGGACAATTTTAAAAATATAGGATTCTCGTAAACTCTGAGCAGTAGGGTTATTACTCATGAGATACTCCAACGTTCCTTTCATTACCCAACTTGCATTAGTTTCTCCAGGATGTACTCGAGCAGATAAGAAAACATACGGACGATTTCCTAAAGTGTACATAAAATCTCAAATTAAAATGAACAGCTACTAAAGTATGTATAATGTTTGAATTTGGGGCTTTAGAAATATTTCTACTCAATTGTGAATACTGATATAAAATCAAATTAGAACTCACTATGCACCTACTATTTATAAGCACTGCACTAGACCCTCTAGAGAAAACAGATATTAAAACCATGTAAGCCACGTCTTATATGAAAATAACACATTAAATTGTATTTGAGTCACTTATTTATTTCCTAATGATTAATCTAAATATAAAATTAATCCTTTAATATTACCTTGATTTCATAAAGAATAAGAAGCTGGTGAAATATAGATGAAATATAAATTTCTCATAAAGTCATGGGGAAATTAAGGAAAATATTATTCCTGTTTTATAGTCATTATAATAAGCACAGAACGATAGGTATATCTGCACAGAGATTTACAAAGAAACTAAACATTTAGACACATAAGTCTACAAAATAACCACTCAGTTCACCTGCTCACATTTTCATGAATAGCAAATTCTTTCTCTTTCTTGAAAACACCTTATCAAAATTAGAACAGTTCTCTTATATACATATTTATCTTTTTTTACCACAGCTGTACATTTGAGACAACTTAAAAACTATAAATGAAGGGGAAAAACAAGTAGCTATTCATTCAATATTAGCATCAAAACACTTGGGGGGTTACTGATGGTTATATCTATAAATAAAATTAACTGTAAATTCTTAAACGGATGGTATAACTTGTTGTACTTTGAGTATGACTTCTAAGAATAAGAACTACGGTATATCAATATCAGAAGAGACCTTAGAGGTCACCTCAGGCAGCTCCCTCATATTCAAGATGAGGAAACAGACGCCTAGAAGTGAGCCCCAGGCTAGGCAGTAACAAGACCCAGACTAGCACCCAAGGCTTCTGATGCCTACTCCCAGTACTACTGACCTTACAAAATATTCATGAAGCAAAGAAAAATAAGTAATAAGGATTCGTCCTGCAAGTGAAGAAGACAAACTTACTGAATTGACAGATGTGTTCATAATAATTAGACTCTGGCATCGCTGTTATAGTCACCAATGGACAGCTGTTTCCAGACAGGGTTTCACATAACACATCTTTTCGGAAATAGATTTGCTGAGGATTGTGTGCTGACTCCAATTTTTGAAGATGCATCTTAATAAAAATTTAAAAGCAAAGTATACAATCATTTAAAACCTCCCTATGATAAACAGGAATAAATGCATCCAGATCTCAAACAGAACTAAAAGTGAATCAGATCAGGTTCCTAATCCCTTCCCCAAAACCCTCAAGGGTCCAGACGCACTTGAACATCAGTATTTGGGGAACCTGAGAAAGGGGACAGATATGGTTTGGATGATGTTAATAGTGCAATAAAACCAGTGGAGCTGGCGGCAGCAGCCTGTAATCAGCACGTTATTATTTCTGCAGCAAAACCTATGAAGAGTCACTCTAAGTGGAATCAATATTCTAAATAAGCTCACATCAGGCCAGGCTTTGCTGACAAATGGGTTATGAAAATACTTTGGGTTTCAAATCCTTCTGAATTTTGAAATTTTGTGACTGTAGCTCTGTTAATAGCAACCTAAAACATGGAGAATGAAAATCATGTAGCACACATTTTTAAATATTTTTTCCTGATTTCAAGATTAATATAGGCTCATTGTAAAATGTCTGGAAAATACAAAAAGTACAGGAAAAAATTTAGAACACCTGTGATTATATTACCTAGAGTACTACTAACAATAGCCAATGTATATAAATGAAACTGTAATTAACATGGAAGGCTTATTATAATTTGATTTTACCACTTGGTAATTTATACATAAACATAAATATGTTAATAATTATAAATACTATATCATATCATTAAATATGTTCAACACATGTCTTTTGAAAACACAAGCTTTTTATACACCAAATATAAACTGTTCACTCCCTTATATTAAAAACATTTAGCTGGTTTCCAACTTTTGCCTATGTTCATTCACATAATCATGATTTACTGTGTGATCACTATTTCTTGGCTGGAAACTGTGCCAGACACTAGGGATACAACAATGAATAAATGGACTCTGCCCCCAAAAAATATAGAGTGCTATGAGGGCTTATTAAAAAGGGAGAGGAACCTTGAAGAGTCTGGGCAGTGAGGAAAGGTCTTCCAGAAAAAATTACATTTAAAGTGAGATCCAAAGGATGAGTGAAATGGATATAAAGTGTGCTGTAGGCAGAAGGAAAGTATACAGGAGGACTATGAAATAATAATTTTTAAAAAAGGACATAGCTAGAACAGAAAGAAACAAACCGAGAATTTAACACAGAAGGAAGGGCTTGGTAGACCAGTCCTTTCCAAAGCACAGTATTTGCACTACTGGTAATTAAGGTAATTAAATGGTATGTGAATAACCTTCAAAATTTTTAAATAGATATGTATTTTACTGTGAATTTAAAAAAATTTAGCACATTAAAACAGTTGTTTCACTGACATTAACTCAGAATGAGGATAAGCTTTAATATTCAAAGATAAATATTAAGTAAATAACAGTTCATACAGTACAAAGAAATGGCAAAAACTGTGCAAAATAGTAGAGAAGTGACTAGAACTGTAGATTGCATACACATGGCAAGAGAAATCAGCAAGGAGTTTTAAGCAGGGGATCGATAGGACCAGACATGCCACCAGTCTTCCTGCTATAGCGTGGTGAAACACTGATGAAGAAGAAAGGGGGTACAAGCGAAATTTAGGACAGAAGTTACAGAGGTTGACACAAGTCCAAGTGAGAAACAATGGTAATGCCTGGAAAAGATCATGGTCGTGGGACTGGAAGGAAGCAGGGATGCTTAAAATGTATTAAAAAGGGAATGTCAGTAAAGAACAGAAAGAAAATACTGCGTAAATAACAACACTATGTTTCTGATGCTGTGTTATTCAGCACAATAAAATACCTCTTTATACTTTTACTGCAGATTGTAACTTTATTAGAATAAAGTGAGCTCATTTAATGCTCTCAGCCTTGATATTTCTTCGGCTCTGTGGACTATGCTTTCCTCTCATTTTTCTCCTAAGAACTGGGAGGCTTGTTTCTAATCACAGTGTTCCAATTTCTTTCAATTGATCATATGAAGCTTCATGATCCTTGACCATTAGGACAGACATTCTGTTCAGAGTATAAATCTGTCACAGTAATTGCTTGAATTGTTTGTTTTAAAATGCAAATAATAAAATCTTAAAAGAACCCACAAAACAACTCTTACACCCCATATTCTAAGCAATATGGATCTAGGACTCCACATGGAATCTTTAGAAGAAATGAATTCACTACAGAAAAACTTAAATTGGATCCACATTGTTATATTTTCTATGAGATTCAATGCTTCTCATTAAACAAGGTGAAATTTCACCTAGTTAAAATTTATAAACTGGGATTTGTAGATTTCTACTCAAAGATAGAAAGCAAAAACCGTGTCGTTTCTATAGTATTTCTATTAAATAAAAATAAAGACTACATTCCCATTTTACTTTATTGATTTCAACAAATACTGTATTATTTTCTAAAATTATCAACCCTGGGCCTTTTTACCTTATTGATTTATTAAAGCAGTATTTCTTTTATTATCTAACACATGTACATAAAATAACGGTCGTAATGCAACTTAATGAGTTCTCACCTGTAAAGTTGAATATGTATATGGATAATGATAAGCAAAATAGCACACATCATCTTTATGTGGAAAACTGACAGTGAATGTAATTGTATAGTAGGATTTTCCCTTCTGCCCACCTGCAGCAATTGAACTTCTTGAGAAGTGATTTCTGCAATAGAAAAGCATAAAACATGTTATTCATCCACACAAAAATTCTGATTTTTTTCTTGCTCTTTTATTAAACAGAATTTTAGGGGGGAAAAAAAGGAAAAACCATGGTTTGTAAAAAGTTTAATTTAAATATTCTTTTTTTTTTCTTTTTTTTTCCCATTTATTTATTTATTTTTTCCCATTTATTTTTATTAGTTGGAGGCTAATTACTTTACAACATTGCAGTGGTTTTTGTCATACATTGAAATGAATTAGCCATGGATTTACATGTACTCCCCATCCCGGTCCCCCCTCCCACCTCCCTCTCCACCCCATCCCTCTGGGTCTTCCCAGTGCACCAGGCCTGAGCACTTGTCTCATGCATCCAACCTGGACTGGTGATCTGTTTCACCCTAGATATACATGTTTCAGACTTGGTACTAATAAAGCAGTTAATTGCTATCAGCCAACATCATGACTTTCCATTTCTGGATTTACTAATTAAACAGAGCTCCTATTTTATGCATCAACAGAAGTTTTAGACCCTCCCATTTTTTGACAGGTTTACACATTACTGGATCAGGCAGTGGTCAGCAACGGCTACTACAACCACTGGATGAAAGGCTGACAGATCAGACAGTAATATCTGAGTTCACTGATCAGTTTTAAGATTACAAAAAAAAGAAATAACCAGAAATGATATGTTTCCTGACGTGATACAACAGGAATTTCCTGCACCCTCTGTGAAGTATTCTTGTCAGAAATGAAACCTGAAGTTGACCAAGCTTCTAAATATGAGTTTAGAAAACTGGTGAGAGAGAAGAATTTAGAAGAATTTATTAACACCACAGAGATGCAATCAGCAAAATCCAAAATACGGGAAATCTAGCATGACAAATAATCTACTTTCTTCAATAAATAAAAGAGAAATTTAGAAATCGAGAAAGAGGAAGCCTATAAAGTAAGAGACTTGAGGGATGTTATCAAGAAAAATCAAATGCAATGTGTGGTCCTCTGGTTGGTCTGATTTAAACAAACCAACTATAAAGTTACATTTATGAGACAAGTAAGTCTGAACACTGACTGGATATTTTGTCACATTTAGGAATTTTCTTTGCTGTGCTAACGGTATTGTGGATAGACTGCCTTAAATATGTATCTCTAAATGAAAAAGACTTTTGAA
Source organism: Odocoileus virginianus (assembly GCF_023699985.2). Taxonomy (NCBI): domain Eukaryota; kingdom Metazoa; phylum Chordata; class Mammalia; order Artiodactyla; family Cervidae; genus Odocoileus; species Odocoileus virginianus. Next base: position 31,938,736 of record NC_069704.1, on the reverse strand, counting down.
GTATTTATGGATAAAATGTATCTGAAAATGCCTTTAAAGATTCAGGGTGGAGGTAGGGATGAAAGCATAGCTAAAATAAAACCATGTGTTGATAATTATTGAAACTTAGAGATCAATACATGGGGCCTCATCATCCTATTATTCACTTTTGTAAATGTTTGGAGATTTTAATGATAAAAAAAAGTTAAACTATATTACTTTCCAGACTTTAATATCACTGATATATGATGACTTAATTTCTACCAACTTAATTTCTAAAATTCCAAATCACCTTAATTATTTAAGCCATGAACTGAAGAAAAGCCATGGCCTAGAGATTATTTACTCATGCACACAGACATTTAAGGCAGATCACATCCTTAGAACTACCCTGGGATCAAGCTTTCTAATGTAATCTTATGAGATTAAAGTTTGTAATTAATGAAAATAAAAGAACATCGACCTAAAAAACAGTATAGTTTTCACTAACTTAGCCATTATATCAGAGAAGGAAATGGCAACCCACTCCAGTATTCTTGCCTAGAGAATCCCGTGGACAGAGGAGCCTGGTGGGCTGCTGTCCATGGGGTCGCACAGAGTCGGACACGACTGAAGCGACTTAGCATGCATGCATGCATTGGAGAAGGAAATGGCAACCCACTCCAGTATTCTTGCCTGGAGAATCCCAGTGGATGGAGGAGCCTGGTGGGCTGCCATCTACGGGGTCGCACAGAGTCAGACACGACTGAAGCGACTTAGCATCAGCAACAGCAACAGCCGCTATATCTTGAATAGATACTCAATGACAAGGTGCCAAGAGTTGAGGAAAATGCAAAAAAGGTACAGAAGTAGATCTTACCAACTCTTTTCCCCCAAAAGTTTAATATCTATTTTGGGGGGGGTATCCATGCCACCACATTACAGCTATGGATTTTGTAGGTTATATTTTCTCATATACTCATGGAAGGTAGTTTTATTCTCATTTTACAGATGAGACAAACAAGCAGCAGAGGACAATGCAAAAACAGCAGTTTTTAATCTCCTTATCTAGATTTCAGGCTTGAGGAAAGCAACTGGAGTGGTGTGTGTTACACAGAAAGTGGTTAATAAATATCTGTTGAATTAGCCCGAATTCCAATTCCAGATTTAGAAGTAGCCAAAAGAAACAAATAAAAACTAAAGAAACAAAAATCCTTGCCATCACCTCTTACACAGAAAAGAAAAACAACCCGAGATGCTCACCATTCACTTTACAATGTAAAAAAGAAAAGCATTCATTGATGATTTTTATTGAGTAGAAGCATGAAGGAAATAATACTTTTTGAAAATCACTGTTTCACCCTTTAACATTTTAAATCAATCTGCCAAAATCTAACCAAGCACTTCCCAAACAATCACTGCTCCACTTCATCTTAAAAGGAAGATATAAATGATGAGGGTGTATTTTTATAATAGCCTAACATGAAAAGAAATATGAAAGTTATTCAGGTGAAAAAGAATTACATGTAACATTATACTTCTGTTCCTCATTTATTTCCTATTTATTTTGCTAAAAACAATGGGGGGAATTCTACTGAAATTAATTCCAAGGAACATTTCTTTCTTAGAAAGTATAGCAGTTAATCTAGGTTTTTCCAAAGCCCTATCTAAATCATTAAAAACAGCTTAATTTTAGAAGTCTTCATCTACCTTATAAAACTATAAGAAAAGGAATACTAGCACTAGTTAAGCACAATACAAAATACTAAAAAGTCAAAATCCACTAAACAAATCTCAGGATTAAGATTAATAAGAGCAAAGAAACAAGGATGTTAAGTGCATTCAATAGCAGACAGGAGTTATCTTGAAATGTATTACATGCAGAAACAGTAAAAATGGAAAGCAAAGCATATGATAATCCTAGATTACTTAGTCATGAAGTTGAAGAATAATCCAATTATGCCACTAAAGCAATAAATGATTTCTAGCACTTACTTCTAACTTGATAAACAGATTACCTGTTTGAAGTCAAAGTTGAACTGGCTAAGCTGAAGCAACCTAACTATAGAATACATCTCCAACTAAAACACTGGAAGTTAAAATGAGGTAAACATTTGTGTGAAGAAAAAAATTATACTTAATATCATCAGAACAACAAAAAACCACCGTAAATTATTTCCTAGAGTTTCTAATTTCCATCTTCCTCAATGAGGTTCCCAAAGTTTTACAGCTATAAAAGAGCTGAGAACATATCTAAATGGGAGAAGCAAGACTGGACATATGTCTGTCTACAAAACATATTTTATTGCCACTAAATATACCCCCTAAAATGAATCTCAAATTATAAAAAAAGAAACCTTTTCTGTTAGAAGTAATACTAAAGCATATCATAAATCAGAGAACACAGTATGTCTTTTATCCCTAAACCGAAATAGGATGAACTAATATTTCCTTCTATAAACTGCTGTCCTATTATTGTCAGAATACTTACTTATAGTAACAAATGTCAGTCCCCACACGAATCCACCATGGTCTAGCATTTAACGCTTCCTGAACCGAATACATGAGTGGTTGCATACCTATGATAGAAAGAAAAAAAGAGAGAAAACTCTTTTCAGAATTTTTAAGTTAAAAATTAATCCTGTCATTTTAGAAAGCACTAAACATTCATGAAAGTTAATGAATATACATTTTGGTATTTCAACATGTATTTTTAAAAAATCTTGAGATGTGTGTGTGTGTATGAACACACTCAGGAATGTCTGACTCTTTGTGACCCCAGGCTCACCTGGCTCCTCTGTCCATGGCATTTTCCAGACAAGAATCCTGGAGTGGGTTGCCATTTCCTACTCCAGGGGATCTTCCCAACCCAGGGATTGAACCTGTATCTCCAGTGTCTCCTGCATTGGCAGGCAGATTCTTTACCACTGAGTCACCTGGGAAGCCTGAGATCTTTCATGAAGATCTAAGAACTGATGCTTTTGAACTGAGGTGTTGGAGAAGACTCTTGAGAGTCCCTTGGACTGCAAGGAGATCAAACCAGTCCATCCTGAAGGAAATCAGTCCTGAATAGTCATTGGAAGGACTGATGCTGAAGGTGAAACTCCAATCCTTTGGCCACCTGATGCAAAGAACTGACTCATCAGAAAAGACCCTGATGCTGGGAAAGATTGAAGGTAGGAGGAGAAGGGGACGACAGAGGATGAGATGGTTGGATGGCATCATGAACTCAATGGATGTGAGTTTGAGCAAGCTCCAGGAGACAGTGATGGACAGGGAAGCCTGGAGTGCTGTGGTCCACGGGGTCACAAAGAGTTGGACATGACTGACTGAACTGAACTGAAATTAATGAATGATATGTTTTATTTCCAATTTAACTAAAATGAGGTTACAACCTCAATGAGTGAAAAGTCATTTAACATTCTGCTATTACCTTTTCTATATTAGATCTATTATATACAATATATCTAATTATATATATACATATTACACAAAAAATTACATACACATAATATATAGTATATAAAAATTATACATATATTCCTCAGAACAAGTGAAAAAGAATAAAGTTAAGTATTATCCCCCCTCCAACTCTCCACAGATTCCCATTTACACCAAGGTAAGGAAAACAATGCCATTGAACTGGCATGACTGTTTTCTTCCAAAACAACAGGTGTTTACACCATGCAGAAGGAGGGAAGGGAGAAGGAGGAGGGATGGTTAGCAAAAGCAGGATTAAATATATACTATATTTTCTTAGGTAGTTTTAGAAATATACTTTCACATACACTTTAAAATCATTTTAAAGGTTTCCAGGTTTCCAACTGGAATTAATGAAATTTATATGCTAATTTTGGAAAGGTTCACAATTTTTATTGAGATCTGGCTCAACTTTTCTTAAATTATAACCTAAAGATACAATCACCTTTTTCATTTTTATGCTACAGAATCATTATCTTAAACTTACCTCTGAGTATTTTTATTAGTCTTCAGTAGTTTCTTGGGTTCTCTAAGCACGTAAATCATATCACTGGCAATTTTAAAAATTTTATCTCCTCTTTTACTATTTGCAACAGTTACTTTACTTTCTACTTTTATTATATTTCGAGAAATGAAACAATCACAAAGACTATTCAGAATACAGTGGTAAGAACAAAGCTATCCTGCTTATAATTTAAATAAAAATATCTTGCCATAAGATACAATATTTGCCAATAAAGAGCTAATACTGAATAGTTCCTATGTGCCAGATACTTCTCTAAGTATTTTTATACCTTTTAAGTCACTAAATCCTCACAACAACCCTCTGTGGTAGGTGCTAGATTTCTTCCCACAACTGGAGCAGTTTCCCCCATACTTCTTATTACACTTAAGTGTTTTTAATTATTTCATTAAATGATTTTTCAGCATCCACAAACAGAATCACATGGCATTTCTCCTTTAGTCTGTTGATGTAATAAATTGTGTAAATATGTTTACTATTGTGAATTATCCTTGCATTCCAAGAAAAAGCTTTTCTCTTGCTGCTATATGATGAAATTAGCTAGATTTCACTTAGAAATTTTGCATCTAAAACTTGGTCTTTCAAAAAAAAATTACCTTTACCAAGTATTGATGTAATATTACACTAGCTCAAGAAAAACATATTTAAAAGGTATCCATCATTTATTGGAATAAGAGAAAAATCTATTTTTAGAAGTAAATACAAATCAGTTGGAATATCATCCTGATATGGTGACTAATAAATACATTTTTAATTTCCTTTTCAACAGCTGTAGTCTGTTCATTATCTCTAGTTTTTTCAGCAGTTCAGTATTTCTGTTTTGTTCTATTTGTCCTATTTGTTCTATTTCTATCTCATTTTCAGCATTTTTTTAAATTCTCTTACTTTCTTTTGGTTTTATTTTTTGTTTTTCTAGTATTTTGAGTATTTTTAATACTTTTAATTAATACTCAAAATATCTTGAATACATTTTCAGTACTTGAGTAGTAACTTATTTTCAGTCTTTTTATTTTAAATAATGCAGTTATTAAAGGCATTCAGTTTTCCTCCAAAGAGCAGTTTAGCTATGTCCCATAAGGCTATAGAGTTCTCCTTTGCTGTACTTTCTAGATCAAAGCCATCCAACTGAACCTCCTGCCAGAATGGAAATGTTCCATACCTGCACTGTCCAGTGTGGGGGCCACTAGCCTGTGTGGCTACTGAGCACGGCAAATAAGCCTATTGCCTCTTAAGAACTGAATTTTAAATTCTTACAACAACTGTCTTTTAATCATGCTGTATTTCTTGGAGATTTTGCTCTAGCTATGTGAGTGCCATGTGGTTATGGTTATTATATTGTATAAAGGTCAGTGTTCTGTACAGCAAATGAAACCACCAACAAAATGAAATGGCATCCTAGCAGGAGAAAACATCTGCAAATCCTAAATTGGACAAAAGGTTAACACCCAAAATAAATGAAGAACTCCTACAGCTCGAGAGCAAAAAACACACAAACAACTGAAAAGTGGACAAAGGATCTGAATGGACATTTTTCCAAAGATATACATATGGCCAACAGGTAAAAGGAAAGGTACTCAACATCACTAATCATCAGCAAAATGCAAGTCAAAACCACAATGACATTTCACCTCACACCCGCTTGAATGGCTGTTATCAAAAGGACAAAGAAGTGTTGGTGAGAATGTAGAGAAAAGAGAACCCTTGCACATCGCTGGTGGGACTGTACATTGGTGCACTCACTGTGGAAAACAGTATGGCAGTTCCTCAAAAAAGGAAAAAAGAACACTAGCATTTGATCCAGCATTTCCACTTCTGGGTATTCTTAAAAAACTAATTCAAAAAGACATATGCAACTCCTTATCGTGTTTAATGCATCATTACCTACAGGAGCCAACACATGGAAGGAACTTAAATGTCCACTGATGAACGAATGGATAAAGAAGTTCAGTTCAGCTCAGTCATGTCTGACTCTGCGACTGCCATGGACTACAGCTTGCCAGGCTTTCCTGTCCATCAACTACTCCCGGAGCTTGCTCAAACTCATGTCCATTGAGTTGGTGATGCCATCAAACCATCTCATCCTCTGTCATCCCCTTATCCTCCTGCCTTCAATCATTCCAGGCATAAGGGTCTTTTCTAATGAGTCGGTTCTTTGCATCAGGTGGCCAAAGTATTGGAATTTCAGCTTCAGCATCAGTCCTTCCAATAACTATTCAGGACTGATTTCCTTCAGGATAGACTGGTTTGATCTCCTTGCAGTCTAAGGGACTCTGAAGAGTCTTCTCCAACACCACAGTTCAAAACCATCAATTCAGAGGAGGAGCCAAGATGGCGGAGGAATAGGACGGGGAGACCACTTTCTCCCCTACAAATTCATCGAAAGAACATATGAACGCTAAGCAAATTTCACAAAACACTTCTGATCACTAGCAGAGGACATCAGGCGCCCAGAAAAGCAGCCCATTGTCTTCAAAGGGAGGTAGGACAAAATATAAAAGATAAAAATGGAGACAAAAGAGCTACGGACAGAGACCCGTCCTGGGAAGGGAGTCTTAATAGAGGAAGTTTCCAGTCACCAGGAAACCCTCGCACTGGCGGGACTGGGGGAAGTTCTCGGCAATCTAACTGGGAGGAAAAATTAAACAAGGCCCACAGATTACAACTCCCAGCAGAAAAGTACCCCAGACGCCCGCACCCACCAGCAACAAGCGGGGCGGAACGGAGAGGAGCCGGCGGCATTGCTTAGGGTAAGGACCCGCCCGAAGACCCTGAGAGCAATCAGAGGGAGCTTTTTTAAACTGTGGGATAGCAAGGGTCAAAATTAACCAGCCCGAACACACTGCCGGCGGTTCGCAAAACAAAGGGACTGAGAAACTCCAGAGAAGAGCCGGCCCATCCCCGCTGGAGGTAGGAGGCAGGGGGGAGGGGAAAAGGGCAAACTCAGCCCCTGAGAAGCCACCCCCTCCCACACTGCAAACAGGCCCCCGGTTCCTATCTAAAGACTTCCTGAGACCCGACTGGCGGCGCGCGCTGGGGCCGCGAAGGGAAAAAGCGCGCCGTACCCGGGGAGAGTGCGCCCAAGCCTCTGGCTGCCTGGGCCGCTCAATGCGGAGGGAAAAGGCGCGCCTCATCTGGGGAGAGTGCGCCCAAGCCTCTGGCTGCCTGAGCCGCTCGACGCCGAGGAAAAAAGCGCGCTGCACCCGGGGAGAGTACGCCCAAGCCCCTGGCTGCCTGAACCGCTCAGGCCGGGAAAGGCACAAAACGCAGGCGCAACCGAATCCGCGCTTTTGTGGAGTACCCGAAAACTGGAACCACACTCAGCGCAGGGCCCGCTCCATGTAGAGCAGCCGGGAGCCTGAGCCGTGTAGACGGGGAGAGCACTGATGCCCGTGAGCAGGGCAGGCCCAGTGTGGCCGGAACACGGTGAGTGCTATCCACACGGAGCGGTATCTGTCTGCAGCGCCCCGCCCTCCCCGTAGCAGGACTGAACTGAACTAGCGAACGTAAATAAGAGATCACCTCCGCCCGCCTGTGTCAGGGCAGAAATTAGACAACAAAGATATGGCAAACAGAAGCCAAATAAACAAAGGGAACCGCTTCAGAAAGGACCGCTGCAACAGATTAAAATCCCTGAAGGTAACACCGACTACAACGGAAGGGGCCTATAGATATCGAGAAGTGTAAGCTGGAAAGAGGAGCTATCTGAAATTGAACTGAACCTACACTGACTGCAACAACTCCAGAGAAATTCCTAGATATATCTGTATATATATTTTTTTAATTAAAAAAATTTTTTTTCCTTCCTTTTTTATTTTTTCGCTTTTATTTTCTTTTAAAATTCCCTATTACTCCCCCATTACTCCTCAACTTTCATTTTCATATATTTTTACGATTTTTTTAATTAGGGAAAAAATTTTTTTTTCTTGTTTTTCTCTCCTATTTCCTTTTAAACTCCTCTAATACTCCTCTATTATTCCTTAATTTTCATTTTCATTTCACTATAACCTTGCCAAAAAAAAGAGAGAGAGAGAGAGAAACCCTATTTTTAAACCGAACTTCATATACATTTCTAAATTTTTTGTGTGTTTTTGTTTTTGTTTTTAAATATTGTACTTCAAAGAGTCTAACCTCTACACTAGATTTTTAATCTTTGTTTTTCAGTATGTGATATAAATTTTGGACATTTAAAAATCGAATATTCAGTTTCCATTTCTATTCAGGAGTGTGGTGATTACTCTCCCACTTTTGACTCTGTTTTCTACCTCAGAACACCTCTATTTCCTCCTTTCCCCTTCTCTTCCCAATCCAACTCTGTGAATCTTTGTGGGTGTCTGGGCTACGGAGAACACTTTGGGAACAGATAACTTCGTAGATCTGTCTCTCTCCTCTTGAGTACCCTTTTTCTCCTCCTGCTCACCTCTATCTCCTTCCTCCCTCTCCTATTCTTCATGTAACTCTGTGAACCTCTCTGGTTCTCTCTCACTGTGGAGAATCTTTCCACCATTAACCTAGAAGTTTTATTATCAGTGCTGTATAGTTGGAGAAGTCTTGAGACTATTGGAAGAATAAAACTGAAATCCAGAGGCGGGAGACTTAAGCCCAAAACCTGAGAAAACCAGAAAACTCCTGACTACACGGAACATTGAGGAATAACAGACCATCCAAAAGCCTCCATACCTACACCAAAACCAACCACCACTCAAGAGCCAATAAGCTCCAGTACAAGACATACCACGCAAATTCTTTAGCAACGCAGGAACATAGACCTGAGTATCAACATACAGGCTGTCCAAAGTCACACCTAACACAGAGACCCATCGCAAAACTCATTACTGGACACTCCATTGCACTCCAGAGAGAAGAAATCCAATTCCACGCGCCAGAACGCTGACACAAGCTTCCCTAACCAGGAAACCTTGACAAACCAATCGTCCAACCCCACCCACTGGGTGAAACCTCCACAATAAAAAGGAACCTCAAACCACAAGAATACAGAAAGCCCACTCCAGACACAGCAATCTAAACATGATGAAAAGGCAGAGAAATACCCAACAGCTAAAGGAATATGAAAAAAGCCCACCAAGTCAAACAAAAGAGGAGGAAATAGGGAATCTACCTGAAAAAGAATTTAGAATAATGATAATAAAAATGATCCAAAATCTTGAAAACAAAATGGAGTTACAAATAAATAGCCTGGAGACAAAGATTGAGAAGATGCAAGAAATGTTTAACAAGGACCTAGAAGAAATTTTAAAAAATCAATTAAAAATTAATAATGAAATAAATGAGATCAAAAACACTCTGGAGGGAACCATGAGTAGAATAACAGAGACAGAAGATAGGATAAGTGAGTTAGAAGATAAAATGGTGGAAATAAATGAAGCAGAGAGGAAAAAAGAAAAAGGAATCAAAAAAAATGAGGACAACCTCAGGGACCTCTGGGACTATGTTAAACGCCCCAACATTCGAATCATAGGAGTCCCAGAAGAAGAAGATAAAAAGAAAGGCCATGAGAAGATACTCAAGGAGATAATAGCTGAAAACTTCCCTAAAATGGGGAAGGAAATAGTTACACAGGTCCAAGAAACCCAGAGAGTCCCAAAAAGGATAAACCCAAGGCGAAACACCCCAAGACACATATTAATCAAATTAACAAAGATCAAACACAAAGAACAAATATTAAAAGCAGCAAGGGAGAAACAACAAATCACACACAAAGGGATTCCCATAAGGATAACAGCTGATCTATCAATAGAAACTCTTCAGGCCAGAAGGGAATGGCAGGACATACTTAAAGCAATGAAAGAGAATAACCTACAACCTAGATTACTCTACCCAGCAAGGATCTCATTCAGATATGAAGGAGAACTCAAAAGCTTTACAGACAAGCAAAAGCTGAGAGAATTCAGCACCACCAAACCAGCTCTTCAACAAATACTACTCTAGATCTTCTCTAGACAGGAAACACAGAAAGGCGGTATAAACGTGAACCCCAAACAACAAAATAAATGGCAACAGGACCATACCTATCAATAATTACCTTAAATGTAAATGGGTTGAATGCCCCAACCAAAAGACAAAGGCTGGCTGAATGGATACAAAAGCAAGACCCCTATATATGCTGTCTACAAGAGACCCACCTCAAAACAAGGGACACATACAGACTAAAAGTGAAGGGCTGGAAAAAAATATTCCATGCAAACGGAGACCAAAAGAAAGCAGGAGTCGCAATACTCATATCAGATAAAATAGACTTTCAAATAAAGGCTGTGAAAAGAGACAAAGATGGACACTACATAAAGATCAAAGGATCAATCCAAGAAGAAGATATAACAATTATAAATATATATGCACCCAACATAGGAGCACCGCAATATGTAAGGCAAATGCTAACGAGTATGAAAGAGGAAATTAATAGTAACACAATAATAGTAGGAGACTTTAATACCCCACTCACAACTATGGATAGATCAACTAAACAGAAAATGAACAAGGAAACACAAACTTTAAAGGACACAATGGACCAGCTAGACCTAATTGACATCTATAGGACGTCTCACCCCAAAGCAATCAACTTCACCTTTTTCTCAAGTGCACACGGAACCTTCTCCAGAATAGATCACATCCTGGGCCATAAATCTAGTCTTGGTAAATTCAAAAAAATTGAAATCATTCCAGTCATCTTTTCTGACCACAGTGCAGTAAGATTAGATCTCAATTACAGGAAAAAAATTATTAAAAATTCAAACATATGGAGGCTAAACAACACGCTTCTGAATAACCAACAAATCATAGAAGAAATCAAAAAAGAAATCAAAATATGCATAGAAATGAATGAAAATGAAAACAACAACAACCCAAAACCTATGTGACACTGTAAAAGCAGTGCTAAGGGGAAGATTCATAGCATTACAGGCCTACCTCAAGAAACAAGAAAAAAGTCAAATAAACAACCTAACTCTACACCTAAAGCAACTAGAGAAGGAAGAAATGAAGAACCCCAGGGTTAGTAGAAGGAAAGAAATCTTAAAAATTAGGACAGAAATAAATGCAAAAGAAACTAAAGAGACCATAGCAAAAATCAACAAAGCTAAAAGCTGGTTTTTTGAAAAAATAAACAAAATTGACAAACCATTAGCAAGACTCATTAAGAAACAAAGGGAGAAGAACCAAATTAACAAAATTAGAAAGGAAAATGGAGAGATCACAACAGACAACACTGAAATACAAAGGATCATAAGAGACTACTACCAGCAGCTCTATGCCAATAAAATGGACAACTTGGAAGAAATGGACACGTTCTTAGAGAAGTATAACTTTCCAAAACTGAATCAGGAAGAAATAGAAGATCTTAACAAACCTATCACAAGCAAGGAAATCGAAACTGTAATCAGAAATCTTCCAGCAAACAAAAGCCCAGGACCAGATGGCTTCACAGCTGAATTCTACCAAAAATTTAGAGAAGAGCTAACACCTATCTTACTCAAACTCTTCCAGAAAATTGCAGAAGAAGGTAAACTTCCAAACTCATTCTATGAGGCCACCATCACCCTAATTCCAAAACCAGACAAAGATGCCACAAAAAAAGAAAACTACAGGCCAATATCACTGATGAACATAGATGCAAAAATCCTTAACAAAATTCTAGCAAACAGAATCCAACAACATATTAAAAAAATCATACACCATGACCAAGTGGGCTTTATCCCAGGAATGCAAGGATTCTTTAATATCCGCAAATCAATCAGTGTAATACACCACATTAACAAATTGAAAGATAAAAACCATATGATTATCTCAATAGATGCAGAAAAAGCCTTTGACAAAATCCAACATCCATTTATGATTAAAACTCTCCAGAAAGCAGGAATAGAAGGAACATACCTCAACATAATAAAAGCTATGTATGACAAACCCACAGCAAGCATCACCCTCAATGGTGAAAAATTGAAAGCATTTCCCCTGAAATCAGGAACAAGACAAGGGTGCCCACTCTCACCACTACTATTCAACATAGTTTTGGAAGTGTTGGCCACAGCAATCAGGGCAGAAAAAGAAGTAAAAGGAATCCAGATAGGAAAAGAAGAAGTGAAACTCTGTTTGCAGATGACATGATCCTCTACATAGAAAACCCTAAAGACTCTACCAGAAAATTACTAGAGCTAATCAACAAATATAGTAAAGTTGCAGGATATAAAATTAAAACACAGAAATCTCTTGCATTCCTATATACTAACAATGAGAAAACAGAAAGAGAAATTAAGGAAACGATACCAGTCACCATTGCAACAAAAAGAATAAAATACTTAGGAGGATATCTACCTAAAGAAACAAAAGACCTATACATAGAAAACTATAAAATACTGATGAAAGAAATCAAAGAGGACACAAACAGATGGAGAAATATATCATGTTCATGGATTGGAAGAATCAACATTGTCAAAATGGCTACACTACCCAAAGCAATCTACAGATTCAATGCAATCCCTATCAAACTACCAACGGTATTTTTCACAGAACTAGAACAAATAATTTCACAATTTGTATGGAAATACAAAAAAACCTCGAATAGCCAAAGTAACCTTGAGAAAGAAGAATGGAACTGGAGGAATCAACCTGCCTGACTTCAGACTATACTACAAAGCCACAGTCATCAAGACAGTATGGTACTGGCACAAAGACAGAAATATAGATCAATGGAACAGAATAGAAAGCCCAGAGATAAATCCACGAACCTATGGTCACCTTATCTTCGACAAAGGAGGCAAGGATATACAATGGAAAAAAGATAACCTCTTTAACAAGTGGTGCTGGGAAAACTGGTCAACCACCTGTAAAAGAATGAAACTAGAACACTTTCTAACACCATACACAAAACTAAACTCAAAATGGATTAAAGATCTAAATGTAAGACCAGAAACTATAAAACTCCTAGAGGAGTACATAGGCAAAACACTCTCTGACATAAATCACAGCAGGATCCTCTATGACCCACATCCCAGAATTTTAGAAACAAAAGCAAAAATAAACAAATGGGACCTAATGAAACTTAAAAGCTTTTGCACAACAAAGGAAACTACAAGCAAGGTGAAAAGACAGCCCTCAGATTGGGAGAAAATAATAGCAAACAAAGCAACAGACAAAGGATTAATCTCAAAAATATACAAGCAACTCCTGAAGCTCAACTCCAGAAAAATAAATGACCCAATGAAAAAATGGACCAAAGAACTAAACAGACATTTCTCCAAGGAAGACATACAGATGGCAAAAAAAAAAACACATGAAAAGATGCTCAACATCACTCATTATCAGAGAAATGCAAATCAAAACCACAATGAGGTACCATTACACGCCAGTCAGGATGGCTGCTATCCAAAAGTCTACAAGCAATAAATGCTGGAGAGGGTGTGGAAAAAAGGGAACCCTCTTACACTGTTGGTGGGAATGCAAATTAGTACAGCCACTATGGAAAACAGTGTGGAGATTTCTTAAAAAGCTGGCAATAGAACTGCCATATGACCCAGCAATCCCACTTCTGGGCATACACACTGGGGAAACCAGATCTGAAAGACACACGTGCACCCCAATGTTCATCGCAGCACTGTTTATAAGAGCCAGGACGTGGAAGCAACCTAGATGCCCATCAGCAGACGAATGGATGAGGAAGCTGTGGTACATATACACCATGGAATATTACTCAGCCATTAAAAAGAATTCATTTGAATCAGTTCTAATGAGATGGATGAAACTGGAGCCCATTATACAGAGCGAAGTAAGCCAGAAAGATAAAGACCATTACAGTATACTAACACATATATATGGACTTTAGAAAGATGGTAACGATAACCGTATATGCAAAACAGAAAAAGAGACTCAGATGTATAGAACAGACTTGTGGACTCTGTGGGAGAAGGCGAGGGTGGGATGTTTCAAGAGAACAGCATTGAAACATGTATATTATCTAGGGTGAAACAGATCACTAGCCCAGGTTGGATGCATGAGACAAGTGCTCGGGCCTGGTGCACTGGGAAGACCCAGAGGGATCGGGTGGAGAGGGAGGTGGGAGGGGGGACCGGGATGGGGAATACATGTAAATCCATGGCTAATTCATTTCAATGTATGACAAAATCCACTGCAATGTTGTAAAGTAATTAGCCTCCAACTAATAAAAATAAATGGAAAAAAAAAATCATCAATTCTTTGGCACCCACCTTTCATTATAGTCCAACTCTCACATACATACATGACTAATGGAAAAACCATAGCTTTGACTAGATGGACCTTTGTCAGCAAAGTAATGTCTCTGCTTTTTAACATGCTGCCTAGAAGATGTGGTATGTATAAAATGCATGACCCTGTGTGTACACATGTGTGGGCACAATGGAGAATTATTTAGCCATAAAAAAGGAAATTTTGCTATTTGTAACAACATGGATAGACCTTGAGGACGTTATGTTAATAAATGAAATAGGTGAAAAAGAAAGGCAAATACTGTATGATCTTACCTATGTATGGAATCTTTAAAAAAAAAAACTCACAGAGGACACAATAGAGGCTTCCATAGGTAGGGGGTGGAGGGGTTTGTGAAAGTGTCACGAAGTATGAACTTCCAGTTACAAAATAAGTAAGTCATGGTGATATAGTGTAACTAGACTTACTGTGGTGATCACTTTACAATATATACACGCTGAATCATTATGTTACACACCTAAAACACGGTCTACATGCCAATTATATCTCAATGGAAAACGAAGGTTTGGGGTTATAATAGCATCTTCAAGGACTGCAACTTGTAAATACACAATATCTTGTGCTTTTAACCCTGAAGTATTCTTTGTCAGACATTAATACTACCACATTTCCTTTATTTGCATTTACCTATTAAACCTCTGCCCAATCATTCATATCAGCTTTATCATTAATATACAAATATTAATTAAAAGATTGAGGGCATGAAGAGAAGGGGGAGACAGAGGATGAGATGGCTGGACAGCATCAGTGACTCAATGGACATGAGTCTGAGCAAACTCCAAGAGATAGTGAAGGACAGGGAAGCCTGGTGTGCTGCAGTCCATGGGATCGCAAAAAGTAGGACATGACTTACCACCTGAACAATAACAACAATATACACATACACACATATTCTCCCCATCTTGAAAAGTGTATAATTTTCATTTTCTGATTTTTGAGGTCATTTTGACTTATAGTTTAATAATGACAGATATACATTTAATTTCATTCCTTCTCCCCTTCCATTTTATTTTCTTTCTACTATTCACTAAATTTTTTTTCCTTGTTTACACCTTCTTATTTTACTTACTTGGTTACATTTTCCACATTTTCTTTTCTTCTTCTGTCATTTGGAAGCTTTCTATTGTGCTTTTTCAACTCCATTTCTCATCCTCACAATTATGATTAACTTTATGTGTAGACATTTCTCTAGCACTATATTACATTAAATAAATAAGCAATCCAACCAAGATAAGTTAGCTTTCACTCCTCTCATATCATTCCTTTTAGAACATTTCACCTAACACAATTTATAGATTCTAAGTCTTCTATCTTGATATCTTTTTCATTTATCTTTCTCAGCGAGGGTTCAGGGTAGTATATTTTCTTAATTCTACACACACGAACATGCAGTTTATTGGCAGTGACTAACAAATGACAGATTTTGCAAAAGACATTTGGCTCTCCTCTGGCTCCCACAGATGAGGGTCCAATACCAACCTGTTTTTCACACAGAGAACAACACAGTGATTAAGAGCACACAGTCTGTAACTAGACTATCTAGGTCTGAACTCCAACTTCACTATGTGCTACATGCATGATCCTGGAGGTTACCAAACCACTCATGCCTTCTTTTTCTCTTCTGTAGATAACAATCGTACTGGACTGTTTGTTGTCTGAATGAAGGGTATCACTTTAAGTAGCACTTAAAGAAGCCCTGGCACATGATACATTTTTCAATAAATGTTAGCTGTTATTACTATTATTTAAGTCCTGCAGCCAGTTCTACACCTGAAACTCAAATATTTCACTGGTATGTATAAAAGATTCCTGTCTTCTTTATTTCTTTCTAGGAGTCAGTGAGTCATTTCAAACCAAAATTTCAACCTCTTCTAGGCAGACAAAATTCTTAATAAATGGTTAATTATAGTAAGGTAGAACAAGGTTCAGGCTGAGGTCAAAGGGTATAACAGATTTATCTGAAGTGTTCTAATTTTATATAAGACAATGTATTCTGTTATTACTTTTAAAATGATAGTTAATTCTGGTCACAGTGAAGGGAGCTATATTTGGAAATTCTGATTATAATGAGGATCATCTGAACAAAACAGGGTGCCCCAGTAAGAATCAATCAAATGAGGTAACTCAAATTGAACAAACCACCATCTATTAATACTCAGGTTGATACAGAGAGGCCATATTTGAGTAACTTATTTAACCATTAGCCAAAGGATAAACTTTAATGTGTATAACATAAATACACTAAGAACTGTCAAGCTTGTCACTTGAATACAATCAAAATATTAAATTGCCAGAGTGAAACCAACATCTAATGGCACTGGCCTCTAATAATAACCACATAAAGGCTTAAGTTTTATTAAGCACATGCTCAGTAACAAGGGCAGATACAAAGAAAGACAAGATGTTTTAGGCCCTAATCATTAAATGTATTGCGAATCACAGACAAAATTTTCAAGTTAAAGCTAACACTGTAATTTAACACATGAGGGGAAGCTACGTTAATCTGAAGGTATCTACCACAAGCTGCATATGTTATTAGTAACTTTACAGAGAAAAAAATACATGCTTCTAATATGGCAAGTATTATAACAGAAAGTCATACTAAAAATAGGAAGATGAGATTCTTGGTCTGGAGGATAATGGTGGCCATATGAATCGGAATCACTCTGTACATCCTCACAAAAACAAATAAAGTCAACTAGTACAAATAAAAGCACACATGCTCAGGACTGCAGCATTACTAGAAGACAGAATGTAACAGACTTCAAGTTGCTTATAGGTAGAAAGATGGACAGATAAACCAGGGAAGTGGAAACAAAGTAGACTGCAGGCCAAAAACTACTAAGTAAGACAAGGAATTTTATAAAATCACAATTCACAGTGAAAAATAATATAGCAAGACACAGTCTCTACACACCAGAAAAGAACAACCTATTATATAAAGCAGAAACTACAGGAAACACAGAAGAAAGAAACATACTACTGACAGACTCTTAACACTCCACTCTCCTTACAAGACAGACCAACTGAACAAAAGTTAAGAATATTTATATAGCTCTAAGTAACATAATTGATAAGGCAAATTTTATGTAGGTATGTTGAACACTATACCCTGATAGTAGAGAATGCACCTTCTTCTTCTATGAATATGTGGAATATTCACATAAATTGCTCATATATTAGGGCAGAAGGAAATGCCAGTAAGTTCCATATAAGAGAAACATTACAAACAAAGCCCTCTGATCACCATAGAAAATGGAGCTTGAAATTAAAATGAAAATAAACAAAGAGGGCGGATAACCATGCAGAGACAAGGGAGACAGGTTGACTTTGGTGTCAGACCTTGAACGGAGTAAGGGGGGCATCTGCCCAAAAATGCAAAGGACAGACTGTTAAGTAAACTGGAAATGATCAAATAAGTAAATATATTAAGAACAGTATAAGTCAAAATTCTCCATTTTGGAGAAGGAAGCTGAAAATATGGAAAGAAAACTAGAATAAAACCTGTGCAACTGAAGGTATCAGGGTGAACTCATGGAGGTACTATGTAGGCAAATGTGTGTATGAGCATAACATACACACACAGAAATAAACATACACATGTTATACATCACTACTGATGAAAATTTTTACATACACGCTTGTATATACAAATATGTTCCCCAGCTCCTTCCATGGACAGGTCCAATAATAATGTACACACTATGCATGCACAAAAATAAATATAAATTACTACCAAGGAAAATTTCTACATAAATGCTTGTATATACAAATATATGTTCCCCAGCTCTGTCCATGGACAGGTCCAGTAACAATGTACACACTAGGCACAGAGATCTTATTTTTAAAATATTATTCTCCACTAAAACAAATCAGGGCTCTTTGAAGAAATGACTGCTTCTAGGCTGGGGCAAAGAAAGGCAAAATAAGCCCTGGGCATCTTACGCCAAAACACAAGAACGCCCATAAAGAATGACAGGGACATGTCAATAGAACACACAACCCAGCATGAAGGGATCACAATGGCCAAATCCTGGGCAGCTGAAACACCAAAATAAATACTGATAGCAGCAAACTACAGCCCACTGAGTAAACAGAAAACAACTCTATACTGATATTAACATGCAGAATACTTACTGATTACAAAGAGAAAAAAGGTGACTTTACAATGGAAAAGTCTGGGAGACAACAACTTAATCAGGTGATTAAATTATTACTATCAACAATAAAACAAAATCTTGTGCCACCAACACACAACATCACGATTGTGATGCCTCCACCACAAATAGCTGACTTGTCATGAGGAACATGAGACATCTCCAAACTGACAACCACTTTACAAAACAAGTACTTTCATTTTCCAAAGTGCCAAGGTCGTGAACGTTAAAGACCGCAAACTGTTCCTGACTAAGATAGTCTAAAGAGACTTGACAACTAAATACAATACGTGGTTTGAGCTGAATTTTTGTGCTATTAAGGTCACTGATGAGAAAACAGGTGAAAAATTAAATGAGGGTCTAAAGATTAGATGGGGTTCATATATCAATGATAATTTCCTGATGTTGACAGCTTTCCCACAGTTATATAGAAAAATGCCATGCATAAAATACACTGAAAATGTTTTAGAATGATGAGGCATCATTTTTGAAGTCCAACATGTAGTAAAGGATACAACTTTTCAGTAAGTTTAAAACTATTTCAAAATAAAATATTTAGAAAAAGATGATCTGTGAACTAGAGCCTTCTTGACATATGTTTGTGCATGTCATTTTAAGTTCCTAATAGGATCTTCATAGTTCATTCATCCATTACCTCATTTATTTAACAAATACTTACTGAACATCTACTAAATGCCTCACTATAAACACAAAGGCCAGCAACAGAGATACTGTCCCTGATCTTGTGAAACATACAATTTAGTGGGGGAAGGGTACACAGTAAGGAAAGGTATTAATCAGCCACATACAAAAACAATATAGAATCGTGAAGAGCGCCCTAAAGGAGAAAATGACATGCAACATTTATTGAAGGGACTGACTAATCCTATATGGGGAGTCAGGGAACAGAAAGTCAACAGAAAGCTCAGCTCAACTTCCAAGTATGGAATTAACTAACATGAGCAAGATGGGAATGCTAGAGTTGACTCCAAGATTCTTTTTTGCTGCCTGGTTCCATATATGTTCAATTTATATAAGGGAGTGGTTAAAAATCTTCATATACTTTGGAGATACTGGGGAGCAAGGGCAGGGAGAGAAGAGGGAGCCTGTGAGCATAGCTCTCTGAATTACTAAAACACAAGACTGCCATCTAGTGTTAATTTGAGCAAGCCCTTTTTGAGTAAGGTCAGTGGAAGGGACAGTGATAATGTAATAACGGCTGTCGGTGTATACAGTGATATGAATTCATAAACACAAATTCACAAATAAGATCACCCATTGAAAGAAAACTATAACTAACTAAGAAAACTAAGTATTTAATATAATCACATAAAAATTCTCCAAGAAAAAGGCAACTTGTGAAACAAAAGAAACTAATTCTGCTCTTTTTCGAGGGACCTACTGACAAAGAGCAAGACCTCCACTGGGCGTACCTGCTAGAAGAACCCAACGTTTAAACACTCCCCCAAGCAGCATGTCTCAACAAAGAACAAAAGAAACTTACAATCTCCTAATTAACTTCCTGACTTCAATCATGCATGGCAATCAACTACATTCTTCCAGCTGAAGACATTTCCACTGCAAATATTTTCAGCCATCACTACCATCCCTGAAGTGAATTCAATATGAATCTCATGACAGTTAATTACATAGCTAATTATCATTTCTTAAAATGTTGAATTCTCATTTATTAAATGTCGGTCTCTTCCTTCTAAGTCTATTGAAACCAGGCAAACCAAGATTTGCTGTATGTTGCACTAATCTAACAAAACTAGTATTAGGGTTCATTTAAAAATTACATCTACCATAAATGAAAAAAAAAAAAAAATTACATCTACCAAACAGCTCCTCCTACAGCTTCTACCAACGTCCTAGTTAAGTACTTACAAGTATAGGAAAATAAAAGAAGAATGGCAACAGATAACGTCCTGTCAGAATCTGGAAGGAATCTCTACTAATCTTAAGGCAGATGGAGCAGGACTGAGAGAAATCCAGTTCAGGATATGCCTCACAATCTATTTTCAAATACATATTTTGGTTTTACACAGTTAAAAGAAGTGTTATACTACACTGTGAAGGTTCTTAAAGAATAACACATGAAGAATATAATGAATAAAAATAGAAAACATAAAAAAAATCAATTATAAGAACCTTAAATAGGCCAAAATTACATATTAAAAGGCAAGGGTCAAACAACAAAATGCAACCTCTATTTACAAAAATAATGAGCAAAGACGCATCAAATTCAAACCAATATAATTATAATTCTAGACCAAAGATAAGGAATAGAAAAAATGTGACTGTTTTATACTGTTGATGTGCATGTGTGTGTTCAGTTGCATCCAATTCTTTGCAACCCCACAGATTGTAGTCCACCAGGCTCCTCTGTTCATGGAATTCTCTAGGCAAAAACACTTGAGTGGGTTGCCATTTCCTTCTTTGGGGTATCTGTCCCACCCAGGGATCAAACCCACGTCTCCTGAGTCTTCTGCACTGGCAGGT
The DNA here is from genome assembly GCF_023699985.2 of Odocoileus virginianus. Taxonomy (NCBI): domain Eukaryota; kingdom Metazoa; phylum Chordata; class Mammalia; order Artiodactyla; family Cervidae; genus Odocoileus; species Odocoileus virginianus. The sequence continues at coordinate 31,917,865 of NC_069704.1, read as the reverse complement.
GGGTTCTTTACCACCAACAGGTATACACAAAACACAAAGAGAAGATGGAAAAGTTATAAAAGTCTATGTGCCAAATGACAGCACATTAAAATAGAAAGCAACATTTTTTTTAAGTTGACAGAAAAGGGGCTTCTCTGGTGGCTCTGTGGTAAAAGAATTCATCTGCAATGCAGGAGACATGGGTTCGATCCTTGGATCAAGAGGATCCCCCGGAGAAGGAAATGGCAACCCACTCCAGTGTTCTTGCCTGGGAAATTCCACAGACAGAAGAGTATAGCGGGCTACAATCCATGGCGTCAGAAGAGTCAGACATGACATAGCAACTAAACTACCACACTGACAGAAACACAGTAGAAGTGAAAGGCTGTTTAGCTTTCTTAAGCAAACAGACAATATAAAAACTAAAAAGGATACCGAAAACTGAATAAACAGGTTTATAACAATACATTTAACAATTTATCTTAAAATTATGTTGCCAACAGAGAATACATATTTTCCAAGAACCCATGAACACTAACACTGATCAGATGTTAAGCCATAAAATTACCCCAAATCATAAATTTCACATCTACAAACAAAACTGATTAAAACTTGAATGCAGTGACAAAAATCATAACCAAAATAACCAACTAAATATGTAACGAACCCTTTTCTAAGCAATTACTGGGCCAACAAGGGTATCAAAATCACACCCAATTAGAAGCCACCTATAAAATAACAAGGAGGTCTTAGTATCAAAATCAGAAGGGGAGTGGGTATGGAATTAAGTTGTAATAAAAAACAAACTGAAAACCTAAATGCTTACAGGAGAGTTCCAAACATGGCAGAACTGAAAGGCCCCGAGCTCACACACCTCTTCTCAGAAGCACACCAAAATCAAAACTATTTGCAGAACCACTGATGAAAAAGACCAAAGCCTACCAGAAAAGATCTTCTACAACTAAAGATATAAAGAAGCAGCACAATGAGATATGTAGGAGGGGCAAAGTCATGGTGTAGTTAAGGTCCATGCCCCTCAGTGAACAATTCGCAAACAGGAGACTGCACCTGCTGAGGTTCTCTTCAAGGAGAAAGGGGTCTGAGCCCCATATCAGGCTCCTTAGCCCCGTGATCCTACACCAGGAAACAAGATTCAACAATGTCTGGCTTTGAAGCCTAGTAGAGCTTAAATTCAGGGGGATTGGAGGGCTGTGGAAAACAGACTGTAATCCTGAAGGATGTACGCAAAGTCTCACATGTTCCAGGATCCAGGGAAAAAGCAGTCGTCTGAAAAGACCCTGGGACAGACGCAACTGCTGATCTTGGGAAGTCTCCCAGAGATACAAGAGGCAACTGGAGCTCATTCTAAGGACACATACACTGGGGGCAGCACTTTTCAGGTGCTCATTCTACCAGGAAGACACTTGTGCTGGCAACTATCATTGTGGAATTCTCCCTCTAGCTTATTAGTCCCAGGACTCAACAGTCTACAGACATCAGTTCTGGGACACCTGAGGCCAAGCAATTAACAGCTAAGACATACCCCTGCCCACCAATAGGCAGGCTGCCTTAAGCACCCCTGAACCAAAAAAGCTGCCCCAGACATGCTTATGCTGACCGGAGATAGCCCCACACATCAGCTCCAAAACCTGGCTTCAGCCACCGTTGAGTGAGTACCAGCTCCAGGATCTCCTAGACCCCAACTCTGACCACTAGTGAGCCAGCACGAGCCCTAGGATCCCTGGGGTTCCACACCCAGCTGTTTCAGGATCCAGCCCCACCAATCAGTGGCTAGCAGCCTCTGCACAAGGCAGGGCCTGGCAACCAATGAGACCAGGGGCCAGCGACACCTGCCATACCACCCACAGTGGTCAGCCCACCACCACAGAAGGACTCAAAAAGCCCACACAGGAGGCACCTCTAGAGCACACAGCTCTAGTGACCAGAGAGAAGTCTGCTGCTGAAACACACAAAATGTCTCCTACAAAAGGGTACTTTTCCAAGGTCCGGAAACATAACCAACATACCAGATACATAAAAACAGGAACTTGGGCAAATGAGGTGACAGAGGAACATGTTTCAAATTAAGGAATAGGATAAAATCCCAGAACTAAGTGAGGTAAATATAGGCAATCTACCCAAAAAAGAGTTCAAGGTAATGATCATAACAATGATGAAAGAACTCAGAAGAGATGCACAGAATAAGAAATTACAAAGGTTTTTAACAAAGAGCTCGAAAATATAAACAACAACCAAACAAAGATGAAGAATATAATAAATAAAATAAAAATTACAATATAAGGAGTCAACAGCAGACTAAATGATACAGAAGAGTAGATCAGCAACCTGGAAGACAAAGTAGTGGAAATCACTGAAGCTGAACAGAAAAGAAGAATAAAAATTAAGGACCATCTGAGACCTCTGGGGCAACATCAAGCACACACATTATAGGGATATAAAAAGAAAAGACAGAAAGGGGCAAATAACATATTTGAAGAAATTATAGCTAAAAACCACCCTAACAGGGAAAGGATACAGATATTCAGGTCCAGAAGCCACAAAAAGTCCCAAAAAGAATCAACCCAAGGAGGATCACACAAGAAGCAAGGAAAAAGCAACAAGTTGCATAAAAGGGAACTCCCATAAGGCTATCAGCTGACTTTTCAGCAAAAACCCTGCAGACCAGAAGAGAGTGGCATGAAATATTTAAAATGATGAAAGAGAAAAACCTACAATCAAGAATACTCTAGCTGGCAAGGCTCTCATTCAGATTTGATAGAGAGATCAAAAGTTTTACAGACAAGAAATAGCTAAAAGAGTTCAGCACCAACAAACCAGTTTTACAAGGAATGTTAAAAGGACTTCGCTAAGTGAAAAAGAAAAAGCAACAACTAGAAATAAGAAAATTACTAGAAGAAAAAACTCATCAGTAAAGGCAAACATAAAGTAAAGGGAGTAAGACAGACATGTACAGAGCAAGTAGAAAGGTTAAAAAACAAAAGCAGTAAAATCAACCTATATCCACAATAAGCAGTAAAGGAATACACAAAACAAACAGATGCAAAATATGATATCAAAAACGGTAATTGTGAGGAGAAAAGAATACAAATGCAGGGTTGTTAAAATGCATTTGAAATTAAGATATAACCTATCTAAATAATCATTTATATAAATATAGATTGCTACATATAAGCCTCATGGTAACAACAAAACAAAATCTATAATAGATACAGACAAAGAAGAGAAAGGAAGCCAAACATAATACTACAGATAGTCATTAAATCACAGAAGAGAATAAACAACAAAACAAAAAAGAACTACAAAAACAACCTTCAATTAACAAAATGGCAATAAGTATATACATATCAGTAATTACTTTAACTATAAACAGAACAAATGGTCCAATCAAAAGACAGAGAGCAGCTGAATGGTGCAAAAACAAGACCCATTATATGGCAATATATGTCACCTACAAGAGATTCACTTCATATCCAAAGACACATACAGACTGAAAATGAGGGAATGGAAAAAGGTATTCTATGCAAATGTAAATCAAAACAAAGGCAGTGTAGCAATATTTGTATGAGACAAAATAGATTTTAAAACAAAGACAGTGCCAAAAAAGACAAAGAAGAATATTACATAATGATCAAGGGATCAATCCTAGAAGAAAACAGAACAATTACAAACACATATGCACACAACTTAGGAGCAGCTAAACACACAGGGTAAATATTAACAGATATCAATGGAAAGATCATCCAGACAGAAAATAAATAAGAAACACTGGACTTAAATGACACATTAAGCCAGATGAACATAATAGATATATATAGAATACTCCATCCAAAAGCAGCAGATAACACATTCTTTTCAAGTGCAGCTGGAACATTCTCTAGGATAGATCTCATACTAGGCCACAAAGCAGGCCTTGGTAAATTTAACAAAACTGAAAGCACATCACCCTTTTTTCATGACCACAATGCTATGAGGCTACCAAGAAAAAAAAAAAAAAACCTGCAAAAAGCACAAAGAAATGGAAACTAAACAATATACTCCTAAATAACCAATGAAGCGCTAAAGATACAAACAAACAAACAAAAACAGACAAATGAAAAGAAAAACAAAATAGATCCAAAGTCTAACTGATGACAAAAGCAGTTCTAAGAATTTTAAATTAATATATTTACCTCAGGAACAAGAAAAATATTTCAAACAATCTAACTTTAAACTTAAAAATAACCCAACCATACATCTAAAGGAAAAAGAAGAAACAAAACCCAAAGTCAGTAGAAGAAAATAAATTACAAAATCAAAAAAAAAAGAAAATAGAGGCTAAAAAAATAGAAAAGATCAATGAAACTAAAAGCCAGTTCCTTGAAAAGATAAAATTGATTAACCATTATGCAGACTCATCAAGAAAAAAAAAGAAGGCCAAAATGAATAAGTGAGGGAAAAAAAGGGAGAAGTTACAACCAACTATACAGAAATAAAAAAGACAATTACTATAAAAGTTGGCCTAAAGCTTAACATTCAGAAAACTAAGATCATGGCATCTGGTCCCATCACTTCATGACAAATAGATGGGGAGACAGTGGAAACAGTGTCAGACTTTATTTTTTTGTGCTCCAAAATCACTGCAGATGGTGACTACAGCCATGAAATTACAAGACGCTTACTCCTTGGAAGGAAAGTTATGACCAACCAAGACAGCATATTAAAAAGCAGAGACATTACTTTGCCAACAAATGTCCATCTAGTCAAGGCTATGGTGTTTCCAGTGGTCATGTATGGATGTGAGAGTTGGACTGTGAAGGAAGCTGAGCACCAAAAAATTGATGCTTTTGAACTGTGGTGTTGGAGGAGACTCTTGAGAGCCCCTTGGACTGCAAGGAGATCCAACCAGTCTATCCTAAAGGAGATCAGTCCTGGGTGTTCATTGGAAGGACTGATGCTGAAGCTGAAACTCCAGTACTTTGGCCACCTCATGGGAAGAGTTGACTCATTGGAAAAGACCCTGATGCTGGGGAAGATTGGGGGCAGGAGGAGAAGGGGACGACAGAGGATGAGATGGCTGGATGGCATCACCGACTCAATGGGCATGAGTTTGAGTAAGCTCCGGGAGTTTGGTGATGGACAGGGAGGCTTGGCGTGCTGCGATTCATGGGGTCGCAAAGAGTTGGATACGACTGAGCGACTGAACTGACTGACTGACTGATGAACAGCTATATGCCAAAAAAATAAACAAGCTGGAAGAAATGGACAAAACTTCCACAAACAGACAAACTCCTAGAAATGTACAATTTCCCATGACTGAACCAGGAAGAAACAGAAGACATAAACAGAGCAAGACCCATAATGAAATTGAATCAATAATTTTAAAACTCCAAACAAGCAAGAGTCCTGGACCACATGACTTCACCAGTGAATTCTGCCAAACATGTAAAGAAGAGTTAAGATCTATCGTTCTCAAACTATTCCAAAAATTGCTGAGGAAGGAACAGAACTGAACTCATTATATGAGGATAACATCCCTCTGACGTGAAAAATAAGACAAAGAGATCACACAACAAGAAAATTACAAACTATTATCATTGACGAACATAGATGCAAAAATCCTCAACAAAATATTAGCAAACTGAATCCAACCATATGTTAAAATGATCACACACCATAATCCACTGAGATTTGGCCCAAGGATGGTTCAATATCTACAAATCAATCAGTGTGATACATCATATCAACAAACTGAAGAATAAAAACCGTATGATTATCTCAATAGATGCAGAAGAAGCTTTTCATAAAATTCAACATCCATTTATGATAAAATCTTTCCAGAAGGGGGTATAGATGGAACATACCTCAACATAATAAAGGCCATATATTATTAGCCTACACTTAACACCATACTCAATGACAAAACACTGAAAGCATTTTCTCTGAGATAAGGAAGAAGACAAGGACACCCGCTCTCCTCACTTTTTATTCAACACAGTATCAGAAGTCCTAGCCACAACTATCAGACAACAAAAATAAAAGGAATCTGAAATGGAAAAGAGCAAGTAAAACTCATTGTTTGTAGATAACATGACACTATATGTAGAAAATCTTAAAGATGCCACTAAAAATACTACTAGAGTTCTTCAATGAAATCAGGAAAGTTGCAGGGTGCAAAATTAATATAGCACATTAATAGGTTATACATTATATAGTCATTCCTATAAATGCAAAGAGGGAAATAAAATAATTCTGATTTTTAAAAAATCAGTAAAAATAAAGTTTCTTCAGTAGGAGAAAGAATATGTATCTCAAAACAAGAGCGAACATACATAATATAAATACTAGTAGCATTTACATTAAAGTCAAAATAAAACATGCCCAAAGTCTTCCTTTAGTTTAAACAGTCTCAATGATCTAGCCAAAAGCAATGAAACAATTAATTACATAACTAGGGAGAAGAATAAATTCTAAGGAACTACCAAAAAAATTCAAAGTATCAACTGAGAAACACTGAGAGCTAATAAGAAAGTTCAGTACAGAGTTTGATTTTCAAGGAAACATAAAAATCCTCAGCTTCCTGTCTGAGCTACCAGGGAAGCCAAGAAAACAGGAGTGGGTAGCCTATCTCTTTCTCCAAGGGATCGTCCCAACCCAAGAACTGAACCAGAGTCTCCTGCGTTGCAGGCAGATTCTTTACCAGCTGAGCTACCAGGGAAGCCCATCAGCTTCCTTAATTCTAAATAATGACAAACTTGAAAACAGGGAGAACTACTCTTTCAGAACAGGAAAAAAAAGATACACAAAATACTTAAGAATAAAGGTAAAAAGAAGTGTATAGAACTTACAAGAAGAAAACTAAAAAATTTAGGTGAGGGAACAAAAACTTGAGAAAACAAATATATACACCATGTTCTTAAGTGGCAAGATTTAATATAAGAAATCCAGTTTCTTCCACATTATTCTATAAGTTTATGCAATGGAAATTTGAGGGTGTCTGATAAAATTATTCAGAATAATACTGAGAAAAAATATTCAGGAAAAATAAAGTTAGAAAAAACTGTTAAATCATTTTTGAAAAAGACTACAGAATGTTAAGCTATTTTATGAAGTCAAAATAACCTAAAAAACAAAGTGATATGACAGCAACAAGGATGGTGCACGAGACTGCAAGATCAGAACAATTAAAATCCAGTGATGCTGCTGCTGCTGCTGCTAAGTCGCTCCAGTCGTGTCCGACTCTGCGCGACCCCACAGACGGCAGCCCACCAGGCTCCCCCGTCCCTGGGCTTCTCCAGGCAAGAACACTGGAGCGGGTTGCCATTTCCTTCTCCAGCAGTGATGCTAGAGCAACACAACACAACAAAGCTCCCAAACAAATCCCAGAGTTTCATGAGGACCAGAAGTTGATGAGAGTTGTGGTGTCTGCTTCCACTCTTTCCTTCTATTTCCCAGGAAGTGATGGGACCAATTGCCATGATCTTAGTTTTTTAATGTTGAGTTTCAAGCCAGCTTTTCACTCTGCTCTTTCACCCTCATCAAGAGGCTCTTTAGTTCCTCTTCACTTTCTGCCATTAGAGTGGTATCATATTTGTTATTTTTCCCGGCAATCTTGATTGCAGCTTGTGATTCATCCAGACTGACATTTTACATGATGTACTCTGCATGGAAGTTAATGAAAATATACAGCCTTGGTGTACTCCTTTCCCAATTTAGAACCAGTCCGTTGTTCCATGTCCAGTTCTAACTGTTGCTTCTTGACCTGCATACAAATTTCTCAGGAGACAGGTCATGTGGTCTGCTATTCCCACCTCTGTAAGAATTTTCCAGTTTGTTGTGATCCACAAAGTCAAGGCTTTAGCATAGTCAGTGAAGCAGAAGTAGATATTTTTCTGGAACTCCCTTGTGTTCTCCACAATCCACCAAATGTTGGCAACTTGATCTCTGGTTCCTTTGCCTCCTTGAAACCCAGTTTGTACCTTTGGTAGTTCTCGCTTCACATGCTGCTGTGGCCTAGCTTGAAGGAATTTAAGCATAACCTTGCTAGCATGTGAAATGAGTGCAATTGTGCGGTAGTTTAAACATTCTCTGGTATTGACCTTCTTTGAGATTGGAAAGAAAATTGACCTTTTCCAGTCCTGTGGCCACTGCTGAGTTTTCCCAATTTGCTGACATATTGAGTGCGGCACTTTCACAGCATCATCTTCTGGATTTGAAATAGCTCAACTGGAATTCCATCACCTCCACTAGCTTTGTTCATAGTAACGCTTCCTAAGGCCAACATGACTTCATACTCCAGGATGTCTGGCTCTATATGAGTGACCACACCATCGTGGTTTTCCAGGTCATTATGACTTTTCTTCTATAGTTCTCTGTATTCTTGCCACAGATTCTTAAATCTCTTCTGCTTCTGTTAGGTCCTTTTAACTTTTCTGTCCCTTATCATGTCCATCCTTGCATTAAGTGCTTCCTTGATATCTCAAATTTTCTTGAAGAGATCTCTAGCCTTTCCCGTTCTATTGTTTTCCTCTATTTCACCACACTGTTCATTTAAGAAGGCTTTCTTATCTTTTCTTGATATTCTCTGAATTCTTCATTCAGTTGGGCATAACTTTCCCTTTCTCCTTTGCCTTTTGCTTCTCCCCTTTTCTCAGCTACAAAGCCTCCTCAGACAACCACTTTGCCTTCTTGCATTTTTTGGGGGGAAGGATGGTTTTGGTCACTGCCTTCTGTACAATGTTATGAACTCCATTCCTAGTTATTCAGGCAACCTGTCTATCAGATCTAATCCCTTGAATCTGTTTGCCACCTCCACTGTGTAACTATAAGGGATTCTAGTGGTTTTCCCTACTTTCTTCAATTTAAAGCTGAATTTTGCAATAAGGAGCTCATGATCTGAGCCACAGTCAGCTCTAGGTCTTGTTTTTGCTGCCCATATAGAGTTTCTCCATTTTTGGCTGCGAAGAATACAATCAATCTGATTTTGGTACTGGTGTTTCATGGCATGGGGAAATGTTATTACCACATATTGTATGGTTTAAAAACATAGTGTATAATGAATTCTCATATTTTGAACCCAAATGTATAAAAGGATAAAATTTAATTTCAAAATTATGTGAATATGAGTAAGATTAAGGATGGATAACAAAATGCTAAATAGTGGATTTTATCTTCTATTTCCTTCTTAGAGAATCTTCTCTAAAGTTTATTTATTTACCATATTCCCTTATTTGGAATAGTAGATCCCATATGATCCACAGTTTCATAATCCAAAAAACAAAAACAAACAAACAAAAAAACACTTAGAACTGGAAGACAGATAAAGAAATTCCACTTCTGTGAATACATAAGTAAATTACTACACACACAGATATTTAGTATAATACAATAATGTTCATCTCAGTAGTAGCTAAAGTAGAAAATAATTAGATATAACCTAAGGTGTAATAGGATCACTAAACTTTGTAATCACTTTATAAGTCAGATCATATGCTGTAGTTTACACTTACACAGTGCTGTAGGTCAATTAATCTCAGTAAAACTAGAATCAAAATGAAAAGGGCTTAAAAGTCTAACAAAGGAAGAGTTGGATAAATGAGTTATGGAACTTCTCTAAGATATCCATTAAACTATGCTTCAGAGGAGTATTTGTTTAATGATAATGGTGATATAATGTTTAGTTAAGATGCAGGTTATGAAACTGTGTGGGTTATGAGCATTTTTTAAAAAAAACACATAACTATATGTATGGAAAGATCACATAATGCATTATTTAAAAAAAGCTGGAAAGAAATAACAAACATTAAAATAAATTTTTTTGGATGATGTACTGTTGATGCTTTTAATTTTCTTCTTAACAACATTCTGTTTTCCAGATTTTCTACAAAGTGAGTTTGGAAAGTATGATATATTAATAGCAATACAAACAAGAATATACCCAGTGGGCAAAGGGTAAAAAGGAGGGGAAACTTAAAAACTAGAGCAGCCATCTGTCTCAATGTTTTGACTTGGTTTTAGTTACAGAATATTATTCATTTTAAATTTAAAATGACACTAAAGGAAGAAATTATCACACAGAAATAGTTTTTTTAATAGAGAAATATCACTCCAAAATATGTGCTTTTAACTGTAAAAATTAAAGCATTTTAATAAAGCTTAGTGTACTATTTTATAAAAGTCAATAAAAAAATATAAATAAAAAAATATAAATAAAGATACCATCTACCTATAGCACTAGTACTTGGATATTCTCTATCATTTCTGGAATAAATATTCCTTTATATTTTACTCATAATTGTCCTTCACTCCTGTAAAATATTTTGTTAGTATTATATTGAATATTTATGAGTTAAATAGGGAAAACATAAGATTCTTTACTTATTTTGGTATTATTTTGAATGATTTTTCAATTAAGGTAATTTTTTAAGTTATATGAAAGTTTAAGGTCAACAAATGTTTCTAAAAAATAGGACATTCAATGATTAGCAGTCATATCCAAAAGTAAAAAAATAAAACAAGATTTTACCAAGAATATTCATATCACTATTCAGGTAAGTCAATATAACCACTGAAGCCTTAGTCAAAATATATTTTTATAAGAATACATAATTTAAAATTAGATTACTTAAAACATTTTTAAAACTTTAAAAATGTTTATAACTAAACCAGATATTATGAGCCTTATCTTCCCATAATTATTACATTAAATAGTGAATCTGACTAAAGCTTTATCCTATGTATGTAAAATAATTATCTGGAGAATACAGTTTTCTGTTTTCCATATAAATAATGACAATTGGGAAGAATCAAATCTTGAAAGCTTCAATTTTCAGAAATGTCCCCTTATAGAGTATCATCATATTCATGCTTTTGACATTTTAGAACATTTATCTGAAATAGATAATATAGCATGTCATGCCTTAGCTGTTTAAGCTCTTCTATCTCCATACACCAGAAAAAAAATTTTTTTACACAAAATTATCATCAAATAAATACTTAAAACTTGATGGCTTAATTTTCAATTACTGATATTAAGTTTATACAATTAAATAATCTTCCATTGAAATAATACCTGACTATAAAAACCTGATGCCTTGGCAAATAACCCCAAGTTTGACATCTATTAAAGTACTAATAAGTACAAAGCCTTAAATGATGCTATAAATATAGCTTTTTTGCTGGTACAGCCCTAGAGTTTTTAAAAACTGCCTCATGAGAAAAACAGTAGAGAAAAACAGTGAAACAAAAAGCTGGTTCTTTAAAATATCAACAAAACTGACCAAGAAAAATAAAGACAAGACACAAGTTACTATTGTCAGGAATTAAACACAGGATATCACTAGAGACCCTGAAGATATTAAAGACAGTAAGAAAATACTATGAACAACTTTACACACACATTTGAAAATTTAGAAGAAACTGATCAATTCCTATAAAGAACAAACTACTATAACTCACTCAAGGTGAAACAGATAATCTGAATAGTCCTAAAACTATTAGAGAAGAAATTTAATCTCTAATTTAAAAGAGTACCAAATAAGAAATCTCCTGGCCCAGATGATTTCTCCTGAGAATTCTACCAAGCATTTAAGAATTAACACCAAATACGCACAAGCTCTTCCATAAAATAAGAGGAGGGAGTATTACTCAACTAGTTTTAGAAGTAATTGTTACCATGATATGCCAAAATCAGATATGATACCAAAAAATATATATGTGTGTGTGTGTGTGTGTGTGTGTGTGTGTGTGTGTATCTCAATATACCTCTTGAATAGAAATTTAAAAATTCTTATTCTTTAAAAAAACATTAGCAATTATATATAATGACTATAATTCACATATTTAATTCAGTTCACAGATAAAAAAGGCTGGTTCAGTATTCAAAATTGAATCAATGTAACATGCCATTTTGACAGGCTAAAGAAGAAAATTCACATGATCATTTGATGAAAAAAAGCATGTGTGTTGTAAATCCATGGCTAATTCATGTCAATATATGACAAAAACCACTACAATGTTGTAAAGTAATTAGCCTCCAACTAATAAAAATAAATGAAAAAGAAAAGCATGTGTCAAAATTTAATACCCATTTATAAAAAAAAACTCCCAGTAAACTAGTAATAAAAGGAAACTTCTTCAATTAGATTTTAAAATTTACAGAAAACTACAACTGAAGGGTGAACTCTAAAGGAGTAGCACAGGCTTGACGGTACTGAAAGAATTCTCTATCCTAGTTGTGGTGACAATAATAAGAATCTACAAATGTAATAAAAAGGCACAGAATTATACAACCACACTGCGCCAACGCCACGCCCTGGCTTTGGCATTCTAGTACAGTTACGTAGGATGTAACCATTAGAGGAAACCTGGTGAAGAGAACATGGAACTTTTCTGCAACTTCTACAACTCTTTTAACTTTTTATGCCTCTATTCAAAATAAAAAAGTTAAAAAAGAGATTGCTTTATGTAATTCTCATCTGGATGAACAGACTTCATTAAAAACTCTATTCTAAGTAGCATATGTAATAAATCTTTAGTTGTATTCAATTTGGATGAAATGGTGTCTTACCATAATTAAACTGACTGTTGGACTTTTCACAGTTAATGATGTTGAACCTATAAGCAATACTTGGTCGCATTCCACTGACTTCAAAGTAAAACCACTGATGATAATGATTGCTATTTATGTCTGAGTTCAGAATAAGGTCATATTCATTTCTGAAAATAGAAAATAAACAAACTTGATGAAAATTAGGAAAATATCTGTACACAAACAAAATGAGAAGAATTTTAGTGACTTACTTTCTAATTTGAATTACTTTACGCAGATTCCCAGATTCAAATTTGGAGTTAAACTTCAAAACATCTGCTTCTTCTGGAATGGTATAGCTAAATAAAATTTTAAAGTAAGAATAAAAAATACATAGCATTTAAACAAGTGAGCAAAAACAAAACTACACTATAGATTAAAAATGCACCATTATTGCTCGCTCACCCTCCTCATTATCTTTAAGCCAAAGAACAAAATCAACACAACAAACTACAAACTCTGGCTAATATTTACAGAATAAAATATTATAGTTATAGAGATTTCCCCCACAATTATTTAGTGAATATTAATCACAAAAAGTTTCATCTCATTAGATACCGTTTCTAAATATTAGTAATCTTATGGAAAAGACCCGTTATTTTTTTAAGTGTATATGACTTGTATTGAGTACTAATAATTCTAGAAACTATGCAGTTCTCAGGTAAAACTATTTTTTAAATTTAGAGAGCTTCATTATCTATTATCTAATCTAATTAGTACCCAAAAGGTGGAGGTATTATTCTCATTTTACATATTGCTTACTTTAGCAAGTATTTATTGAGCTCCTACTAGGTGCCAAATACTGTTTTAGTCATTTATTTCCCTGACTGAACACAAATTCTTGCTCTTCTAGAGCTTACATTCTAATGGGGGAAAATGAAGACTCCCAGAAGACCAATGCTTTTGTCCAAAGTCATTTCAGTTAGAAATAGCACTGGCATGCGACACTTCCCTGAGTCTGGAAGGTCTCCTGAAAGAGGAAATGGCAAACCACTCCACTATTCTTGCCTGGAGAATTCCATGGACAGAGGATCCTGGCGGGCTACAGTCCACAGGGTCGCACAGAGTCGGACATGACTGAGCAACTAAACAACAAGAATATGCTACACTCAAAGAGTTCTTGAGGTTCTGTGTTACCACATTTGTCTGGTCTAACACAGAATTAAAAACATTGGAATAACTAAGAAATTATGAACAGATTTGTTTTTTATTTTTGAGAATGTTATTTCAAATTCAGTCATTAGTTCTGACATAATTTTACCCTGACTCTAAACAAAAATCTTTTTAAATGTTTTATTTCCTCCAAATAAGACTAATGAAATATAAAATCTCTCCAAAATATTAGAATGTTGAAGGAGAGAAAGGGAAAACCCACTCGTGGGCTGATTAAAGTTCTCATTAGTGGAGACAAATGCAATGGCACCTAATGAATTATATATAAGTAAATAAATGAAAACAAAAATGATGAATATGACTACTATTAAATCATTTGTCTCCAGTAATGAGAAGTTTAATCATGTATAGATAAGAGAGTTGGACCGTAATGAAGGCTGGATGCCGAAGAACTGATGCTTTTGAACTGTGGTGTTGGAGAAGACTCTTGAGAGTCCCTTGAACTGCAAGGAGATCCAACCAGTCCACCCTAAAGGAGATCAGCCCTGGGTGTTCATTGGAAGGACTGATGCTGAAGCTGAAACTCCAATACTTTGGCCACCTGATGCGAAGAGCTGACTCATTAGAAAAGACCCTAATACTGGGAAAGATTGAAGGCGGGAGGAGAAGGAGACGGCTAGATGGCATCACTGACTCAATGGACATGAGTTTGAACAAGCTCTGGGAGATGGTGAACGACAGGGAAGCCTGGCGTGAGGCAGTCCATGGGGTTGCGAAGAGTCAGATGTGACTGAATCAACAACAACAACAAAATCATTAAACGCAATGGCACCAGTGATAACTCTAAATTGGAAATTACACTAAAACATTGTTGTGGTTTAATTGCCAAGTCATGTCCGACTCTTAAAATCCCGTGAAATACAGCCCACCAGGCTCCTCTGTCCATGGGGTTTTCCAGGCAAAAATACTGGAGTGGCTTGCCATTTCCTTCTCCAGGGGATCTTCCAGACTCAGGAGTCGAAACCCAGTCTCCTGCACTGCAGGTAGATTCTTTACCCACTGGGCCACCAGGGATCACAAACCAATGGCTTCAAAAGTCAGGCAAGTAGCATAAAACGATTGAAGCCGATTGTAAGCAGTAAGAGTCAAAAGTGAGAAGTTGGGACTGTGGAAAATTAGCAAGCATATTTTCCTTCTAAAGGGGATGGTAATTTGTTGTCCTAAGGAGAGGAAGGCTCAGTATTACAGGACAAAACTGCAGCATTGGTATGAAATCTCCATTATCTTAAGTGGAGGTAGTTTCAGTGTTTAAAAACAAAGCATCAATTTGTGATGTTTCCCTTATTAAACCCATTAAAAGCCCACATAAGGAAAACTAAATTTGTAGCACACTCAATTTAACTAAATAAACATGATTTATATTACCATTACATCTCTGCTAAAAGATAAAAATAGAGTGAGGCTTAACTAGGTGGAAGTTAACTATATTTCTTTGTCTTTTAAAAGAACACTGAAATTTTAAGATAAGAATAAAACCAACAAAACTAAAACACAAAAATGAGACTTACTTTGGGTTATCTAAGTCATATACCACTCGATCTATGATATCACTCTGATGTATTAGCCTCTCAATATCTTGGGCAATTTTTGTTCTGAAATCATAAAGAAGTTTGACCAAAATTCATTATTATATGCAAAAACCACTACAATATTGTAATTAGCCTCCAACTAATAAAAATAAATGAAAAAAAAGATAGAAAAAAAGAACCATCAAATTTTTTAAAAGGAAAAATAAATAAATAAATAAATCAGTACATAAAATTTAGACAAAAATCAATATTTTAAGTCTAAGTTCTAGAAAAATAACCAACACAACGCCAATAGTTTTATTTTAAAAAACCTTGAATGACTATATGCTTTTCTATAGACAAATTCTTAATCTAGCATTATATAATTAAGCATATTTATTTTTAGTTTTATATTTTACAAAAACTAACTCATCACTGACACAGCAGTCTATCAAGAAAAAAACAAGCATGAAAGGATTATGATATAAATCCTTGATTTAGAGTCAGTGTCATAACTTTCAAATAGCAAATTCTTTCTACAAAAGCAAAACTTTTAAAAAGTTACTAATAATAAACAAATCAAAAATTTATATCACCCAGATCTTCAACAATGAAAGACATGGTACTTACATATACTCAGATATGCCATACCAAAAAATACACATGTTCAAGTATGCTGCTGCTAAAACATCCATTTGTCAAAACCATTTATTAAATATTAAATTTATGAAATACCTACCATAAATGTATAAAAAGTTAATACTTACAAAAGTCTGCAGTTTTCCTTAAGAAAAATGGTATTAAAAGGCTTATATAACGTCTCAGTTCTACAGCAACATTCTGCATTGTAAAACAAGCTAAAAAAGCTCGATACCCACAGGGCTATGTAGGCCTATGTGATGTACCTGAGGAGGCCTGCTGGGGACGCTGTGGAAAACTGGGGAACACAGGATCTGTCTAAACACAACCAAATGCTGCCAGGTAGGAAGAGAGGTTAAGAGTGCAATACCAAATTTACGAGAAACAGCGGAAACTTGGATCGCTACGTGGAGTCTCTCAAATGTTAAAGGCTGGTGATCTATTAGAAGATTAAAAACCGGGAGGACGAGACAGCAGAGGAGGAGGTGGACAGGGAGCACATCTGTCTCCACAGACACATCAGGAACACACCTTCAGACACAGAAGGGCATCCAGAACATCAGCTGAGAGAGGACAGCAGTACCTGACCAGAGAAAACAAATATACAGACCCACACAAAACTCGGCAGAAGGAAGGAACTAGGGAGAAAATCAGAAGTGTTAGTAGGACTGGACCCACCCTTGGTGAAACTTGGTGAAACTTTCCCTTGGGGAAACTGAAGCAGGGTCCGATCCCCACATCGGGGCAACTGAGTCAGAGGAGAAGCATTTAAGGCTGAGAGTGAAACAGCTGCTCTGTGGCAGCCTAAATGGAATGCAGTCCTTGATGCAGCCGGACATACCCCGGACAGCGACAGAGATCCCCTGGAAAGGCCGCTGCCTGGGAGCTGGAGTTCAGGGATTGTGGAGCAATCCCAGGGCAAGCGGCTGCTGTTGACTGCTGAGAGACGGATCGAGGGGATGTGAGGGAGAAGACTGTGGTGGGAAATGCCTGTGGAGGAAAGCCGGGCAGCCACGGAAGCGAGGCAATACTGCCGAGTCACACATAGGGGGTGGAGCCATCACCACAGACTCTCTCCACACGTGCCACCATCAGCAGCTGGACAAGAGGCTGGCCCATCGAACGCCTGACAGAGAACTACAGAGTAGGACCCCACCCCAGGGTACCCCTTTAAGTGCCTGACGCACTGATCTGCAGAGGGGGACCCCAGCCAAGGGGGCCCCTCTATGTGCCTGCACGGGCAGAGCTACAAAGACTGGCGAAAGAGGCCTTCTGATCACCAGCTACAAGAGGCTGGAAAAGAAGCCTCTGATAGGGCCATAACTCCTACGGCGGAGGCAGTCCATGTCCCCGCACACTTGGCGCCCCCAGGGTCCCCACAAGCCAAGCAGGTGCACCACCTTCACACTCAAGTCTCACTGGGGCAGAGCTGCCACAGGCAAAAAAAAGTCTTGCACCTAAGCGTGCAGGGTTGCTTCGGTTGTGTCTGACTCTTTACAACCTTGTACACTGTGGCCTGCCAGGCTTCTCTGTCAGGGAAGGGGGTTCTCCAGGCAAGAATACTAGAGTGTATTGGCCAATGCTGGTTGCCACACCCTTCTAGAGCACTGTATTTCCTGCTCCCCTAGCCACCAACCCCCCTGAGTACCTGGTGCTGCCAGAACCCCTGCGACCCCAGCAGCCACACCACCTCCACCCCTGGCCCTCACAGGGGCAGACCCAAGTCCTCCAGGGCAGCCTCAGGAATAAACCCCAGTGGACGACCCACATGTAGAGGTGGAAATAAAACCACAGTTGAAACCCAGGGGCCGTGTGGCTAAGGAAGAAGATCCAGAACCTTCCCACCAGCTGTACAAGCTGCAGCTTAAACCCACACGATCAACTAGGCAGACTCTGTGTCTATGGAATATGTAAAAGGACGCTGAGAGCTCCCGCAAAAGAAAACGCACTGGTTCTGATAGCTGTGGACACTGGAGGCAAGAACACACAGGAGCAAGGCCAGATTAGAATCTGAGCGGCCCCCACAGCAGGGCCAGAGACCAGCACAGTGTCAGAGGGCATCCTAGGCAGGTGAGGTGGACTGTGACTCCCAGTGAGCCAAAGGACTGACAGCAGTGACTCAAGAAAAACATTTATTATTCTTATGTTTTGACTTGTTCTGTAGATTCTTTTGGAATTTTTTTTTCCTTTTTTCCCCCCTGTGTTGTAGTTGTTGATTTCATTGGCCCTATGAAATCTTATTAAGCTTTTGAGCTTTTTTTTTTTCTCAGTCACAGTTTTTATTGTTGTTATAAACCCCTGCCTCTACATTGGGCTTTAGGAGTTCTGGGAAGTTTTCCTCTCTTTTTTTAATTTTTCATACCTATTATTACTTTTTCTACATTTAATCCTTTGTTTGCTTTTCCTACTGTTCTTTTCCCCTTACAGTTAATCTTTAATGTATATAAATCTTCTTTATCTACCTCTATTTAACTTTGCATATGTTTTCTTTCTTTTCTTTCTTTCCTTTCCTCTCAACATATGTAAGTTTTATTTTCATTGCTTTCTTCCCCACTTGGCACCTTGCTTTAGTTTTGTTTTCCAGCTTTTGCTTTAGTTAGTTTTGTTCTGGTAGACATAATTTTTGGTTTCCTTTGTTCACTGGGTCAATCTATTGTACTTTATTTTTGTTGGACAGTTTTGACTTTGCTCATGGGTATATATGTATATGTGTATAACCCATTATTTTAATTATTATTTGCCTGATTTTATAACTGACATTTGTCTGGGGTTCATCTTTGGTTTCTCATTTTTGGATATTTGTTTTAATCTCACTTAATGCCATAACAAAACACTTGTGGAATCTTCGTTCCTGACCAGAGATCAAGCCCTGAGCCTTTGGAGTGGAAGCACTGACTCCAAGACCCTAGACGACCAGAGAACTAACCCTAGGGAGGGTATGAAATAGTGAGAACTCATACAAAGGAAACCACCTGAACACAAGACCCAGCATCACCCAACCACCAGTAACAGCCTGTGCAGGATGCCTCATCTAAACAAAAAACAAAACAAAAATACAAACCCAGTCATCAGCTGACAGGATTACCACCTCACTCAGCCTTGCCCATCAGAGGAAAAAAACAAGCAAAAAACTCGCACAAATCTCACCCTGTATGAAGCCTACACAAACCACTGGACCAATCTTAGGGGGACAGAAACCAAAAGGAAGAAAGAATTCACCTCTGAAGTCTGTGAAAAAGAGACCTCAAACACAGTAAGTTTAAAAAAAATAATAATGAAAAGGCAGAAAAATACTACACAAATGAAAGAACAAACTAGAAACATAGAAGTCCCAATAAATGAAGAGGAAATAGGCAAACTACCTGAAAAAAAATTCAGAATAATGATAGTAAAGATGATCAAAAACCTTGAAAACAAAATGGAGAAAATACAAGAATCAATTAACAAAGACCTAGAAGAATTAAAGAATAAACATACAAACAACACAATTACTGAAATTAAAAATACTATAGAAGCAATCAATAGCAGAATATCTGAAGCAGAAGAACGAATCAGTGAGCTAGAAGATAAAATGGTGGAAATAACTTCTGAAGAGCAAAATAAAGTACAAAGAATGAAAAGAACTCAGGATAGTCTCAGAGACTTCTGGGGCAATAACAAACTCAACAACATTTGAATTATAGGAGTCACAGCAGAAGAGAAAAAGAAAGGGTATGAGAAAATTTTTGAAGAGATTATAGTTGAAAATTTCCCCAACATGGAAAAGGAAATAATCAATCAAGTCCAAGAGGCATAGAGTCCCATACAGGATAAATCCAAGGGGAAACACACCAAGACACATACTAATCAAACTAACAAAGACTAAACACAAAGAAAGAACATTAAAAGCAGCAAGGGAGAAGCAACAAGTAACATACAAGGGAAACCCCATATGCTTAACTGCTGATCTTTCAGCAGAAGGGAGTGGCAGGATATATTTAAACTGTTGAAAGGGAAAAATCTACAACCAAGATTACTGTACCTGGCAAGGATCTCATTCAAAATTGATGGAGAAATAAAAAGCTTTTCTGACAAGCAAAAGTTAAGAGAATTCAGTATGACCAAACCAGCTTTACAACAAATGTTAAAGGGACTTAGATAGTCAAGAAATACAAGAAAAGAAAAAAGACAGACAAAATCAACCCCAAACAATTAAGAAAATGGCAATAGGAACATATATATCAATAATTACTTTAAATGTAAACAGATTAAATGCTCCAACCAAAAGACACAGACTAGGTGAATGGATACAAAAACAAGATCCATTTATATGCCATCTACAAGAAACCCACTTGAGACCTAAAGACACATACAGATTGAAAGTGAAAGGATGGAAAAATATATTCCATGCAAATGGGAAGCAAAAGAAAGCCGGAACAGCAATATCCATATCAGACAAAACAGACCTTAAAATAAAGAAGATTATAAGAGATATGGAAGGACACTACAAAATGGTCAAGGGATCGATCCAAGAGAAAGACATAAAAGTTGTAATTATCTATGCACCCAACATCAGTCAGTCAGTCAGTCAGTCAGTTCAGTCGCTTACTCGTGTCTGACTCCTTGCGACCCCATGAATCGCAGCACGCCAGGCCTCCCTGTCCATCACCAACTCCCAGATGTACGAACACGTAAATACATAAGAAAAACACTAACAGACGTAGGAACACGTAAATACATAAGAAAAACACTAACAGACGTAGGAACACGTAAATACATAAGAAAAACACTAACAGACATAAAAGGAGAAACTGACAGTAACACAATAATGGTAGGAGACTTTAAAACCTCCCTCACACCAGTGGACAGATCATCAAAACAGAAAATAAATAAGGAAACATAAGTCTTAATGATACATTAGATGAGATGGATCTCATTGATATTTACAGGACATTCCATCCAAATGCGGAATACACCTTCTTCTCACATGGAACATTCTCCAGGATAGACCATATCTGGGGTCACAAATCAAACCTCAGTAAATTTAAGAAAATTGAAATAGCATCAAGCATCTTCTCTGACCACGCTATGAGACTAGGTATCAATTACAAGAAAAAAACTGTAAGAAACACAAACACATAGAGACTGAATAACATGTTTCTAAATAACCAACAGGTTACTGAAGAAATCAAAAGGGAAATCAAAAAATTTCTAGAAACAAATGACAGTGAAAACACAACAACTCAAAACCTATGGGATGCAGCAAAAGCATTTCTAAGAGGGAGGTTTATGGCAATACAATCCTACCTCAAGAAACGAGAAAAATATTGAATAGACAACCTAACTTTACACCTAAAACAACTGGAAAAAGAACAAAAAAACCCAAACTTAGTAGAAGGAAAGAAATCACAAAAATCTGAGCAGAAATAAATGAAAAAGAAATGAAAGAAACAAGAGTAAAGATTAAAAAACTAAAAGCTGGTTCTTTGAGAAGATAAACAAAATGACAAGCCTTTAGCCAGACACATAAAGAACAAAAGAGAGAATCAAATCAACAAGATTAGAAATTAAAAAGGAGAAGTTACAACAGACAATGCAGAAATACAAAGGATTATGAGACTATTATGAACAACTATATGGCAATAAAGTGGATAACCTGGAAGAAATGGACAGATTCTTATAAAAGTTCAATCTTCCAAGACTGAACCAGGAAGAAATAGAAATTATGAATAACCCATTTTCAAGCACTGAAATTGAAGCTGTGATCAAAAATCTCCCAAAAAACAAAAGCCCAGGACTGGATGGCTTCACAGGAAAATTCTATCAAACATTTAGAGAAGCTAATGCCCATCCTTCCAACTCTTTCAAAAACTTGCAGAAAAATGAACACTTCCAAACTCATTCTACGAGGCCATCATCACCCTGATACCAAAGCCAGACAAAGACAACACAAAAAAAGAAAACTACAGGCCAATATCACTAGAACATAGATGCAAAAATCCTCAACAAAATTTTAACAAACAGAATTCAGGAACACATCAAAAAGCTCACACACCATGATCAAGTTGGGTTTACTCCAGGAATGCAAGGATTCTTCAATATATGCAAATCAATCAATGTGATACACCATATTAACAAACTGAAAGATAAAAACCATATGATAATCTCAACAGATGCAGAAAAAGCTTTTGACAAAATTCAACACCCATTTATGATTAAAACTCTTCAAAAAAAATGGACATAGAAGGAACATACCTCAACAAAGTAAAGGCCATATATGATAAGCCTACAGCAAACATTATTCTCAGTAGTGATAAACTGAACGCATACCCCCTAAGATCAGGAACAAGACAAGGGTGTGCACTTTTACTACTATTATTCAACATAGTTCTGGAAGTCCTAGCTACAGCAATCAGAAAAGAAAAAGAAATAAAAGGAATCCAGATTGGAAGAGAAGAAGTAAAGCCTCACTGTTTGTAGATGACATGATACTGTACATAGAAAACCCAATAGAAAGCATCAGAAAATTACTAGAGCTAATCAGTGAATTTAGCAAAGTTGCAGGATACAGAATCAATATACAGAAATCATCTGTATTCCTATATACCAACAATGAAAAAGCAGAAAGAGAAATTAAGGAATCAATCCCATTCACCTTTCCAACAAAAAGAATTAAATACCTAGGAATAAACTTACCTAAGGAGACAAAAGAACTGTACACAGAAAATTATAAGACACTGATGAAAGAAATCAAAGATGCCATAAACAGATGGAGAGATATTTCATGTTCCTGGGGAGGAACAATCAATATTGTGAAAATGACTATATACCAAATGCAATCTACAGAATCAGTGCAATCCCTATCAAATTACCAATGGCATTTTTCACAGAACTAGAACAAAAAATTTCACAATTCATATGGAAACACAAAAGACCCCGAATAGCCAAAGCAGTCTTGAGAAAGAAGAATGGAGCTGGAGGAATCAACCTTCCTGACTTCAGGTTATACTACAAAGCTACAGTCATCAAGACAGTATGGTACTGGCACAAAAACAGAAGTATAGACCAATGGAACAAGATAGAAAGCCCAGAAGTAAATGCATGCACCTATGGGTATTTTATTTTTCACAAAGGAGGCAAGGATATACAATGGGGAAAAGATCCTCTTCAATAAATGGTGCTGGAAAAACTGGACAGCTACATGTAAAAGAATGAAATTAGAACACTTCCTAACACCATACACAAAGATAAACTCAAAATGGATTAAAGATCTAAATGTAAGACAAGAAACTACAGAACTCTCAGAGGAAAACATAGGCAGAACACCTGACAACATAAATCAAAGCAAGATCCTCTATGACCCACCTCCTAGAGTAATGAAAATAAAATCAAAAGTAAACAAGTGGGACCTGATTAAACTTAAAAGCTTTTGCACAGCAAAGGAAACTCTAAGCAAGGTCAAAAGACAACCCTCAGAATAAGAGAAAATAATAGCAAATGAAACAACTGACAAAGAATTAATTTCCAAAATATACAAGCAGCTCAATGCCAGAAAAACAAGGAACCCAATCAAAAGTGGGAAAAAGACCTAAACAGACATTTCTCAAAAGAAGACATACAGATGGCTAACAAACACATGGAAAAATGCTTGACATAGCTCATTATTAGAGAAATGCAAATGAAAACCACAATAAGACATCACCTCACACTGGTCAGAATAGCCATCATCAAAAAGTCTACAAACAATAAATGCTGGAGAGGGTGTGGAGAAAAGGGGATGCTCTTGCACTGTTGGTGGGAATGTAAACTGAAACAGTCACTATGGAAGACAGTATGGAGATTCCTTAAAAAACTAGGAATAAAACTGCCATATGACCCAGAAATCCCACTCCTAGGCATATACCCTGAGGAAACCAAAACTGAAAAAGACATGTATCCCATTGTTCATTGCAGCACTCTTTACAATAGCTAGAACACAGAAGCAACCTAGATGTTCATCAACAGATGAATGGATAAAGAAGTTATGGTACATATACACAGTGGAATATTACTCAGCCATAGAAAGGAACGTGTTTGAGTCAGTTCTGACAAAGTGGATGAACTGAGAACCTATTACACAGAGTGAAGTGAGTCAGAAAGAGAAAGATAAATATCATATTCTAATGCACATATATGGAATATAGAAAAATGGTACTGAAGAATTTATTTACAGGGCAGCAATGGAGAAACAGACATAAAGAACAGACTTATGGACATGGGGAGAGGGTGAGATGTATGGGAAGAGTAGCATGGAAACTTAACATTACCATATGTAAAATAGATAGTCAACTGGAATTTGCTGCATGGCTCAGGAAATTCAAACAGGGGCTCTATATCAACCTAGAGGGTGGGATGGGGAGGGAGATGGGAGGGAGGTTCAAAAGGGAGGGGTAAATATATATATATATATATATATATATACACACACACCTATGGCTGATTCATGTTCAGGTTTGACAGAAAACAACAGAATTCTGTAAAGCACTTATCCTTCAATAAAATAATTAATTAAAAAGAAAAAAAAGACAATCTTGGCTCAACAAGAAAAAATAAATAAATAAAATAAAAACAAAACAAAACCAAAATCAATAGCAAGCTGAATATGGCCTAGAGGCCACTGGTTTTCAACTTCTCAAACTGTATTTTAGGGAGCATAACTCCCCATTTATATTAAACTTAGATTAGACATATACCTAATACTTGATGGAAATCTTGCCCTGCCCTCAGCCCTCACTAATAAAGAGAAAAAATAGTCTTTTATTCCTTCATTTGTGCTAAGCAGCACAACTTTCATAAAAGGATATCAATCCTTCCTTCCTTTACCTCAATATATCACTCTCCAGTCAAAACAAGTATTTTCCAGGAACCTCTGGGGACTATAACCTCAAAGTTACTAACATCCATCATCAAAGAATAGCTCAGAAGAAAACAATCTGAGCAAGGCAATCTGACAAAAGTGCAGTCCACTCAGTCTAGTTAACACTCAAGAGTCCACATGATATAGGGGCCAAAACCAAAATTGTAGTTTTGTTAGGTTTCAGCCAATACAGAGCAATACTTATGAAAAACAATTTAACACATCTCACTGCCATATTTACTTTACCATAAGAATATCATAGGATATGTTGTTCATTACTTAAGTGTTCTCTAAGGGCCCACAGAAGACACTCTTCATAAGTATGGCATAACCTCATATATATGATCACTACATATGAATGAATAACAGGACAGGCGCATGACCTAGACCAGGATGACTCTTGGCTCAGTCATTTATTAGCAGTGTAACCTTGGATAGTTACTCAAGAATCCTAAGCTTCAGCATACTCTTCCATTAAATAAGAGAAAAAATCACTATTTCCTCATAGAGCTGCTACACCATTAAATGACATACTTTAATAAGCATATACACACTGCATAACAAAGTGTTTTTTACTTACTTCGGTATCTGGCCCATAAAAAAAACAATCAATATTTATATTTTGATAACTTTTAAGTTATCTGCTACTGACACTACAATTACACTTCTCTACTGTCATCTCCACTACAGAAATACTTGAACCGTCCTAAACATGGTAAGACGAAATCCAAGGTTCGGCTTTCCTTATTTTGCTTTTGCCATAATTCCTTCACCTACTTTTAATTTTAAATTTTCTGAATAGATAATATTAATACATTAACATGGTACAAAAATCAACTACTACATAAAAGTCTAAAACGAAGATTCTTCCTTTCAACACACCCCACATCCCTCGTTCATTTAGTTAATTACTACTTTCCTTCCACAAGCACCTTGATTATTTTATTTCATAATACATCTTATAGCTCTTTCCATTAGGACACTGTTTTTTTGTTTGTTTTTAATCACTGCAAAGTATTCACAGAATGGATATACCATAATTTATTTGACTAGTCTCTGATGGATGTGTTTTGGGACATTACCCACCACAAATTCCATATAATAGTTGACAAATATTTGTAGGCAGAGTATATAAAATAAAGAGGAAAAAAGCAATAATAAATAAATAACAAATAATAAACAAAATAAATAAAAAATAAATAAAGAGGAAAAAAGTAATAATCTTCAAATGTCTGAGTACTGTTTCCTTATGTAATTCATAAGCATTTTAAGTACATATTTTTATATTAGTTATATTTAAAGCAATTAACATTATTGGGGGAAGTCCTACACATCTAAATATACAGAACCATACTGTTTTGTATGATTGAAAGAGTTATAGAGTTATATTCCTGCCTCATATCAAACATCTGACACCCACGGAAATTTTCACAAATGATATGAAAATGAAAAATTTGACAAATATGATAAAAGGTGTCCTCTGGAACACTCACTGTCACACAAAATATATAAGGATGAAGCAAAAGAGACTAGCAGTCAAAAGTTTTAGATTACATTGTAATTTCTGATGATTCTGCTGCAACAAATCAGGCAAAAGATATTTTCATCAAGGTCTCAAAAATCAGTGGAGTAAGAAATCTTTGAAACTTGCAGGAGACAAACATCACTTAATCCTCCAAGGTTAAGTTCTGTTTATCTCATTGAAAATCTTCTGGAGTGACTGCAGGTTAACAGACTGTAAATTACTGGGTTTTCTATGTTTTCATTTCCTGGAGCTCCATCTCCTTTGCACTTTAACTTGTATCAACACACCCACCTTTAAGATACATATCCCACCTCCCAGGGACGTTCTGCTCTTTCATCAGGATGTTTAGTATCAAAATTACACTTTAAAGCTTTGGTTTGAATAACATACAAACTCTGTGGTACATTACCCTATGCAGAGAGGCAATAAAAAAAGACAACTACTTCAGGAAATAGTCTGCAGATGGCCTAATACAGTCAAGATGTTGAACTCTAATCTGTAGATTACATACGTAGAGCATTTACAAGGTCTGTGTTTCAGGAACGAGGTGAAAAGTATTAATCATAAATAAGAAGAGAGAGGGGACAGTTGAGAAGAACAGTAGTAATTCAAGTCTGTATCAACTCTTCCTCTACCAGGAAAGGCACAGTCCTGGGGAGACAGCAAATAGAGTGTGGGTCTATGGGTGGAGTAACACTCTCTCAAAGACCCAGTCAGGCAATGGCAAAGTCCAACACTAGGAAGAGCTGCTCAGAAAGAATAGAGGTCACCAGGGCTGAAGGTTTAGCTCCCCATCTGCAGACATCTGAGGACCCACACAATAGGTATAATAGCTATTTGTGGCCATCATATAGATAACTCACTTGCAATACAGTTGCATTTCATTAGAGTGAGTTTCTTCACTTATCAGTATCAAGAAATGAATCAACTGAAAAAATGATCTAATGTTAATTAGAGGCTCTGCTTGGCAGGAATTTATCTCTTTTATTAGCACAAATGGGTAGAACACCTAAATGAGAGTGCTGAGTAAAGCTTTTGAAGCATAAAGTCCATGGGGGAAAATAAGAAGGATCCTTGGTAGTTAAAATTAAGGCTGAGAATCAGAGACTAACAAAATAGTTCTAGCCCATTTCCACAACCTTACCTTCCTTCTAATCTTACCTCAGACATTACAGGCTAATAAGGAAAATTAGAACTTTCAGGCTGAGGCAATTTAATGAGGAAATTTGCTCTCAGGGTTTAAAGAACACAAAGTTCAGAAAAGGTCTTCTGTAGTCAAGAGGACATCTTTGACTTTCGAAAGATAGATAGAGTCTAAGAGGTGATGCTGAAAAGGAGGAAAAACCTAGTTGCTGACTGGTTCTGACTTTTGCCAGGCATGTCAGTCCAAGTCCTTCAAAAAGCAAACGCCATGCACAAGCAGAGTCTCCTGCAGCCAAATGTGCAACACACCTATTAGGGGAAACACAAGTGAAGAACAGAGAGGAAAGGGAGCGGCAGCAGGTGAGAAGGGCCCTTGGGTCTGTCCAAAAAGCAGGTCTGATCCCTAGGGAGAGAGAGAATATTGAGTAGGAGAGCCTCACACTGCAATGAGGCTCTGCAAAAGTCTCAACCATGCCAAGAGCACACCACAGAGCAAAGACCGCCAATGAGCAGATCCCTGAACTGATCAGGAATGGCTCCACTCTAGCAAACCCATCGTGGTCAGACAATAAGTGGAGCAATGCAGAGAGGACATGGCCTCAGCAGTAACACTGCAGGAGATCCCAAACTACAGGGGCTGAACGCTGTGGGCAACGACAAGCTCCATGGCAGGTTCTCCCAAGAAGGGAGAGACGAGAAACTCGTTGCCGTGGCTGCCACAGCCCACCCCTGTGCTGCAAGGATCCACTTCTCCACCCACGTTGGAAAACAGCTGCTCCTCAGTTCCTGTGGGCCTCTCCTAAGCAGACACTTAGGAGAAAAATATGAGCAGGACAAACATTGTCCCCATTACTGCAATTATTCTCAGGGCTGCAACTCACCTCCATCCTCCAATATCTATCAAAATTCCCCTCCTTCTCACCTATCACTTCTGCAGGGCTTGGTAGCTGGTGGGATTAAGTGACCCAAACACTCTTTTTAGGTCTCTGAAAGTGTTAGTTGCTCAGTCATGTCCATCTCTTTGCAACCCCATGGACTGTAACCCACCAGGCTCCTCTGTCCATGGGATTCTCCAGGCAAGAATACTGGAGTGGGCTGCTATTCCCTTCTCCAGGGGATCTTCCCAGCCCAGGGATCAAACCCAGGTCTTCCACATGGCAGGCAGATTCTTTACCATCTGAGCCACCAGGGAAATCCTTAGGCATCTGAACCTCTGGCAATCATATCTTCGTCATCCCAGGGTAGTTGTGACAGGTCCATTCATGTTAAAATTAGTGGATCACTCAAGTGCCACCCATAGTCAACCTGTTGCACTGTGCAGAAGCAATTTTACCTCTTTTAGCTCGTCTGGGTCCTGCCTGTTGGTCCCTGACACAAAAGTCTAAAGTAAATCATTGCAACCACAGTTCGCAGCCAAACTGTACCCTTGTTATGTTCTCTATGGAAAGACTGCACCCACTGCAGGACTGGGACGACTAACCATGCAGAGCTCAGAGGTGCAGAGATACCCAACTACATAAAGTCCCCCAGTGGAAAACTGGGAACTACAGTAAGTAGAACTACCTGTTTCCACCTCCTGCTTCCTAGACCATGCAGCCTACCTACTGGGGATAGAGAATCAAGTCGAAATTTCTAATTTAGTGCCTATACTGCATCCTGAAAGATGGCAGCCCATTCTTGCATAGTACTTCCTCTGAGTTGGAGCTTCATCTGTGGCTTCTCAAGACAGTTTCAGCACTCCAAGAGGCCCACTGCCTCTGGATGATACAGTCTGCGATACAACCAGTGGATGCCAAGGCACTGCAGCACCCCCCCAATGCACACACACACACACACACACACACACACATTTCCCAACAAACTCAGTCCCTTGTTCTAATGCTGCGTTGTATGTGGTTCCATACCTGTGGATCAAGGACTCAATTGGTAACATTAAACATATACTAAGTTGCCAAGTAAAAATGATTAATTATATGCTAAATTTAAAAATAAAATAGTTATTGCCCTAGAAGCTCACAGTCTCAGAATCAAATACCTTAGCAATGTCCTCCTTCATCAATACATACCATACTTTTAACAAGAACATATAAACGGTCTTAGGTATTGATAAGCCACCATCACAAACCCTTAATCATAATCACTGAAAATACTCAAGCGGTAACAAAAATGTATTTTTATGCCCAATAGTCATTAGTTGGCAACAGTTAATACTAACCATAATTTCCACTGGGTTGGTCACAAAGTTCATTAGGGTTCTTCAAAAAACCAAAATGAAAAATCCAAATGAACTTTGTGGCCAACCCAATAAAATTAATTGGTAATATTTAACAAGTTCAATTCCATGAATCTTAAATTATTATGTTATATTTAATTTAATAAATTAAATCTTAAATTATTAAATTAAAATATTATAAAATATTTATATGACCAAGTGGGCTTTATCCCAGGAATGCAAGGATTCTTTAATATCCGCAAATCAATCAATGTAATACACCACATTAACAAATTGAAAGATAAAAACCATATGATTATCTCAATAGATGCAGAAAAAGCCTTGGACAAAATTCAACATCCATTTATGATTAAAACTCTCCAGAAAGCAGGAATAGAAGGAACATACCTCAACATAATAAAAGCTATATATGACAAACCCACAGCAAGCATCACCCTCAATGGTGAAAAATTGAAAGCATTTCCCCTGAAATCAGGAACAAGACAAGGGTGCCCACTCTCACCACTCCTATTCAACATAGTTTTGGAAGTGTTGGCCACAGCAATCAGGGCAGAAAAAGAAGTAAAAGGAATCCAGATAGGAAAAGAAGAAGTGAAACTCTCTCTGTTTGCAGATGGCATGATCCTCTACATAGAAAACCCTAAAGACTCTACCAGAAAATTACTAGAGCTAATCAACGAATACAGTAAAGTTGCAGGATATAAAACTAACACACAGAAATCTCTTGCATTCCTATACACTAACAATGAGAAAACAGAAAGAGAAATTAAGGAAACGATACCATTCACCACTGCAACGAAAAGAATAAAATACTTAGGAGTATATCTACCTGAAGAAACAAAAGACCTATACATAGAAAACTATAAAACACTGATGAAAGAGGTCAAGGAGGACACAAAGAGATGGAGAAGTATACCGTGTTCACGGATTGGAAGAATCAATACTGTCAAAATGGCTATACTACCCAAAGCAATCTATAGATTCAATGCAATCCCTATCAAACTACCAATGGCATTTTTCACAGAACTAGAACAAATAATTTCACAATTTGTATGGAAATACAAAAAACCTCAAATAGCCAAAGTAATTCTGAGAAAGAAGAATGGAACTGGAGGAATCAACCTGCCTGACTTCAGACTATACTACAAAGCCACAGTCATCAAGGCAGTATGGTACTGGCACAAAGACAGAAATATAGATCAATGGAACAGAATAGAAAGCCCAGAGATAAATCCACGAACCTATGGTCACCTTATCTTCGACAAAGGAGGCAAGCATATACAATGGAAAAAAGACAACCTCTTTAACAAGTGGTGCTGGGAAAACTGGTCAACCACCTGTAAAAGAATGAAACTAGAACACTTTCTAACACCATACACAAAACTAAACTCAAAATGGATTAAAGATCTAAATGTAAGACCAGAAACTATAAAACTCCTAGAGGAGAACATAGGCAAAACACTCTCTGACATAAATCACAGCAGGATCCTCTATGACCCACATCCCAGAATTTTAGAAACAAAAGCAAAAATAAACAAATGGGACCTAATAAAACTTAAAAGCTTTTGCACAACAAAGGAAACTATAAGCAAGGTGAAAAGACAGCCCTCAGATTGGGAGAAAATAATAGCAAACGAAGCAACAGACAAAGGATTAATCTCAAAAATATACAAGCAACTCCTGAAGCTCAATTCCAGAAAAATAAATGACCCAATCAAAAAATGGGCCAAAGAACTCAACAGACATTTCTCCAAGGAAGACATACAGATGGCCAACAAACACATGAAAAGAGGCTCAACATCACTCATTATCAGAGAAATGCAAATCAAAACCACAATGAGGTACCATTATACGCCAGTCAGGATGGCTGCTATCCAAAAGTCTACAAGCAATAAATGCTGGAGAGGGTGTGGAGAAAAGGGAACCCTCTTACACTGTTGGTGGGAATGCAAATTAGTACAGCCACTATGGAAAACAGTGTGGAGATTTCTTAAAAAGCTGGAAATAGAACTGCCATATGACCCAGCAATTCCACTTCTGGGCATACACACCGAGGAAATCAGATCTGAAAGAGACACGTGCACCCCAATGTTCATCGCAGCACTGTTTATAATAGCCAGGACATGGAAGCAACCTAGATGCCCATCAGCAGATGAATGGATGAGGAAGCTGTGGTACATATACACCATGGAATATTACTCAGCCATTAAAAAGAATTCATTTGAATCAGTTCTA
Organism: Odocoileus virginianus; assembly: GCF_023699985.2. NCBI lineage: Eukaryota > Metazoa > Chordata > Mammalia > Artiodactyla > Cervidae > Odocoileus > Odocoileus virginianus. Next base: position 31,885,969 of record NC_069704.1, on the reverse strand, counting down.
ACGAGATGGATGAAACTGGAGCCCATTATACAGAGCGAAGTAAGCCAGAAAGATAAAGACCATTACAGTATACTAACACATATATATGGAATTTAGAAAGATGGTAACGATAACCCTATATGCAGAACAGAAAAAGAGACACAGATGTACAGAACAGACTTTTGGACTCTGGGAGAAGGCCAGGGTGGGATGTTTCGAGAGAACAGCATCGAAACATGTATATTATCTAGGGTGAAACAGATCACCAGCCCAGGTTGAATGCATGAGACAAGTGCTTGGGCCTGGTGCACTGGGAAGACCCAAAGGGATCGGGTGGAGAGGGAGGTGGGAGGGGTGAATGGGATGGGGAACACATGGAAATCCATGGCTGATTCAGGTCAATGTATGACAAGACCCACTGTGGTATTGTAAAGTGATTAGCATCCAACTAATAAAAATAAATGGAAAAAGAAAAAAAAAGAAAAATCCAAATGAACTCTGTGGCCAACCCAATAAAATTAATTGGTAATATTTAACAAGTTCAATTCCATGAATCTTAAATTATTATGTTATATTTAATTTAATAAATTAAAATATTAAAATATTAAATTAAAATATTATAAATTATAAAATTATATTATATCTATTAAATAATACAATATTATTATATTTTTAAATCCAAATTTTACAACAAAATGATGTCTATGTTGCTATTTTTAGATTATATATCTAAATCAAGTTCAAATAATAATCAAATTACTAAATTAATATATATCACTAATACAATACTTATTCAAAGATTACTAAATAATCTTTTATAAACTGTCCAATGGCCAGGTTTATTATGCTGGCTTCATTTGAATAAGTAATGAACTTAGAAAATAAACCCACATGGATAATTTCAGAATAATGCAAAATGTCCAAAGGCAGTATAAAAAATGACACTAACTTTATTTTTTTCTCTTGATAGTCAAGAAGATTTATTAATATAGGATGCTTGTGAGGGATACAGCAGGCAGGCAAGGAGCTCTGCCGACAACAAACTTCAATTCAGAGTAATCTGATAGTCAAGAAGATTTATTAATATAGGATGCTTGTGAGGGATACAAGCGGGCAGGCAAGGAGCTCTGCTGACACAAACTTTAATTCAGAGTAATTTTCTTCCTAAAAACCCAAAGCAATTGTTTGTTTTTTTCTTTCCCCATATGCCCCATATGTTGACAATAGTCTTGTTTATGAGGAAAAGGAAATCCACAACTCACCTTTGTACACCATAAGGCCTTTCCAAAATAGGCTCTTTAAATGGAGGAGGAATGTGACCAAAATAATCAGGATAAGCCACTTCTGAATATTCTGGGACAGACTTTGTACTTTTCACAATCTCAATATAAAGATCAGAGTCATGGAGTGTTGGTACATCAGGGACTTCAACTGATGCTTGCTCCACTGATGAAGTAGACTCCGTGTCTTCATCATCTTCAGTTTCGACTCCGGTACAGCAGAGCTTGCCTAGCTGAACCGTTCTTCCCTCAAACAGAGCATTTCCACAAGCAGCCACATGTGAACATGCTTTAGTGCACGTAAGGACAGTGACAGGGAGACTGTAGTCCTTCATTCCTGCAGTAAAACCTGGGGCTGTTTGAGATGGAATACTCTGCAACGTAATTCGGTCCAAGGCCTTCACTATATCACTGTTTAAGCCGTGGCCTGATGAAATAGTTCTATTTTGATCTCCGAGCTGCTGCTGTAATGTTCTGTCATTCTCTTTAATGTCTTCTTTTGCCAGATCCACAGAGATAGCTTTCTTATTACCTTCATCTCCTTTAGGAGACACAGTCGTCTTCATTACAATTCCTTTTCTTAAATTGCCTGAATTCCCAGACGCTTCCTCTCCTGCTGTGGGAACAACAATAGGACCACGAACTTTTCCCTCAAATACAAAAGGCTTTGGTTCTTTGGAGATTAAATCATAGCCCTTTGAAAATAAAAAAAAAAAGTTTAATCTTTTATGTGTAAATATTAACACATATTAAAATACATACAAAACTAAGATCATATTTTATATGCTGATTCAGAAACCTAACAAGTGAAAATTTTAAAGATGGATAAAACAGGTATATTTTAAATTTGCTAACAAAAGATAAAATGTTTAACCAGCACAAAATTCATTACACTTATTTTACTATTATAAAAATAGTTCCTATAAATAACAAATATGGGAAGTTTTAGAAAAGCATAAAGACATTAATATCATCCAAAATCTATTAAAGGAAATACAACAGCTAAATTGTTATTCATTGATTCAACAGATGTGTCTATTTTGTGCCAAGCACTGTTTCAGGCATTTAAGATTCATCAGTTTAAAAGGAAAAAAAAAAAAAAAAAAAAAACTCTTCCTCTTTGTACCGTATATTCTTCTAGAGAAGAAGGGGAAAGGACTGTCAAAACAAAAAGTAATAACATTATACAAATATATTTTATGGAATGTTAGAAAGGGGTAAAGGAGGAAAGGGGTAACAGGAATCAGGAGTGCTGGGGGGGGGGAGATAGGTGGCAATATCAGTGCCATTGATTAGGGAGGCCTCACTGAGCAGATACAAGCAAAGACAGTGAAGGTTGCTGGTACCGGGGCCCCTGAGAGGGAGAAGGCCTGGTGTGGTCAGAGAACAGCAAGGAGGTTAAGATGGCCAGGACTGAAGGACCAAGACGAATTCCAAGAGGTAAAGAGGGCCAGATACTGTAGGGCCTTGCAAGCTATTTTAAGAAATTTGGTTTTCACCCTGAAAGAGACTGGGAGCCACTGGAAGGTTCTGAGGAGAAGAGTGCCATGACATGACTTATTTGGGGGGGGAGGAGCAGACAAAAACCCAAACTGTAGCACAGTGTTTCTTAACCACAGCATTTAAACATTTGGGGCTAAATATTTTTTTGCTTAATTCGGTTCTGTCTTTTTGGGGAGGAACAGGGCACCAGAGTGGGGTGGGTATAGAAGTAGGAAGACCCATTTAGAATCTTCTGGAGGGACTTCCCTGATGGTCCAGTGGTTAAGAATCCCCCTTCCAATGCAGGGGACATGGGTTTTATCCGTGGTTGGGTAACTAAGATCCCACATGCCAAGGGGCAACTAAGCCTGCACACTATAACTACTAAGCCAGTGAGCTCTAGAGCCTGTGAGCCGCAACTAGAGAGAAGCCCGTGCCACAATGAAGATCCCGTGTGCCTCAACTGAGGCCCAACACTGCCAAATAAAAATAAATGAACAAAAATGTCTTTAAGAAAGAGTCTTCTGCAGTTACCTACAGAAGCTGGTAAGAAGTGGTTGTATTAATAGACCAGATACAGGATAGAAGGTACAAATAGAGGTCATAGATGGTACCAGGTGTTTGCCTGAACGACTGAAAAGCATCAGGAGTTAGCTCTGATATGTTAAGTGTGAGCTATTCACACATAGACAAGGACGTCAAGCAGGCAAATGGATGTATGCTTCAAGGAGTCAGAAGAAAGCTGTATACAGAAGATGTAAACTTGAGAGTCATTTACATACAGATACTGTTCTAAGCCATGAGACTGGAAATTATCAGTGGAAAGAAACAGAGAAGAGGACAAAGACTGTACCCTGGGATACCACAATCTTAAAGAGGTTGAGGAAATGAAAATGAAACAACAGGATATGGAGAAGGAAAAATTGGGCTGGAAAAATAAACCAGGAAAGGAAAGTGTCCTGGAAGACAAGTTAAAAAAAGGATACTACTGACAGATCAAGTAGCCTTTTCTCTTTCTATACTTTTAGACATTATTTTGATCTATATAACACTTTATCAAACAAAACACCTCAATTGATCTAACCTTTATTCTATTGTTTGGCATTAAATCCTTTACAAATTATGGAAGGATTTAAGCCATTTCCAAAATTTTGCCATTTTAAAGAACTCTGCAATGAACATCCTTTTGCATAAAATTTTTTGTTTAGGATAATTTCCTAAGCACTGAAATAAAATTACAGGGTCAGATATTAATCAATTTTAATGTTTAACACAAGTTGTCCAAATGCTTTCCAATATTAACACTATTCCCAGTAACTTTATACGAGAGTATCTAATTCAACTTCTCTATTCTTTGGCAACATTAGGTACTACAGTTTTTAAAAGCTTTTTCTAAAGTGGTAGATAAGAAGTATTGTCTTACTACCATTTTAATTTCTTTGACTACTGGAAAAGCAAACAATTTTCCATACATCTATTAAGCAGTTTAATTCTTCATAGGTAATATATTTGTTGCTAGAATATAGGGTTTTTCTTGTTTTGTAGTATAAATTCTCACATTTATTTACACACACACACACTCAAACACATACACACACAAATACACAAATACACATCCCTTAATCCATTTTTACAACAATTTTTCTGGATTTGCAATTCATCCTTTAATTGTGTTTAACTTCTATACACACATTATGTAGTCAAAATTAAGAATCTTATCCTCTGTGATTCACTCTTTGAATGTCCACTGTATAAAAAAAAAAACCTGAATCAAACATAATTCACTTTCAATCTCTGTACTCTTATCTAATCCCAGGAGACAAGGAGGTACAGAGGAAGTAATGGGTAAGTCTCTCTGCATTAAAAGGGTTGAAGAGACGACATCTGCATTTAAAAAAATCTGTTGTAGGAAACCTGGTAGGCGAGGTATCTATCCCACAGAAACATACACAATTGTTGGATAAAATATTAAGGTATTTGGAAGTCCCCTGGTGGTCTAGTAGTTGGGATTCCACTGCTATGTCCTGGGTTCAATCTCTGGTCGGGCAGCCAAGATAACCACAAGCCATGTGGCATGGCCAAAATTAAAAAAAAAAAGAGAGAGATAAGAAAAGATACTAAGTATAACAACAAGTAAATAAGAAATCAAGGAAAAAGACCAGATAATAAGTGAAGACAGGATCCCAAAGTTGATCCCAAACTGAAGCAGGTCTTCACTTAAGGAAAACAATTTGCAAAAACAGGTGACCTGGGGTTTAGGTTTTCCTATCTCAATAAATATAAAGAACAGGACAGTAACCCAGAGCTTGCATAAGGTAGGGAGTCCAACAGAAGACCCCTCCTCCCCTGAAGATGGAACCCCAGAAAACTAAATCTTCAATATAGAGGCCCTAGAAATACCCCACCACAAAGCAAATAACAGCAAGGAAAGACAACAGTCTCAAACCCTAGCACTAAGAGGTTGAAGAACAGCATTACTCACAAAATGATACCAAAAGCCTGCCATCAAATCACATGAATCTGCAGCCTGATTCACATTACCTGGGTGGTACAAAAACCCTCAATGAGAAATTTAATCCATTACAGTGCCTGCTAAAACCAACAAAAACAAAAATTTCTGGAATTTCCACAAACAAAATTATAAAGAAAATGAGCAGCTCATGATTAAAAAATTGCAAGAAGTTCAGACACTAGAACCATAAGACTAAGAAATGCCTGTATCTGAATGTTCAAATAAATAAAAGAAACAAGTTAAAGACTGATGAAACATTTCTTCAAATGTTCTAAAAATCAAAAATAAATTCAAATGCCTAATGTATGTTTCTAAGGACAGACTGAAAGTCACTCAGTCGTGTCCGACTCTTTGCGACCATGGGGTTAGTCCATGGAATTCTCCAGGCCAGAATACGAGAGTGGTTAGCCAATCCCTTCTCCAGAGGATCTTCCTGACCCAGGAATTGAACTGGGGTCTCCTGCATTGCAGGCAGATTCTTTACCAACTGAGCTATGAGGGAAGCCCCAAGGACACATTAGAAGGGGCTTAAAACAGAATTAAGGAACTGGCAGACTGATCTGATGAAATTACCAGAGTGTAGCACTGAGAAACAAAAAGAAGGAAAGGCAGAATTTCTGGGGTGACAGAAACAATTCCATAGGTTGACATAATGAAAAAAATTAAAAGGTATGAAAATGTGAGTGAATCTAAAACACTGAATCTAAACACAAAGCAGTACCATTATATGAATTTTGTTTTATTTTATTTAGTTAAATATAAATTCAAAGCATAGAACTTGGCTTGGGAAGTGTTTACAGTTAAAGTATCCTAAGTTTCTGCAAGGAGATCAAATTAGTCCATCCTAAAGGAAATCAGTCCTGAATATTCATTGGAAGGACTGATGCTGAAGTTGAAGTTCCAATACTTTGGCCACTTGATGCGAAGAGCCGACTCATTGGAAAAGACCCTGATGGGGGGTAAGATTGAAGGCAGGAGAAGGGAGACAACGGAAGACAAGATGGTTGGGTGGTATCTCCAACTCAGTGGCCATGAGTTTGAGCAAACTCCAGGAGATGGTGATGGACAGGGAAGCCTTGGCGTGCTGCAGTCCATAGGGTCACAAAGAGTTGGAATGACTGAGTGACTAAATGGCAACAAAGTTTCCCTTTGAATTTCCCTGGTGACTCAATAGTAAGGAATCTCCCTGCAATGCAGGAGACACAGGTTTGATCCATGGGTCGGGAAGATACCCTGGAGAAGGGAATGGCTATCCACTCCAGTGTTCTTGCCTGGGAAATCTCATGGACAGAGTCTGGTGGGCTACAGTCCAAGGGGTCACAAAAGAGTTGGACATGATGAAGTGACTAAACAACAACAAAGTTTTCTTTTATAATAAAGAGAAAGAAGAAAGAAAGACCCTAATTAACTTTAGAACTTAGTAAAAACACATTTACCATTTTATCAAGATTAATTAGAATTTCTGCATATATATCAAATTTACACTTTAAATGAATACAATTTGTGTACCTAAAATAACAAGACTTCAAAGTTTTCAAACAAAGGTGAAAAAAGTGAAATGAGGAAAAAAATAATCCAAATGAAAGCAAGAAAAAGATACAGAGATGAAACAAATGAAAATACAAAATAAGATCTCTTAATTCAAATATATGAATAATTATCAGTAATCTAAATGCTCCAGTTAAATACCCAAGTCTCAGGGTTTAATTTCAAAATCTGAGTATTAATACATGCTGTTTAAAAGATAAAAAACTAAGGAAACCAAAAAGTTGGTGAAAAGATTTTAAAAGATACTAGGCAAGTAACTAAAATTTATGTAACTATATCAATATTTAAAAAAAAAAATTGCCTTAAAGTCTTAGAGATAAAAACTAACTTCACTAAAAGGTTCAACTAGAAAGGAAAAGAAATCAATTTATACTTATACACAATAAATAATAAGCTTCCAAAAATATGTAATAAAAACTGACAGACATGCACAAAGACAAACAAATTCACAATCATGGTGAGAAATCTTTAACATACTTTTCTCAGTAATTGAAACACAGGAATAAAAATTTATAAGTACAGAAAAGAACTTTTAAATACAATTAACAATCTTGTCCTTGTATAGGCAAATATACAATTGTGCCTAATGGGAGCAGAATGCTTTTCAAAGACATGAGAAATAGTAGCAAAAATTGACATCATCCAAACTCATAAGATAAACCTCCAAAATTTCAAAAGATTATAATCATAAAGAGATGTCCTCCCACTGTACTACAATATGCTAGAATTCAATAAAAAGATTTAAAAACTGCAGATTAAGGAAACAACTTAAACATTACCAGTGCATCAAAGGAAAAAAACCATAATGGACAAAAAGTTTCAAAACAAAGATAAAGACAGCAATAAATAGCAAAATCTGTTTGATGCAACTAAAACAGTCATTAGAGGAAAATGTATAGCCTAAAATGTAAATATTAGAAGAGAGGACTGAAAATTACTAGATGTCTACGTTAAGCTGACAATAAAAAAAGAGAGAATGAGATCAGGAAAAATAAAGACAAGGCACATTAAGCATATCATTTAGAAATACAGCAATTAACTTCAAAAACATGGAAAGTTGATTGTAGGAAATAGTAGATAGGAAGGAGAAAACATTTTTTTCCAATTAAACTATGTAAAACTATTTGCTCTTTAAACTCTGTCCATGCAGAACTTGAATAAAAATTGAAAACCAAATTTAAAAGAGGGGGAAAGAATAACAAAAGTTCATATGGTAAATGTCATTATGCTAATACAGATAGATGTATGAAAGAAGAGCTGTGAAAATGCAGGATTCTGACACTTCTAATATTCTGCCATCAAGAAACAAAAGGAAACAAGACTATACTTGTCACAACAAATGAAAAATTATAGCTTTAAAAGCATGCACAAGCTCCCCTCGAAAAAGTGTGTTGTTAATTATGTTGACTTCAAATGCACTCATTTTACCTTCATCAGGCCACTGAATAGTAGCTTTAATACATCTGGAAACAAACTGGGTGGTGTTAAGGATACAAACAAACACATCAGGTAATTTTAAGCTTCAGAGGTTGATGTTGAAAGTGACATACAAATCCAAATGGAAAAAGTCATAATCAATATTAATTCATTTCTGTTTAATAACTCATGATCTGCTAGTATTTGATACAATGATAGCTGAAAAGATTCTTCTAAACACTTCCTATTTCGGTTCAATTCAGTTCATCGCTCAGTCGCGTCCGACTCTTAGGGACCCCATGAACCACAACACGCCAGGCCTCCCTGTCCATCACCAACTACTGGAGTCTACCCAAATCCATGTCCATTGAGTCGGTGATGCCATCCAAAAATCTCATCTTGTCGTCCCCTTCTCCTCCTGCCCTCAACTTTCCCAGCATCAGGGTCTTTTCCAATGAGTCAGCTCTTCCCAACAAGTGGCCAAAGTATTGGAGTGCAGCTTCAACATCAGTCCCTCCAATGAACACCCAGGACTGATCTCCTTTAGGATGGACTGGTTGGATCTCCTTGCAGTCCAAGGGACTCTCAAGAGTCTTCTCCAACACCACAGTTCAAAAGCATCAATTCTTTGGCGCTCAGCGTTCTTTATAGTCCAACTCTCACATCCATACATGACTACTGGAAAAACCATAGCCATGACTAGACAGACCTTTGTTGACAAAGTAATGTCTCTGCTTTTTAATATGCTATCTAGGTTGGTCATAACTTTCATTCCAAGGAGTGTCTTTTAATTTCATGGCTGCAATCACCATCTGCAGTGATTTTGGAGCCCAGAAAAATAAAGTCAGCCACTGTTTCCACTGTTTCCCCATCTATTTGCCATGAAGTGATGGGACTGGATGCCATGATCTTAATTTTCTGAATGTTGAGCTTTAAGCCAATTTTTTCACTCTCCTCTTTCACTGTCATCAAGAGGCTCTTTAGTCATCTTCACTTTCTGCCATAAGGGTGGTGTTATCTGCATATCTGAGGTTATTGATATTTCTCCCAGCAATCTTGATTCCAGCTTGTGCTTCCTTCAGCCCAGTGTTTCTCATGATGTACTCTGCATATAAGTTAAATAAGCAGAGTGACAATATACAGCCTTGACGTACTTCTTTTCCTATTTGGAACTAGTCTGTTGTTTCATGTCCAGTTCTAACTGTTGCTTCCTGACCTGCATACAGGTTTCTCAAGAGACAGGTCAGGTGGTCTGGTATTACCATCTCTTGAAGAACTGTCCATAGTTTACTGTGATCCACACAGTCAAAGGCTTTGGCATAGTCAATAAGACAGAAATAGATGTCTTTCTGGAACTCTCGTGCTTTTTCAATGATCCAACGGATGTTGGCAATTTGATCTCTGGTTCCTCTGCCTTTTCTAAAACCAGCTTGAACATCTGGAAGTTCACGGTTCACATATTGCTGAAGCCTGGCTTGGAGAATTTTGAGCATTACTTTGCTAGCATGTGAGATGAGTGCAATTGAAGTTTGAGCATTCTTTGGCCTTGCCCTTCTTAGGGATTAGAATGAAAAGTGACCTTTTCCAGTCCTGTGGCCACTGCTGAGTTTTCCCAATTTGCTGGCAGATTGAGTGCAGCACTTTCACAGCATCATCTTGTAGGATTTGAAATAATAGCTCAACTGGAATTCCATCACCTCCACTAGCTTTGTTCGTAGTGATGCTTCCTAAGGCCCACTTGACTTCACATTCCAGGATATCTGGCTCTAGGTGAGTGTGAGTGATGACACCATCGTGATTATCTGTGTCATGAAGATCTTTTTTGTACAGTTCTTCTGTGTATTCTTGCCACCTCTTCTTAACATCTTCTGCTTCTGTTAGGTCCATACCATTTCTCTCCTGTATTGAGCCCATCTTTGCTTGAAATGTTCCCTTGGTATCTCTAATTTTCTTGAAGAGATCTCTAGTCTTTCCAACTGAGCTATCACTTGTTCCTATTTAGAACCAACCAATGATAGCTCAGTTGGTAAAGAATCCACCTGCAATGCAGAAGACCCCGGGTCGATTCCTGGGTTAGGAAGATCCACTGGAGAAGGGATAAGCTACCCACTCCAGTATTCTTTGGTTTCTCTTGTGGCTCAGATGGTAAAGAATCCACCTGCAATGCAGGAGACCTGGCTTTGATACCTGGGTTGGGAAGATCCTCTGGAGAAGGGAAAGGCTCTCTACTCCAGTATTCTGGCCTGGAGAATTCCATGGACTATACAATCCATGGGGTCGCAAACAGTTGGACACGACTGTGTGACTTTCACTTTCACTTTTCACACTTACTTAAAAAAAACCTACTTTTCTCTATTCCCACATCAAAACTCCTGCCATTTTTATGCACAGTATATAATTCTTATATATATAAGAGACAGAGATGAAATTAGGTGATTTCTTCACAGAATAATCAATTCCTTCCCCAAATCCCTTCTACAATATTTTTTAAGCTTTGAATTGGCAGATTTGTTATCACTGGGTTTTTTAGTGGGCACAAAAGTGTTAAAAGAGCAGCCAGATACTTCCTGTAGGTTGCACAAAAGAAAATCACCCTGCATCCTTTCCCAAATGCCTCTTCCTGCCTTCTTCTTCTTTTCAACAAATTTCCTCTCCATCACTCCTGTCCTCTTTCCCGATTTCCTCTGTCCTATCCCTGATTTCAACATACCCTCCAACATCCACCAATTCTATGGGGAGTACCGAGACAGTAGGGGAGGGAGAGAGGGAGCAACTTGCTGCCTCTTCCATAGCATAAAGTTCATTATTTCCCAAAGAAAAACCTGAATAATTAGAACTGTGAAATGTAAACATTAGCTAGCAAGTACTTCTCTCTTTTTATCTCTCAGTAGCTTCACATTGAAGTCTTTTTCTTTAAGCAACTGGAAATTAAGTGTGAAACTTGGAGGAAGGGTTTTACATAAGTAAAATCCTAATTATATGATTAAAACCCTTCATTTTACAGTTAAAGATCCTGGGCAGTTTCAGGAACCCACAAGTGAGCAGCAGAGGGAGTGCAAATATTAGATCTACTACTTGCCATCAATTCAATCAGCTTTATCATTTAATAGCTGTGCAATCCAGGTTGTATATTATATTCTAGTAAATAAATGAGGACTTATTGTTCAGTCACCAAGTTGTGTCTGACTCTTTGCAACACCATAGACTGCAACACACCAGGCTCCCCCGTTCTTCAGAGCTCACTCAAACTCACGTTCATTGTGTTGGTGATACTATCTAACCATCTCACCCTCTGCAGCCCCCTTCTCCTTTTGTCTTCAATCTTTCCCAGCATCAGGTCTTTTCCAAAGAGTCGGCTCTTTGCATCAGGTGGCCAAAGTACTAGAGCTTCAGCTTCAGCATCAGTTCTTCCCGATGAATATTCAGGGATGATTTCCTTTAGGATGGACTGGTTTGATCTCCTTGCTGTGCAAGGGATTCTCAAGAGTCTTCTCTAGCATCAGTTCTTTGGTGCTCAGCCTGCTTTATGGTCCAACTCTCTCATCCGTACATGACTACTGGAAAAACCACAGACGAACTTTTGTCGGCAAAGTGATATCTCTGCTTTAATATAATGACTAGGTTTGTCATAGCTTTCCTTCCAAGAAGCAAGCCTCTTTTAATTTGATGGCTGCAGTCACCATCCACAACAATTTTGGAGCCCAAGAAAAAAATCTGTCACTGTTTCCACTTTTCCCCCTTCTTGCCATGAAGTGATAGGACCGGATGCCATGATCTTCATTTTTTTGAATACTGAGTTTTAAGACAGCTTTTTCACTCTCATCTTTCACCCTTATCGAGAGGCTCTTTTGTCCCTCCTTCACTGTCTGTCATTAGAATGGTATCATCTGCATATCTGAGTTTATTGATATTTTTCCCGGCAATGAAGTCTTTAAGTTGCTTCATAAGGAGAGTGACTTTTTGTCAACATTTCAGAAACAACTTCCAGCTGTCCTCTTTCCCTGATATTCCATGATTATATGGTGACTATTAGGAAAAACAATTCACTAGCACAGACTATATTTTTAATTAAGTATTTTCTCTCATCTCCCTTTCAGAAATGCCATTCTAATGATTTTTAAAAGTTAATAAAAACTATGTCACTTATTTTTATTAAAAAAATGATTAAAAAATTTAAAAGTCAGTCCAAAATTTAAATGGCCTAGTTCTCTCATTTTACAGATAGCAGTTTCTCATTTTGCAGCTCAGAATGTTGAAATAATTCTCCAAAGTCACTCAGAAAAGCAATGCTACTTTCATCTTTTAGAAATGAAATGAAGAAAGAAAAGAGTGATTACGAGTCTAAGAAAAAAAGAACTCTTTCTTAAAATGAGTTAAGATGCTGAATTGTCTATATTTATACCTGAAAATCATCAACAAGCTCAGGGAAAAGGTGTTCATACATTTTAAGTTCTTCTATTGTTCGTCCTGGTTCTTGCTGGGGTTTTAGTTTGTTAATATCCGTTTCAATATCATCATTCTGAAATAATAAAAATAGAATGTCATTAATTAAGAAAAATACATTTCAGATTTAAAGTTTCCAAATTATTAACTACATGCACATAGACAATAATCACTACAGAAAGGCTGCATTAGTTTCACTGTAAAATAAAATTTGCTTATATTTTTTGGTTGTTGTATTATTGCTGTCTTGGTTGTTTTGTTTTGTTTTCTTTTAATCAAAGATTATTCTAACATAATACAGTATTTGGGCTCCTCAAGATAGAAAAACTAACAGCAGGATCAATACTAAAGTATGCTCCCTGCCCCCAATCTCACTAACTGCCATCATTTGCTCAGATTAAAGGGCAATAAAACTTCAGAAAACTAAACTGAAAAACCTAAGTATATGATGGTGGTGGTGATAATCAAAATAACTTTTATCAAGCAATGAAATATGTGAGGCAATATGCTGAGGATGTTACCTTATGATCTAATTTAATCTGTGTAAGAACACTGGAAAGTAGTATCATCATCTCCATTAACTAAAGAAGAGACTGAAGTACAGTGAGGTTAAGTGGCTTGCAAACAGAAGCAGAATGTAAAATCAATCAGTGATTTCAAAGAATACGCTGTTAGCCAACATAATGCATTGCTGCAAGAGAGAGCAATGGTTATCACACACTCTTATATTCCATGGTCAATCAAGTTCCCTTAGAAAAGATTTAGTATCATCATTCATTCTGTTGTTCAGGGGAAAAAACACTGAGGAGTGAAACAACAGCTGGAAATTATTTCCATGTCTCTTTGGGTGAAAAAAAATAGATGGTAAATGTAAAGAAATATGACCTCATAGGAATAAGATATGCACCCAGGATCAATCTGATCTGTACCTGTACAAGGAGACAATATACATCATGATGGAAAGATAAATGTCAGTTACCTACTATCCAAGCCAGCTTCTAGGACCCTTAACAACTCTGGCCTAACACAAACACAAATCCATCACTACCTGTGTTGATGGTTAAAGAAAGACAGTAAGAACAAACTATTTATTTTTCAGATTTAAATTCATGCTACTGTCAATCCTTAAAATATTTTATATACATGCATCTGATTATATTTATATACTGTCATATTAACAAGTAATTTAAAAAAGAAAAATATACTATGTATTTCCCGTATCTCATAATAAGGAGTTTAGCTATTATTTCTTTAACCAATAAAATTATTTTTCCTATTGCCATAAATAATAAAGACCAGTTTTATTTAAAGAGTATCATATTAATTATTGTATCATATACATAAAATATGTAATTTCATATATCCTTAAATTATGCTTTGAAAAACCAAAAATACATAATTGTCTTGATTAGCATCTATTAAAGTAGATAACACTTTCAAAACAATAAAAAAACTTTAAAGATATTCCTTTCTCTAAACACACTAGCAGTCCAATATTCAGTATTATTTTAGGATGATACAGCTTTACAAAATGGCCATTTAAAAAAATTTTTTTTTTTTTAAAAATTTTTTTTTAATTTACCTGTAAAACAGGCACAGTAAGGAAAGAAAACTACTTTCAGAAGTCAACAGCAAAAAATTTGTGTTTTAGTCTGGGGAAAAACAAAGATAAAGAGCTCCTGACACATTCAGAAAAAATAAACCTCCTACTTCTTAAAGTTCTTCTAAAATTAAGGAGGGAAAAAAAGAATATACTGAAGATTATAAGCTGACGAGTTCTGGCAATCTGAAGACAAGTCTTCTAGAACCTCCAAATTTCTATAAATTTTCCAAACTCTGAAAAATCTAGGGCAAAGAGAATGGAATCACTAACAGGTTTAACATCTGTGTTCAAGTGTGACTGCAGTCTCTACAGCTTATAACCTTTCTGGGTCTTTGGTTTCCATTTATCAGCCCTGTAAAGCATAGGTAATAACACCGCATACCTTACAGGATTTAATGACTACCATAGGCATACCTGGACACAGCTTCAGTTCCAGACCACCACAATAAAACAAATGTCACAATAAAGCAAGTCAGGTGAATTTCTGGTTTTCCAATACATATAAAAGTTATGTTCACACTATCCTGTGGTCCATTATGTGTTCAATACATAACATCTAAAAAAAATAGCCTAATTTAAAAATATTTATTGCTAAATAATTATAATCAAAATCACCGGTCACAGATCGCCATAACAAATATCAATATATTAATACTGAAAAAGTTTGAAACATTGTAAAACTACAAAAAATGTCACACAGAGACATTAAGTGAGCAAATGCTGTTGGAAAAATGGCACCAATAGGCTTGTTCCACATAAGGTTGCCACCAACTTTCTCCAATTTGTTAAGAACACAGTATCTACAAAGCACAATAAAGCAAAGTGTATGTAATAAAACAAGGTATGTCTATATATGTAAGGCACATGGACTAGCACAGGACTAGGTATTCAATAAATTCAATCTATTACTTTTTCTTACCACATGATTGCTGTGTTAAAGTAAAATGAGGTAAATGTGAGCAATCTCAAATACCCTAGTGAGTAATACTGCCAATAACTTTTTTATAGATGTGAATGCCAACAAAGAAATCTGTGGAACATTCTAAATTAAAGGAGACTTAAGGACAAGATAATTAAATGCAATACCTGATGCTAGATTCTATACTGGAGAGGAAAAAAAAAATCTTATAAAGGACATTATTAGATCAGCTAACAAAATGGAATGTGGATGGTAGATAAGATAAAAATGATACTATCACTTTAAATGTATTAAGCTGGTGACTGTATTGGGTTATATAGGAGAGAACAGCCAGTCCTCTATATCCACATGTTGCCATTCCTCAGATTCAACCAAATGTGGATTGAAAATTTTAAAGAAACACAATTCCAAAGAGTAAAACATGAATTTGTGGCATGCCAATAACTATATACACAGCATTTACATTTTACTTACAACTATTTACAAAGTATTTACATATTATTAGGTATTACAGGTAATCTAAAGATGACAAAGTATATGGGAGGATGTGCATAGGTTACATGCAATTACTTCATCACTTTATATAAGGAAATTGAGCATCTGTGGATTTTGGTATCCAAGGTGGGTCCAGGGACCAGTACCCCAGGACACTGAGAGATGACTGTATTGCTGTCCTTAGGAAATACACACTAATATATTTAGGGATAAACAACTATGATATATAAAGTATGTAACTTACCCTCAAATGGTTTTTTAAAAATTTTAAAATACGTATTCATGCATATACACTGACAACCTCCAAACAGAAAAATTAGTATCACTGTTATAAATTCCTATTGAGTTCTACTTCCCTATCAATTTCCATTTTTACATCTGCAGATCACATCTGTAAACATTTTTAATAAGGACCCTGAGCCAGAAAGAATAAGTTATACTCAAAATACTTTTTTTAATAGACATGGAAACAAACATAAAAGAAAGGTTTCCAACAACATACAAAACTTTAAATTATAAACTTAGTATTAACCTACAAATTTTACTATCTCTAAACACTCATATCCCAATAAATCCAAACAATTGATTTTAAAATACCTCTTGTTATCTAAGGAACACTTTATATACAGAATGTAAACTCTCCTGACCTGTCCTACCTCATATTCTACCAGTTCATTCACCATATCGAATCCAGAACCAAAAACATACAGTTACCCCAGATTTTCTGCCTTGAACACCAGGGCCTGTGGCTTCCCTGGGAGCTCAGACGGCAAAGAGTGCCTGCAGTGCAGGAGAACCAGGTTTGATCCCTGAGTCAGGAAGATCCCCTGGAGAAGGAAATGGCAACCCACTCCAGTATTCTTGTCTGGAAAATCCCACAGATGGAGGAGCCTGGCAGTCCATGGGGTCACAAAGAGTCGGACATGACTGAGCAACTTCACTTTCTTTGCAGAGTCTGCACTGTTTTTCTTCTTTGTAGCTTCTTGATGCCAGGATGCATACCATCATGTTACCCTTGCAATTTTGCCAAAGCTTGCCTTGGTTATCACATAAAACTGGTTCTACATCTGCTGTTAAGATAGAAATCTCCTTCCAGTATCTTAGACTCTATCTCCAAAGACAGTCAAATACTCAGTGTAAACCAATTTCCATGTAGCATTTCAAGACAAAAAGGCCCAAGGAGATGAGAGTCAAACAAACTCCCTCTGCCCCCAAAAGTTATAAAAGCTAAACAGCTGAAAAATGAAGAAATTAAACAGATGTTTTCCTACAGATACTAAAATGGCCCCCTCTACCACTTAATAAAGCGAAGTAAGTTGTGACTCAAACTTAGATTTCCCTAGACTTTAAAATCTAAGTCAGAAAGGTTAGATAAAATCTCTCTGGTCAGAAAAGAATGAAAATATTTTATTTTAAGGCCCTTTTCAGACAATGTATTTAAAGTAACATTATTTTCCTTTCAATAGCTTAGGGCCCAGTTATTCATGATAAAAAAGATGTGGATAAAACAAATTAATCTACTGATCCCTGATAGCTCAGTTGGGAAAGAATCCTCCTCAATGCAGGAGACCCCAGTTCGATTTCTGGGTCGGGAAGATCCGCTGGAGAAGGGATAGGCTACCCACTCCAGTATTCCTGGGCTTCCTTTGTGGCTCAGCTGATAAAGAATCTGCCTGCAATGCAGGAGACCTGGGTTCAATCCCTGGGTTGGGAAATCCCCTGGAGAAGGTAAAGGCTACCCTCTCCAGTATTCTGGCCCAGAGAATTCGGGCAAAGAGTCAGACACGACTCAGCGACTTTCACTTTCAATAGCTATATATATCTACCCAATCTTTTTTCTACAACTGTGTATACATTCATAAATTGGCTGAAAACAGAAATTTATACCAACCTTAAAATTTTGATCTAGGTCATCTTCATTTTCAGTTTCATTTTCAGCTTCTAAATCAATATCATCGTTGTCATCACTTTCATCTACTACGTCATCCACTGTGATACAAAATGTGCTATAAGTAGGTCAGAGGTAAGCATTCTATAACATGCACATCCAAAAGTAGAATGTTTTATATATATATAGCATCAGTATCTCAATTACTAAAGGAAAACTAAATTACATTTTCTTATTAAAAAATATCTCTAATGTTGTCCCAGGTGTTGAAAACCCTATGAGATGAAGTGAAAATACTTCAAAATTTGGAAAAGCCCTCTAAAAATTTATGGGCTTTTTTATTAATGTTGGCAAGTTCTAAAAAATTAATGTCTTATATTGCAACAGCCTGAATGAAACATCTTGTTTCCTATTTATGATACATTTCAATAACTACTTTCATCTCCTTAAAATTCACTTACCATTGATTTCCCTCAATGACTGCCATGCACTGTGCACTGTGTTGTGTGCTGGGAATTTGTTAAAAGATGTGCAAATGCAGTCTCTGCCCTCAGGGTGCTTATGAAGTTAAACAGAGAAAGACTAAAAATAATTATAATATAAAAGATATATGATAATGAAGGCATAAACTTAAAAATGCCATGGGAAAACAGGGACAGGAAGTAAATACAAACTGCTTAGGACTGAGATTATTAGTGATCACTTCACAAAACAAGTAGTAAGCAGTTATCTTAGAGAAAAATATAGCAGCTTTCTAGGTGAATTTAAGAGTGTGTGAGTGTGGCTTTTAAGAAGAAGAAATGATAACCTGAAAATAATTTTAATGATATCTTTGGAAAATAATAAGTTAATCATGACTTAACTTGTATGTTTGAGAAAGTACTAGGAAAAGCAAAGAAGAATGAGAAAGTGAAGGGTATGAGAGGCCAAGTAGTTTAGATTTTCACCCAGTGGAAGACAAGTACTAGTGATTTTTAAGAGGAGAGTGGTTTAAGTTAAGACTTTTGAAAAGATCACTCTGACACCCATGAGAAACATAACACATATGTGGAAGCAGACCAATGAAAAGAGGAAAAGATAATAACTACCTGGACCAATACAGTAGTAATGAGGCTGAAGAACAAATATACATTAGAGAAAGCCCAGGAAATAGAATGCAAAAGCCCAGGAAATAGAATGCAAAAATCCACGAGGGCATGGATGTGAGGACACAAGGAAAGAAGCGTAGAGGAGAGCTCTGAGAGGACTCATGTAAGTAAATGAGTGCATTAGGACACAGTAGACAATATTTTTAAAGAATATGTTCCCAAACTTTGCTTTTATTTTTTATTCTATTGAGGAATAACTGACAAATATAACTGTATATATTAAAAGTGCGAGATGTGATGATATATGGTAAAATGGTAAATCATGGTAAAATGACTGTCAAGATGAACAGAATACCGCCATCATTTCACATAGCTAACACTGTTAACACTTTGTATGTGGGTTCACACGTACATGTGGTGAGACTGCTTAAGATGTACTCTCAGTAACTCTCAAATACACAATGCCATATTAACTAGAATGGGAAAGATTAGAGATCTCTTCAAGAAAATCAGAGATACCAAGGGAACATTTCATGAAAAATGGGCTCAATAAAGGACAGAAATGGTATGGACCTAACAGAAGCAGAAGATATTAAGAAGAGGTGGCAAGAATACACAGAAGAACTGTACAAAACAGATCTTCACGACCCAGATATTCACGATGGTGTCATCACTCACCTAGAGCCAGACATCCTGGAATGTGAAGTCAAGTGGGCCTTAGGAGGCATCACTACAAACAAAGCTAGTGGAAGTGATGGAATTCCAGTTGAATTATTTCAAATGCTGAAAGATGATGCATTGAAAGTGCTACATTCAATATGCCAACAAATTGGGAAAACTCAGTAGTGGCCACAGGACTGGAAAAGGTCAGTTTTTATTCCAATCCCTAAGAAAGGCAATGCCAAAGAATGCTCAAACTACCGCATAATTGCACTCATCTCACACGCTAGTAAAGTAATGCTCAAAATTCTCCAAGCCAGGCTTCAGCAATATGTGAACCGTGAACTTCCAGATGTTCAAGCTGGTTTTAGAAAAGGGAGAGGAACCAGATATCAAATTGCCAATATCTGCTGGATCATCGAAAAAGCAAGAGAGTTTCAGAAAAACATCTATTTCTGTCTTATTGACTATGCCAAAGCCTTTGACTGTGTGGATCACAATAAACCGTGGAAAATTCTGAAAGAGATGGGAATACCAGACCACCTGACCTGCCTCTTGAGAAACCTGTATGCAGGTCAGGAAGCAACAGTTAGAACTGGACATGGAACAACAGACTGGTTCCAAATAGGAAAAGGAGTACATCAAGGCTGTATGTTGTCACCCTGCTTATTTAACTTATATGCAGAGTACATCATGAGAAACGCCGGTCTGGAAGAAGCACAAGCTGGAATCAAGATTGCTGAGACAAATATCAATAACCTCAGATATGGAGATGACACCACCTTTATGGCAGAAAGTGAAGAAGAACTAAAGAGTCTCTTGATGAAAGTGAAAGAGGAGAGTGAAAAAGTTGTCTTAAAGCCCAACATTCAGAAAACTAAGATCATGGCATCTCGTCCCATCACCTCATGGGAAATAGATGGAGAAACAGTGGAAACAGTATCAGACTTTATTTTTTTGGGCTCCAATATCACTGAAGATGGTGACTGCAGCCATGAAATTAAAAGACACCTCCTTGGAATAAAAGTTATGACCAACCTAGATAGCATATTAAAAAGCAGAGACATTACCAACAAAGGTCCATATACCCAAAGCTATGGTTGTTCCAATAGTCACATATGGATCTGAGAGTTGGACTATAAGGAAAGCTGAGCACTGAAGAATTGATGCTTTTGAACTGTGGTGTTATAGAAAACTCTGGAGCGTCCCTTGGACTGCAAGGAGATCCAATCAGTCCATCCTAAAGGAGATCAGTCCTGGGTGTTCACTGGCAAGGACTGATGCTGAAGCTGAAACTCCAATACTTTGGCCACCTGATGGAAAGAACTGACTCATTGGAAAAGACCCTGCTGGGAAAAATTGAGGGCAGGAAGAGAAGGGGATGACAGAGCATGAGATGGTTGGATGGCATCATGAACTCAATGGAGAGAGTTTGAGTGAACTCCGGGAGTTTGTGAGGGACAGGGAGGCCTGGCATGCTGCAGTCCATGGGGTCGTGAAGAGTCAGACACAACTGAGCGACTGAACTGAACTGAACTGAACTGAACCATGCTATATGTTAGCTCCTCAGAACTTAATCTTCTCAAAACTAAAAAGGTACGCCCTTGGATCTTATCACCCATTTACCATTCTTCCAGGCCCTGGAATCCAACATTCTATTCTGTTTCTTTGAAACTGTTTTTTGGTTTTTTTTTTAATTCAAAGATTGTATGTGTAAGTGATACCATACGGTATCTGTCTTTCTTTGTCTTGCACATTTCACTTAGCATAAATCCCCTCCAGATTCATCGAAACTGTCACAAATGATATTTATTTTTCTTATTGGCTGAATCATCTACACAAATCACTTTTCCTTTATCCATTCATCCATGGAAAGACATTAAGTTTATTTACAAATGTTGACTAGTGTAAATAATGCTGAAATGAACATGGGTATGCTGATATACCACGTTACAGTCCCACCAACAGAGTGTAAGGGTTCTCTTTTCTCCAAATCCTTGCTATTTGCTATCTCTTGTATTTTTGATAATAGCCATTCTAAGAAGTGTGAGGGGATTTCTCTTCAAGGTTTTGGTGTGCGCTTCCCTGATGATTACTGATATATAGCACCTTTTCATTATCTTCTGGCCATTGGTATATTGTTCTTTGGGGAAAATGTCTATTCAAGTCTTTTGCCCATTTTTAATTGCACTATCTTCCTTTGTACTATTCAGCTATATGAGTTCTGTATATTTTTTTACATTAATCTTTCACTAGATACATAGTTTCTAAATATCTTCTCCTATTCTATAGGTTGCCTTTTTAGTAAATTCTCCTTTGCTGTGCAGAATCTTTTTAGTTTGATGTAGTCCCACTTGTTTATTTTAGCTTCTGTTGCCTACACTTTTGTTATCTTATCCAAGAAATCACTGCTAAGACCAACTATGCCTAGGATCTTTTCCCCTAAGTTTTCTTCTAGGAGTTTTATAATTTCAGGTCTTATATATACAATTTATCCATTTCAAGTCAATTTTTGTGAATGGTGTAAAATAGGGGTCCAGCTTCATTCTTTTGCATGTGGATACCTAGTTTTCCCAACATAATTTATTAAAGAGACTGTCCTTTCCCCACAGTATGTTGTTGGCATCCTCATCAAAACGTAATTGACCATATTATGCTTGGGTTTCTGACTAGGCTCTCTATTCTGTTCCAGCTCTTCTGCCTGCTTTATTTGGGTACTGTACTATTTTGATTACCATAGCTCACAATCAATCCTAAAGAAAATCAACCCTGAATATTCACTGGAAGGACCGACGCTGAAGTTGAAGCTTCAGTTGGATAGGACTGAGCGAATGAAGAACAACAAAGCTCATAACAGCTTGAAATCAGGGAGTGTAATACCTCCAACTCTGTCCTCCTTTCTCAAGATTGCTTTGGCTATTTGGGTCTTTTATAGTTTCATATCAATTTCAGAATAGTTTTTATATTTCTGTGAAAAATGCCACTGAAATTTTGATAGGGATTGTATTGATTATGAAGGTAACTTTGGTCAGCATGAACATTTTTATATTAATTCTTCCAATTCAAGAACGCAGGATATCTTTCAATTTGTGTGTGTGTCTACTTCAACGACTTTCAACATTTTATTAATCAGCATACAGGTCATCAACTCCTTGGTAAGACTTATTTGTAAGTACTTTACTGTCTTGATGCGACTATAAATGGGGTTGCATTCTTAATTTCTCTTTCAGATAGTTCATTATTAGTGCATAGGAATACAACGACGATTTGTATACTGATTTTGTATCCTATACCTTTACTGAATTCATTAGTTCTAACAGTTTTTTGGTAGAGATGTTACAGTTTTCTACATATAAGATAATGTCACTGCAAACAGAGATGATTTCATTTCTACCTTTCTGAATTAAATTGTCTTTTCTTTCTTTTTTCCTAACCTAATGGTTATAGCTAGAATATTTGGTACTTGCTACAAGACCTTTTAGAACTAACACCCAAAAAAGATGTCCTTTTCATTATAGGGGACTAGAATGCAAAAGCAGGAAGTCAAGAAACACCTGGAGTAACAGGCAAATTTGGCCTTGGAGTGTACAGAATGAAGCAGGGCAAAGGCTAATAGAGTTTTGCCAAGAGAACGCACTGGTCATAGCAAACACCCTCTTCCAACAACACAACAGAAGACTCTACACGTGGACATCACCAGATGGCCAACAGCGAAATCAGATTGATTATATTCTTTGCAGCCAAGATGGAGAAGCTCTATACAGTCAGCAAAAACAAGACCGGGAGCTGACTGTGGCTCAGATCATGAACTCCTTATTACCAACTCCAGACTTAAACTGAAGAAGGTAGGGATAACCACTAGACCATTCAGATATGACCTAAATCAAATCCTTTATGAATATACAGTGGAAGTGAGAAATAGATTTAAGGGACTAGATCTGACAGAAGAGAGCCTGATGAACTATGGACGGAGGTTCGTGACATTGTACAGGAGACAGAGATCAAGACCATCCCCATGGAAAAGAAATGCAAAAAGGCAAAATGGCTGTCTGAGGAGGCCTTACAAATAGCTGTGAAATGAAGAGAAGCGAAAAGCAAAGGAGAAAAGGAAAGATATTCCCATTTGAATGCAGAGTTCCAAAGAATAGCCAGGAGAGATAAGAAAGCCTTCCTCAGCGATCAATGCAAAGAAACAGAGGAAAACAACAGAATGGGAAAGACGAGAGATCTCTTCAAGAAAATTAGAGATACCAAGGGAACATTTCATGCAAAATTGGGCTCAATAAAGGACTGAAATGGTATGGACCTAACAGAAGCAGAAGATATTAAGAAGAGGTGGCAAGAATACACAGAAGAACTGTACAAAAAAGATCTTCACAACCCAGATAATCACGATGGTGTCATCACTCACCTAGAGCCAGACATCCTGGAATGTGAAGTCAAGTGGGCCTTAGAAAGCCTCACTACAAACAAAGCTAGTGGATGTGACAGAATTCCAATTGAGCTATTTCAAATCCTGAAAGATGATTCTGTGAAAGTGTTGCACTCAATGTGCCAGCAAATTTGGAAATCTTAGCAGGAGCCACAGGACTGGAAAAGGTCCACTTTCATTCCAATCCCTGAGAAGGGCAATCCCAAAGAATACTCAAACTACCGCATAATTGCACTCATCTCACACGCTAGTAAAGTAATGCTCAAAATTCTCCAAGCCAGGCTTCAGCAATACGTGAACCTTGAACTTCCAGATGTTCAAGCTGGTTTTAGAAAAGGCAGAGGAACCAGAAATCAAATTGCCAATATCCGCTGGATCATCAAAAAAGCAAGAGAATTTCAGAAAAACATCTATTTCTGCTTTATTGACTACGACAAAGCCTTCGACTGTGTGGATCACAATAAACTGTGGAAAATTCTTAAAGAAATGGAAATACCAGACCACCTGACCTGTCTCTTGAGAAACCTGTATGCAGGTCAGGAAGCAACAGTTAGAACTGGACATGGGACAACAGACTGGTTCCAAATAGGAAAAGGAGTACGTCAAGGCTATATATTGTCACCCTGCTTATTTAACTTATATGCAGAGTACATCATGAGAAATGCTGGTCTGGAAGAAGCACAAGCTGGAATCAAGATTGCCAAGACAAATATCAATAACCTAAGATATGCAGATGATACCACCCTTATGGCAGAAAGTGAAGAGGAACTAAAAAGCCTCTTGATGAAAGTGAAAGAGGAGAGTGAAAAAGTTGTCTTAAAGCTTAACATTCAGAAAACTAATGAGAGGGTAACAGGCAGGAAGGACAGGGGTCTCCAAATGGAAAAAAAGAAGCTGCAGGTGCCAGACATTTTTATCTCTCTTAAGCGGCAGGAAGAAACAAACCAGCGATATGTTTTTCCTTCTCTATACAAATTTAAAAGAGGTTTCTCTTAAAGCGCTGTGTTGCCATGACACCTGGTCTCACCTGAAGCTAACTACTCTCAAACCTTGAGTTGACCAATACGTTTCTTTTTCGTATGGAAATGTTGTCTTAAGCTATGTTAATGAACCCCAGACTCTATCTTCAAGTTGGTTCCGCCAAATGGCCTAAATTTACTTACTCAGGTATTGTTCCCCTAATCTATGTAAATGAAATTATTTGTTGGTATTCTGCCCTTCTACAAGATTCAAGTCAATCGTTTTATGGCCAGAGATGAATTATCTGGTGTCATTCTAAATTTTATGACATCCTTTTCATTAACAGACTGTGAGTGACTATATAACAGACAGCTAAAGACTAGAAGTGGGGTATTCTTTTGCCCCCTTCTGATGCCTATGTCAGAAGCTTTCTCTATCTCCTTTATACTTTAATAAAACTTTATTACACAAAAGCTCTGAGCGATCCAGCCTCGTCTCTGGCCCCGGATTGAATTCGTCTACTCCGGAGGCCAAGAATCCCACGTCTAATCGTTCAGCAACAACCTTTCACTAAGATCATGGCATCTGGTCCCATCACCTCATGGGAAATAGATGAGGAGACAGTGGAAACACTGTCAGACTTTATTTTTTTGGGCTCCAAAATCACTGCAGGTGGTGACTGCAGCCATGAAATTAAAAGACACTTACTCCTTGGAAGGAAAATTATGACCAACCTAGACAGCATATTAAAAAGCAGAGACATTACTTTGCCAACAAAGGTCCGTCTAGTCAAGGCTATGGTTTTTCCAATGGTCATGTATGGATGTGAGAGTTGGATTGTGAAGAAAGCTGAGTGCCAAAAAATTGATGCTTTTGAACTGTGGTGTTGGAGAAAACTCTTGAGAGTCCCTTGGACTGCAGGGAGATCCAACCAGTCCATCCTGAAGGAGACAGGTCCTGGGTGTTCACTGGAAAGGACTGATGCTGAAGCTGAAACTCCAATACTTTGGCTACCTCAAGCGAAGAGTTGACTCACTGGAAAAGACCCTGATGCTGGGAGGGATTAGGGACAGGAGGAGAAGGGGACGACAGAGGATGAGATGGTTGGATGGCATCACTGACTCGATGGGCATGAGTTTGAGTGAACTCCGGGAGTTGGTGATGGACAGGGAGGCCTGGCGTGCTGCGATTCATGGGGTCGCAAAGAGTCGAACACAACTGAGAGACTGAACTAACTAACTAACTGAACTAAATAAAATGGTCAGAGTGGGCATTCAGCTTTTGTTATTTTCCTGAAGTCTTTATATCGCTTTCATTTCTGGAGGACAACTTGACGGGTGAAGTATTTTTTACTGAAAGTTATTTTCTTCAAGCAATTTGAATATATCATCCTACTCCCTCCTGGCCTACAAACCTTCTGCTTGAAAAATTTGCTAATAGGCTTACCAGGATTACCCTGTAGGTAGGTACCTTGTTACCTGGTGGTGCTAGCAGTGAAGAACCCACCTGCCAATGCAGGAGACTTAAGGCTGGGTTCGATCCCTATGTCCGGAAGACTCTGTAGAGGAGGACACAGCAACCCACTCTAGTGTTCTTACCCGGAAACTCTCTCAGAGAAGCCTGGAA
This sequence comes from Odocoileus virginianus, assembly GCF_023699985.2. Classification (NCBI taxonomy): domain Eukaryota; kingdom Metazoa; phylum Chordata; class Mammalia; order Artiodactyla; family Cervidae; genus Odocoileus; species Odocoileus virginianus. The sequence continues at coordinate 31,859,638 of NC_069704.1, read as the reverse complement.
GGCTGCAGTCCATAGGGTCACAAAGAGTCTAAAGCGACTTGGCACACATGTACCTTGTTACCTAGAAGGCATCTCTAATTTTTTCTCTAACTGCTTTGAAAATCCTCCCTCTGTCTTCATCTTTAAGAGCTTGATGATAATGTCTTGGTGAAGACCTCTTAGGGGTGAATCTATTTGGGAATGTTTGAGCTTATGCACCTAGATAGCCATACCTTCACCAGATTCGGTAAGTTTGCAGCTATTATTTTTTTAGAGTAAGTTTTTTCTCCCTTTCTCTCTCTTCTACTTCTTCTGAGACTCCCATTACACAGATGTTGTTTCATTTAATGGTGTTCCATTATTCACATAGGCCTTCTTCAGTCTTTTTCTTTCTAATTTCTTTTTTCTCCTTTGCCTGTATAATATCATGAGATTTGTCTACAAGTCCACAGATTCTTTCCTCTGCTTGACTAAGCCTGATACTGAAGTTCTCTACTGCATTATTCAGTGTATTCTTCAGGTCCAGAATTTGTTTTGTTCTTTTTATGATTTCTTTCTCTTCACTGAAATTCTCATTTTGTTCATGTATAGTTTTCCTAAATTCACTGAACTGTTAATCTGTCTTCTCTTGAATTATCTGAGCTTCCTTAATCATTTTGAATTCTTTTTCAGATAACTCCCAGATCCCCATTTTTTTAAGCTCAGTTACTGATGGTGCGAGTGGTAAAGAAGCCACCTGCCAATGTAAGCGACCTAAGAGATGCACGGTGGCGAGGTTCGCTGCAGTTCTTCTGCTCTCCATGGGGAAAACTCTACTCAGGAGAACCTTCCTGATGCCAAAGTGCCGTGGACTGGGAGATCGAGCGAGAGAAATAAAATGCCCCCTGTTCTTTTCTGTGTGGCCAATCTTGGGTTTTGAGCTCTACGGGGTTTCTGATGCTTGTTCATTCAAATCCAGAGCTGACATATTTTCATTATATTTTCATTTGCTATTTATTGTTTTTGCTGTATTTTCAGGGGAGATGAGCACTGGAACCTCTACCCCTCCATCTCACTGATGTAACCTTCTTTAGACACTTTTTTACTTCTACTTCCAATGTGACTTATTATAGTGAAGATTATAAACTCCTTTCCACTCTCCAAGTATCTGTTCTCTCTTTCAATTCAGTATCCAAACCTCTGAGTTTTAGCTCGAGGTTATAGATTCCAGCCCCCTTCACAGTAGTTACAGTCATATGACTAAGTTTTGGCCAACAGTATGTGAGGCAAAGTTGTCAATACAAACTCCAGGTCACATTCTTTAAAAAGGAAACTGCCCTCCATTTTCTTTCATTACCATTTTCCACATGCACATAAGGAAAATACCATAGGAAATGATGAAAACAGAATCTTTTTCCTTTGATAACATGATGCACAGATACCTACTGTCCAGGATCACCTGACCTGCCCATCTTCTAAATAGATATGTGAGAGGGAAAAAAGATCTATTTCATGGCAATATAGTAAATGGGCTCTGGAGACAGAATACCTAATTCAAATCTTGACTCCTCCATTTACTAACTACATGACCTTGAACAAGTTACATAAGTTATTTTTGTCTAAGACTAACACTTTCCCTTTCACTGTCCTCATCTATAAAATGGAGATACCCATGCATAGTATTGTTGGGAGAGTTAAAGGAGTTAATTCATGTAATGTGCCAGGCGAATAGTATATGCTATAAAAATGTCCTTTATTACTACTGTTGCTCAAGCGACGAGGGTACTATACTGGGTCACTGTAAACAGCAGCTCAGTCTATCCCAACTAATATAGTTACCATATCACTCTAAATGCTTTTGGAAATAAGACTGAAAAAAGTACTATTTATATTGCATACGGTAACTGGGTCTATTTATGTCAATGTATTAACAGCAGTTAGTCCCAGATAAACAGAGGAAATGATATTTGGAAAAAGAATTGTTAGGAAAAAAGAAGGAACTGACTTCAGAAAATCCTACTGCAAACAAGAAAGACAACTCCTTGGATAGGAAGAAGGGAAAATGCAGTTCAGCATCAGAGAGAAAATATGTTTTTAATTTTTAATCAAACCTGTCAAATATCTTCCTTTATAGGTATTTTCCCTTGGTTTCATACTCCAGATGTGAAATGCCATATAGCTTAGAGTATCTAAGACCTTATTTTCTATTCCAATGATCTATTTTTATTCCATCAGCACTAAAAATCAATGATTACATTAATAACTTAATCTCACAACTAAAAGCAGGGAATGTAAATCACCCTTGTTAATTTTCAAAATGTTCTTGGCTCATTTATAGTAAAGACAAAGATACAGGGGAAAAAGAACTAAAATGGCTATCAATAGGAAATCAGTTAGGTAAATTACACAATATCTGTATGGTATAATAATTAAAAGGTATGAGTCAGCACTTGCCATAAGGTTTTGGAATGTATGTTCCAATAGGATTTATTTTGTTGGTCCTATTGCTCTTAAAAATGTGATCTTTCAAAAAAAAAAAATGTGATCTTTCTCTTTGTGTTTTCTAATGGTTATTGTGAGCGTATGTTTATCAAATTCATACACAAATAAACATACACATGCACCCAGAGGAAGGCTAGTGAATTTTATTCACTTATCTTGTAAATAGTACTTCACTGAACTTTTATTTGGTCTAAGATACATTTTATAATTGATTTGTTTTGATTTTCTACATAAACAGCAACATCTTCCTCAGACACTGATATAACTTTTATCTCACTCTTTTAATGATTAGTATCTTTCCTTTCCCTGTCTTACTGATCTCACTAGAGCTTTCAAAACAATGTTAACTAATAATGGTTGAGAGAGGCTTACTCTAACACTTCATAACTATTTGTGATGTTGGTTACTGATCTGAGTTAAATAATACTCAGCCACTTGGAAAATATTCCTTGATTTGTTAAGAGATTTAATCTGGAACTAATAATAATTTTTATCAACCCCTTTCATGGCATTTATTAAGATAATCACTGTTTTTCTTTCTTTGACATATTGATAAATTTTCATTAAAGTCTTAATATTACAATAAACTTACTTTCTAAAATAATCCTTACGTTGTCAAAGTGTCTTATATCTCAAAATGCTGCTCAATTCAATTTGCTAATGTTTTAGATTTTTATATTTATCTTCATTAGTAACAATGAGCTGTAAATTGTTTCAGGTTTTGATTTCAGCATCATACTAGTTTCTAAACTTCTCTTTATTTCCCATGCTCTGGAAAAATCAAGTATAGGAAAATTTCTTGAAGGTTGAGAGAAATAACCTACTATTTGATATCTTCACTGAAGACAACTTGATTGCATACTCAGTTGCAGGTTTTCTACTATGTAAGTCAATTTTGAGTGAAAGTCGCTCAGTCGTGTCCAACTCTCTGCAACCCCATGGACTACACAGTCAATGGAATTCTCCAGGCCAGAATATTGGAATGGGTAGCCTTTCCCTTCTCCAGGGGATCTTCCCAACCCAGGAATTGAACCCAGGTCTCCCACATTGCAGGCGGATTCTTTATCAGCTGAGCCACAAGAGAAGCCCAAGAATACTAGAGTGGGTAGCCTATCCCTCCCTTCTCCGGAGGATCTTCCCGACCCAGGAATCAAACTGGGGTCTCCTGCATTGCAGGAGGATTCTTTACCAACTGGGCTACCAGGGAAGCCCAAGTCAATTTTAGTTTTTTATATTTCCATAAAATATTGTCCATTTCAAATATATTTTCAAATGTATTAACAGGAGGTATCTTTAGCATCCACTTAGATCGACTGGCTCTCCTCTATATAACTTACCAAGAATTTAAGGCACATTAAAATCACTCACTAATGCTGTGTTTATAGCAATAATTATAGCTTTATCTATCTTTGTTTTAGTATTTGCCACACGTTATTATCTACTTTGCATAAAATCGTATTTGCTATCTTGTTTTAAACATTTTGTTCTCTATGTATATATTGTAGGGTAGTAATGTCTTCCTTACCTGTTTTGAGCTGGGAATAACAGATACACAGTTGCCAATCGGTTTAAGAGTTCAATCTTACTATTTCAAGAGTTTCCAGGATCTATCCGCTACTTAAATTTTGTTTTTAACCCATTCCAGGATCTATCCGCTACTTAAATTTTGTTTTTAACCCAATCAGGGGGGCTCTTTTTTTACTGGGAATATTTTATCCATTTAGATATCTTATTACTGAAACTGATTTGCTTGTTCTTGCTTTGCATTCAGCATTCTCAGGATTTTGTACATCTTTGAAGTCTTCCTGATTTTCTATAGCCGTGCTTCAAGAATTTTTTCCAAGAAAAACATACACATAATTTTATATAGAATTTCAAAGGGTTCTTAGTCTCTCAACTAGGAACTCAGTCTACAACTGGACTTAGTCTAGAAACTAAGAACCATGGATACCTATGGCTCAGTAGATCCTCGTCTATAGATCTCTGTTCTAGATGTTACTTTTACATTTTAAAACACATATCTGGGCCACTATTTCTATAATTACCATTTTATAAATATAGCAATTATTATAATATTGATAAATATATACGAATATAAATTATTAAAAGACCCAGTTTGTGACAGCTATATATTATCTTTCATCAAAAATTAGTTGATATATTTCAAAATAACAGTAGAACAACTATTTAGTATTACATAATTTAACAATTTGCAAAGTTAAATACAATTACTCTACTACCATGTCTTCTGCAAGCCTGATTTCTTAATTCATCACTAGCCTGACTGGAGTAATATTTCATGTAATTACTTCAGGAAGGGACCTGGGCAATATGCTTCTGTACCCTTGCATATCTAAGAATATGTCACCTTTACATATAAGTGGCAACTAATAAGCATTCAGAAATCTTAAGTAAGAACTCTTTTCTTTCAAATCTCCAAGGAATGAGGCTGCTTCACTATCTTTTGGCATTAAATGTTCAAGAGAATAAGTCTTGTGGCCAGTTCAATTCATTCACTAACAAATGTTAAATGCACATTCATTATGTCTCATGCAATCTAATGGATGCTGAGGATAAAGTGAAGGAAAAAACAACAGTTTTATCTTCATGGAATTTACAGTCTAACTGAGGAAGATTAAAAAATAATGAAAACTGACAAATGTAATGAAGCCTGATATGTCAGAAAGTGATGAGGAGAAAAATTGTGTTTCCGTATGTCTATGCAAGTGTCATTAGAACCCTTCTCTCACATCTTCTTCCTGAAGGCTTGTTAGTTGATACAAGTAACCATCTCTACTTCAGTGATACATCAGTCTGACCTTCAATCCAAAGCCAGAGATACTGCATTTCATAGAAGGGTGAATTAGAGCTGACACTCTTCTTTAATCTATTCTTTTCTCCACCACGTTTGCTGCACATCCTATGTTTATTCCATGAGAATGCTCCTTTTATCAAGTTTTCAGATTCAGTACAGTTTTTTTTTCCTCTATTTATAAAGTCTGTTGGTAATTTTAAATGGAATAAGAATGGAATGGAATTAGATCACTACTTTCACTTAGCTATCTTTAATCAAGTCCCAGACTTAGTATTAGACTTCTATACCTTTTAAAGGAAGTTTGTAAATAATCCATTTTGATATTCTGTGTAGACTAAACTACTTTAATAACTACTTTAGAAATGAAATCATAAGAGTATACTCTGTGATATATCAACAATAAAAAAACTAAATTTACTTAAAAATTCTCTTAAATCACTTACTTCAAAGAATTGCTCTTAATTATAAATAAAAGATCTTTTTTTAAAAAAAAAGTGATCAACTATCAAGGAAGTACTTTAGAAATCTTAATAGCCTAGATTACTTTCTCTTTTTAATTTGCTAGCTCTTATCAAAAAAATTCTGCTTTTTTGTCCTCACATTAAGATGTGTAATCTCTTACTTTCTTTGCTTTGTACACAGTATTGTACCAAAATAACAAAGATTCCATTTATAATAATTTTGTATTTTCTATCAGGTAAAGTTGAGCGCAGAAGAATTGATGCTTTTGAACTGTGGTGTTGGGAGAAGACTCTTGAGAGTCCTTTGGACTGCAAGGAGATCCAACCAGTCCATAGGAAATCAGTCCCGAGTATTCATTGGAAGGACTGAAGATGAAGCTGAAATTCCAATATTTTGGCCACCTGCTGCAAAGAGCTGACTCATTTGAAAAGAGCCTGATGCTGGGAAAGATTGAAGGCAGGAGGAGAAGGGGACGACAGAGGATGAGATGGTTAGATGGCATCATGGACTCAATGGACATTAATTTGGGTAAACTACAGGAGCTGGTGATGGACAGGGAGGCCTGGCGTGCTGCGGTTCATAGTAAAGAGTCGGACACAACTGAGCAACTGAACTGAACTGAAGTGATGGTGCAAGTTTTGTTGAACATAAACAGTAATTCGTTTAGTGATTAGGCATTTTAACTTTTAAAAAATGAAGTTCATTAAAAAGCTACAAATGTACGCTCAAATATAATTACCTAAACATTTATAAGAATGTTTATACAGTCATATTTTGAAAATGTATATAAGCTATCAAATACTGTTTCTACGTGGTGCTGACAGTTTTTCACAATTCACATTAACACATATGTAGCATATCCCACATTCCTTCCCTTAATCACTCAACCTTAATTTCTTATATTTGAAGAAATATTTATTAACTAAAAAGTAATTTGAAAGCATATCATGTTCATTAAAGCCTTCTTTGGCTAGGGAGATGAACAAAAGCAAAAATAGATAAAGTCACACAATTCCAATAACCACGGGAAGCCAGCAAGAAGCATGTGGTCCTACCTTCAGGAGGTAAACTGTAGAGCTGGGCCACAGGTCCAGTCACAGGAATAACAGGTAACTGGAAATGGAAAGAACTTTTAATCGTTGGGAGTGGCAGGCGATTTTTAGGAAAGCATTTCCTCATTATCAGACTGGAGGTGTTGACAAGAGGATCAAGGGTCCTTACTGCCAAACATTCCTGTTTTATAAGAAAAGAAAAAAAAAAAAGATAATGTGCCTTTGGTGAATAAGTGGAACAATTTTATACTACTTCAGAAAATAATGTGTTAATACTTTTCAGAAGGCAAACATCACAAAACCCAATATTTTTAACGTAATTATAAAGTAGATTTGACTAATTTGAAATATCTCTTTGTAAGAACCTCATATGGCAAATTTGGCAGCAATTTTCCTCACACATCTTAATTTAACAGAAATCAGTACCATGTTTGGTTCCAGAAGTCACCAAAGCACTAATACCTATGAGTGATTTAGGGAGCATTTTAGCAAGCCTAGGACATAAAATAAAAATTTAATGGATAAAGAAAAAAAGAGAAAAATTCACAAATTAAGGAAAGTGTAAGAAATAAAAAGGAATGTGAATTTAGCTGAGCCTTTCTCAGAATTCTATCAGTTATCATGCAATACCACCTCTAATAAATTAGCTGTTCAACTTTGAAAAGAATAGCCTGAACATCACAATTTAAAGTTTTAAGAATTTAATTTACTATCTTGGTATCTAATCTTAAGAAGGGCTCTTGAATAGGACATTTGAAACTATTTCATATAACACTGTTACTATTGACAATTGACACTTAGATGGCTTTAAATGGCACTTTGATAACCTGTGCAATTTTCAACAGAAATCTTCACATCTGACCTGTCAAAACAGCTGAAAAACTAAGACTCAGAAATGTGAAGTGGCATAAACCATCACCCAATCTCTCCTCATATACTGTCTATTTTAGGAATAGTAAAAAAATAAGTGCATATGACTGATCTACAATAGAAAAAGCTGAGTTAACATAAAGTGTGCATTCACATATCTTAACTACTCCCACAAAAAGATTAGTTGTCGTGTGTAAGACCAAGAGGGCACAATCAAGACGACTGGCTTGAATTTTCAAGAAGACAGATTTCATTCTAATAACTAGTCTTATAAAAATAAAAGAGTTACTTTGCAACATCCCCACTCCCCATCATCGAGTGCCCTCTACAGAACCTAGAATACTGTTGAGAAGGTTTATGTGTACAATGGCTGGCAGAACCAGAATCCCTAACTCCAAATTTCACTTTTGTACCTTCATTATTTAAAAGTATCCTCTCCAGAAAAAAAGACACAGAGAACACTCACAGCTAACATATCTCCCTTACCAGTCATAAAGGATTAATGAATATTTATGAAAGGAACATAGAAAACTGAGTGTAGGTAACAGCACACCTTAGAAAACATGGCTATATGGAATCCATTCCTGCCCAGGGAAGAGATTTATACATCTTCCTTCTATCTACGGGGGAAAAAAATCTCATCTTGCAGAGATATACACTAAGTACTTTCTCAAACTTAGTATAAGGTCACATGTGAGAAATGATTGTGCCTTTTGGTTTTCAAATATTTTAAATATATTTATCATACTATGTACTTGTAGAAATACTAAGTTTTCTTAAGAACCAAATCCTATCATTAATAGATAATCATAATAACAGGAAGAAAATTAAAAACTTACTTGCGAAGTGTTATAAAGAATTTTCATCCCATTGGCATCAATAAATGCTTTTCTTCCCAACTTGATGTTCGTAACACTTTTTAAACTCTGTAAAATTCCTTTTCGAATGAGCATGTTTCTATGCCGATTATCATGGCGGTGCCAATCTACATAAATTGTTAAAAGGACTTGGACATATCCTCTGTCTACAGCTCTCCTGGCATTAGTTTCTTTAACAAAAGAAAATTGAAAAAGAAAATTTTTAAAATAATAAGAGACACTGATAAAGTCAAATTGAAAACATAACCATAATATTGTAATTAGTTCTTATAATTCCTTTTTTCCAAGAAAAACTATGGCAACCACATATTTAAATATTTTTTAGGTAGCAAAATAAATATGACAAGTTCCAGATAGCAAAGTACAATTTTCCAGAAATCTGCCTATCTATTGTTTTGAGGTAAATAAATATCAAAATATCTTTAATACAATTAAGGTTGTATCTTTCCAAATGTTAATACTAATGAAACTTTCATATATTTTAAAACCTATTAATACATAACTTTGATTACACCAAAAGGAATATATAAGCCTTTAACTTACTAGTTGTGACTATGATCTTCTTAAAAGCCACTATCATTATCGCAACTTCCATTACAATCTTTGTGTGAAATTACCTTTGTAAGCAGGCACATCTATTTTGTGTCTAGAAGAACTAGTTTTGCTAAGGTGTAGCTATCAGGCAAAGCAAACTAGCTCTTCCAAACACACAACAGAGGTATTAAAGACCTTTCACATAAGAAAGCACCCCTACCTACCCCCGTGAGTTTCTCCCAGCTCTCTAATATCAGAACATAATGTCTAAGAGGGCGTTAAGAAGTTTGCTGAGCTCAGGGTCTTTACCTATGTTTTACGTGTGTATTAGCACATTTAAAACTAGTATTGTAGGCAACTAAAAGCAGCACAGCCTTACTGCCGCATTATCTTAATGTCCATGCCATGAGCCTGGCATTTTATAGGTAAACATAGACGAGGAAGAGACTGGTATTTCTAACTAAACAACCTCAGGTGAGTTGGTATTTCACATTCTCTTGCACTCATCACTGGCACACCCATGTGGTGCTGGGTGGCGATCTATAAAAACTTCAAATAGTTCTAACAATAGTTTCATGTATTTTAAACAAATATACACACACATATATATATATTTTGTTTACACCAGTTGGAATATATAAGCCTTTAGCTTACTAGCTTTTAGTATCACCAACAATACTTAAAAGATATTACTATCATAATGGCTTAAAAGAATGATTCTCTTAAAAGACATTACAGTCACTGAAACTCCTATCACAAACTGTGTTTCCAGTGGAATTCCCAAAGGCCTAAATGATATTTACGAGAAATATTTAAATTCTTCATTGAAGGTCAAATAAGAAACCTGCCCATAACACACACACGGTGAGTGACCCTTAAGAGAAGCACAAAGCTATCTGCAATCAAGAGTCATTCTACTTGTCAGTTACTTTTTGACCAGATATGTTTGCCTACCATCCTCCTCTGAAGGAGAAGGGAGGGAATAAAGGAAAGATTATTATTCAAAACTGAAAATATCAGCATTTCAGTCATTGTAGGTTACTGATTTCTATAAACCCTTGAAATTTATGTTTTAGTTTTTCCTGACTTAGAATTAGTGACTTTGTCATTAGTGATTCTGCAAATTAGTAAGCTTTAATAAAAATTTAGTTTAATGGCTATTTTAATCTACTCTAAATCAAAAATATATGCCTGTATTAATTTAAAAATTAATGTTTAAACACCTTGAGCAACAAAGGCAGGGTGGCCACATCAAAGCAAGGCTACAGATATCTCTGAAATTAATCCAAGTATTCTAATCTTGGTCTATGGTTTATCACATCATATATGAAAACAAAGCTATACAGCTAATCTACATGAAAACAAAGCTATATAGCTAATCTAACTGAATACTACACAGTTAAAGGACAAAACTGTCAACTGAATATAGCAGCTATAACACTAATACCTAAGGTTATTTTTTTAATTTAATAAATCATTATCAATTATCAGATTTTCAATCAATTAATCATTTGTTACTATTCTTCTCATAATTCAAACTTAAGGGCAAGGTGGTCTCACCCTTGATAGACAGTTTTGGGGAAAAATAACATCAAAAGCCATCAACATAAATCTTTAGGATTGAATGTTATCATGGTTAAATACAATGTTAATTTAATCAACCAGTAAGAATGGGAGTGCTAACAAAATTAATATTTAAAATACATTTTAAAAATTAATATTTAAAATATAGATACTGAATATCATGGAGAGACAGATCCACATAAAGTAGATGGTTACTCTACAAAAGCAACGTATGACACATTTCCTCCAATGTTTCAATTTCAAAGATTAAAAAAAAACAATGCTTTAGTCTCTAAATGCATTCAATAAACTCTAAATTTACATTAGCCATTTTTAATGTTACAAATCTGAATTTATGGTAGAAATAAAATTTCTAATAAGGAGGTTCTAGTTGAAAATCATACATTATATAGAGATAATAGCTGTCAAAGATATTCTTCGTGGTAAATGTTCTCAAGGCCATGTTAGGGTCACTTTTTCAAAATGATGCTATATTGTATTTACATGTTACTTTCCCCTACTAACAAGGCTTTATGTTTATATAAGTAACTTAGAGAAAGGAAGTCAGTATACTTGAAGAAATTATATAAATATACTGATAAACAAGTTAGAGCTCAATAAACATAAATGACATTAGTTACACATCAATCAATTGCACTAAAAGATAAAATCAACTTTGACGTTAAATTATTATGAACAAGCTTTATAACCGTAAACTAAATCTACATTTCCAGTTTCTTTAAAATAGCAGTTAGAATACTCAGAAAAACAGTATCTAGTATTTCTAGTATTTAAAAACTTACTTGATTTTAGCAATGCAGCAAGAGTGTCTAAAGCAACCCTGTCAACATGAGAAAACACAAACAACAACAAAACTAGTAAAATTAATCTACAATAGTAAAGTCATACAATCTTTTCAGATAAGTAATCAGTATCTACTCCAAATGTCATTCCTGGGATACTCAATTACATATGGTGCCTCTCTGTATGCCTCACTTCTTTCAGGTTAAAATTGGTTATGAGGAAATATCAACAAAGAAGCACCAGAAAATGTTTAAGAAAAGAAAAAGAAGAAAATTAACAATGCTTAATTCTTCATATAAGAGGTCAGATGAATGGAATCATTGTACCTGTATCTGACTAGGCCAGAGTTCACAAAGGAATACTATTCTGACTGGGCCAGAGTTCACAATAGGATACTATTCACAATCAGACTCGGAGTCACAAAAAAAATTAAAACAAAAACAAGTTTTAACACAGAGTTTGTAACTACAAAATTCTATAGGTATTCATAGCTATCCAACTTCAAAGTATGTTAGTTCTATCAAGCAATAATCCTAACATTTAATGTGGTAACAAAAGTAAAATATTTTGGAACAAGGAGATTAGCAGAGGATGTATGAGCCCTTAACATTTTTCAGCCATATAGCACCAAAGAGAACAATGACTTAATTCATATCTCAAAAATTCTTACTGCCTATTAGAGCACTTAGATTTTCTCTGAACATAAATATGCAGTTACACACAGTGAAATCAATACCATTTAGTACCTTTAAAGATATATAAAACATCACTGTGAAAAACCTTTAATTCAAATACTTTTTTAGAAATGAGTTACTGAAGAAATGGGACTTACTTTCAGGAATTTTAAAAATATAAGACTATATACTACAGTACCTCTTAGTAAGATTTCAATAAGGATAATTAATTTGCATATAAATATGTATATTGTCAAATTTAAGCATTTCACTCATCATTAAGGATTTGTTGAATGCCTACTAGATACCCACAGTAGCAGGTTCTTCATGGTTATAAAATTAGAAAATAAAATTAACTCTTACATAGATTATTTTACAATCTCGATAATGTAATAAAATATACACATCTATAGAAAAATAAGAAATTAAAACCAAAAGGGAATAAAATTAATAAAGCTGCACATCATAGCATGATCAGATGATAACTTTTAAAATGACTCAGAAGATTTAGGATGGATACTGGTTCACAGTAAACAATAATCTAGGAAACAATAATCTAGGACTAGGCACAAAAGTGCACATTTATGATAAATGCTCATTATTGTTACCCTCTAGAGCAAGCCGTTAACAATTACACTTTGGTTTACTTACACAAATAAAGCAACCATATAAAACTTTATTTATGATAACATTTGAAAAATAAAAGCAAAAGTATATGCCCTAAAAAATGTAAACTCATGTGACTAAATTTCTCAAAACAATGTGCAGTTTTGGTAATGGCATGTTAAAAGTAAATGAAAAGTATAAAATTAAAACAATTTTCAGAGCACCGATTCATCAGTAAGAAACTTTGCATAACCTTGCAATCAATTACACAGTAATTAGCACTTAAGACTGTAAACTATCAGAATAAGGATGACTTTTAAATTGGTCAGAAATAAATATAGAACTAAACGGACCTTCTAGGTAAAACAGCAGTTTAGGGGAAAAAATGGAAAAGAAGACTTCATTCAGCAAGACCTGACAAATGCCAAAAATTGTTCTACATGCCTTGTACATGTTTTATATTTGTATGTGCTTTTTAGTTTAACTTTTTTTTTTTTTTTAAATCCTAGTCTCTAGAATTGGCACATTTTATGAAAAAAGACACTAAAGATTTCAGAATATAATATGCCTAGGGTCATATAAAAACTAAGTGAGATGAAAAATGACTAAAATGGTTGCTGAGAAAGAAAATTAAGAAATCAGAAATGGCAGTCTCCTAAACAAAGATATGTTGAAGTCCAAACCCCTAGCACCTCAGAATGTGGCCTCATCTGGAAACAAGATCTTTGCAGATATAAGTAAGATTAAGTCATGCTGGAACAGACTGCTCTTAATCCAACAAAGCTGATGCTCTAGTAAAAAGAGGGAAGACTATTCGAAGACAGACACACAAGGAGAGCACACCATATGAAGACAGAGTCAGAGACTGAAATGTTGAGGCTACAAGCCAGAGAAACCCTAAGGACTGCCAGCAAACCACTGAAAGCCAGGGACGAAGAGGGGTTCTCCCCTACAGGCCAGGAAGGGAACACTGGCCCTGTTGACAAGTTGATTCTGAACTTCAGCCTCCAGAGACAATAAATCTCTAATATTAGAAAAAAACGCTAAAGAAAAATCTCATACTATTTGGGTAGGATAGATTTTCCTAAACAAGACAAAATCCAGAAGCCAACCCTCTTCCTCTAGAGCCACCCTCTCCTCCCCACATCCCACTCTCCAGGTCATCACAGAGCATCAGACTAGGCTTCTACATTATGTAATAACTTCCCACTTGCTATCTATTTTACACATAGTGTATATATGTCAGTGCAATGCCGCTTGCTCAATTCATCCCATCCTCTCCTTCCCCTGCTGTGTCCACAAGTTCTCCACATCTCTGTCTCCATTCCTTCCCGACAAATATGTCCATCAGTACCATTTTTCTAGATTCCATATCCATGAATTAATATACAATATTCATTTTTCTCTGACTAATTTCACTTTTTACTTAACAGGCTCTAGGTTCATCTAGCTCACTACCACTGACTCAAATTTGTTCCTTTTTATGGCTGAGTAATATTGCACTGTATGTATGTACAACATCTTCTTTATGCATTCACCTCTTAATATACATCTAGGTTGCTTCCATGTCCTGGCTACTGTAAATAGTGCTGCAATGAACATTGGGGTACATGTGTCTCTTAGAATCTGGTTTTCTCAGGGTATATGCCCACTAGCAGGGTTTCTGGGTCATATGGTGTTAATAGATTTATTCCTAGTTTTTTAAAGAATCTCCATACTGTTCTCCACTACGGCTGTTACCAGTTTACATTCCCACCAACAGTGCAGGAGTGTTCCCTTTTCCCCACACCCTCTCCAACAATTATTATTTGTAGATTCTTTGATGATGGCCATTCTGACTGGTGTGAGGTGACACTTCATTACAGTTTTGATTTGCATTTCTCTAAATTAAAATTTAAAAAATCTTAAGTGCCCTTTCAGAAACATGTTTCTCCCTACTAGCAGTTATTTACAACACATGTTTACCAAACAAAAGTGCTCTGACATTTTCTAAGCCTTACACTATATGTTTCTTTCTTGATGCTCATTCTTCACACTGGCAAAACTGGGATATGCACCCAATTCCTTCTTCCCATCATGCCTGTTCCATAGCTCCACTAGATTAAAAGAAATTATGAAGTTTGGTGTAAAGTCATCTTGATAGTCTCACCAAGATGTTATTTTAAAGATTTTTTTAAAACTTCAGCACAAAGGAATTTCTGAAATTCTATGTCACTTATAAGTCTGTATGAATTTATAATATAGTCAACAAAAAGTTACAGAAAAATATTTATTGAAATGCACAATTTTATTATGTTAATTAGGATTTCTCAGCACCAATATTTTATACTTCCTCACATGTTTTTCCAATCTCCGTAAGTCCTACACAGAATAACACAGCTAACAGTGACTTTAAAAGCAGTCTGTGGTTTATTCATTTGAGAGCAGTGAAGGGGGAAAAGCTTAAGCCCCAGGTACTCATAAAGTTATTTAAGTTGGGAGGTCAATCCTTGCAATAACCTCCAAACCTATGTGTGCTAACTTGCTCAGTCATGTGTGACTCTTTGCAACACTATGGTCTGTAGCCTGACAGGCTCCTCTGTCCATGGGGATTCTCCAGGCAAGAATACTGGAGTGGGTTGCCATGCCCTCTTCCAGGGGATCTTCCCAACGCAGAGACCAAACACGTTTCCTGCACTGGCAGGCAGGCTCCTTACCACTAGCACCACCGGGGAGGCCCCTCCAAACCTACAAGGAAACTCAAAATGACAGAGTTACAATAAATTCAGAGTTGCTTCCTAGTAGATTAACAATGTTTAAATCCAAAACCTAAAATTGGAAAGGAAAGGAAATCTAAAAGGGAAGCATTGCTCTTCAAACATAAATAATAATCCTCAATCTTCTTCAACTAAATGCAGGGTACTATTTAAGGACAGGAAGAACTGTGACACAAATGCTCTAGATGTTGAGATTGTTTAATTACGGGGGGAGACCCTATGATTATTCAAAATAATAAAGGAATCATGATATAGATGTCTGGTCAATGCATGTTTTATCCTTTTTAAAGTAAAGTTAAAAAAAAGTGTTCTTTTTAAAACACAGAGGAAAGAGTGAAGGGATAATTTAGATAATGACATTCCTTTCTCCGAAGTTTAGACGCACTGATTTCTACATGGTTTTAGAAATATATCATGTTGTATATTATAAAGATACTTGTAAAATGTTCTTATCTCCTAGGAACATTTTATATTAGATTTGGTAATGGGTTATAATAGGTTAATTTAGATCTTAAGTAGGAGATCATAGTCATTAGATAAAAATTAATTATGAAGTACTTTAAACATCAAAAAGAGGAAAGGCATAAACTACACTGCTTACCTAAACTAATTACACTGCATTAATACAGGCACTATGCTAATTACAGGAATTATCTAAACCCTCAAAACAATCTTATGATATAGGCACAAATACTGCTGCTGCTGCTAAGTCGCTTTAGTCGTGTCCGACTCTGTGCGACCCCATGGACAGCAGCCCACCAGGCTCCTCTGTCCCTGGGATTCTCCAGGCAAGAACACTGGAGTGGGTTGCCATTTCCTTCTCCAATGCATGCATGCATGCTAAGGTGCTTCAGTCGTGTCCGACTCTGTGCGACCCCATAGACGGCAGCCCACCAGGCTCCTCTGTCCACAGGATTCTCCAGGCAAGAACAACAGAGTGGGTTGCCATTTCCTTCTCCAAAGGCACAAATACTACTATTTTACAAATAGGAAACTGGGACATAAAAAGTTAGGTAACTGGGGCGTCCCTGGTGGCTCAGTGGTGAAGAATCTGCCTGCCGCTGCAGGAGAGATGGATCTGATCCCTGGTCTGGGAAGACCTCACATGCCGCAGAACTAACCCCATGTGCCACAACAATTAAGCCTGTGCTCTTGAGCCCTGGGGATGCAACTACTGTGCCCACCTGTCACTACCACCGAAACCCTCGTGCACCAGAGCCCACGTTCTGCAACAGGAGAAGCCACGCAATGGGAAGCCCGTGCACCACAACCAGAAAGTAGTTTGTGCCGCAACGAAGATACAGCACAGCTATAAATAAATACTTGTTTTAAAAGTCAGGTGACTTCGTATCATGAAGCCAGTGAGAGACAGAGCTAACATGAAAATCCAGTTTCTGCCTGCTTCCAGAGTCCATTCACTGCACCTATTCTGGAAGTTGGTCTTACTAATTGTGATACAATCATTTTCTTTTATCTTGTCACATTTCATCAGATGCTCTAAGACTGTATAATCTTTATATAAGTAAATATGTTGTCATCCCACCAAATACTTAATAAATAACTATATGTGCAAGTAAGCTCCCATTTTCAAGAAGGGAACAAGCTAAATATTTCACCTTTATTAAGAAAGGGTGAAAAGACTGGGTATGTTCTGAACCTGATTCATTTGCAAAATTTAGCCTATGAATAGTTATTGTGGACAAGTTTTTCCTTATAAAAGATTCACAACTAAAAGAAGTAAAAAGAATGAGAAAATTAGAAAAGTCATTATTTCGCACATTTTTAAGAAATAATGGATCTAAGCAATGTCATGAAATATTGCTAAGTGATTAGGTGAAAGGAGATGGACCACTTCAACTCAACAATTTTAAGTAATGCAAAACAGAGAACCAGCACCACCTATGAAATATTTTGATAATTTTTTAAAAAATCTAATCAAGCCTCAAGCTCCATCAGTCTACAAAAAATTTGAAGAGTATACCTACAAGTTAAAAGATCCCAGGATATAGTCATCTTAATCTATGTTGAGACATTCTATAAGATGTCACCCAGGTCCTTCAGCAAATAAATCAGAAACAAAAAACAGAGGGACAGGGGATAGTTACTGACTGCAAAAGATTACAAGACTTATCAATCAAACAGAATGTAGAGCCCTTATTTAGATTCTGATTTGAGCAAGACAACTGTAAAAAAAAAAAAAAAAAGAAAGAAAAAAAGACATTTCTTATACATTCAGAAGATATTAGATGATATTAAAGTAATTATTACTATTGTTGAACAAAGAAATGATACTTTGGTAACACTAATAGGAAAAACTGTCTGATAGAGATAATACTAAAGAATTAACAGAATAAATGTCATGGCTGATACTTGCTTTAACATACCGATAGGAGGCAGACAAAGAAGGGAAAGATGAAATTTAAATTGCAGAATGTTGACAATTGCTGAAATTGACTGATGGGTATATCAGGGTTCATTATTCTATTTGTGTGTAGATTTGGAAATTTCCTAAATATAATGAAGTAAATATAATAACATAAGTACTTTGTTTTAAACAAACCAATTTTAAAAGGGCATTTTGAGATAACTAGAGAAGACACACAGAATTTTAGATTGTGTTAAGCAATCAATAAATTTGTTGAGTATGATTATAGCATTATGGTTATTTTTAGGTCCCTATTTAGCAGAGTTACATAATGAAGTATTTAAGGGAAAAATGAGGAAATACCTGGTACTTGCTTACAGAAATTCATATATATGTAAATAACATCTTGGATTTGCTTAAAAATACTTTAGGAAACACAAATAAAAGTGTGTGGGGGGGAACAAATGAAACAAAAATGGCAGAATGTTAATAATTGTTGAATATAACAAGTAATTAATATAAATAATTCAAGATAATTAGTTTAATATAATGTAAATGCTATACTTCTTTGAAAAATTCCAAAATAATTTTTTTAAAAGAATGACCATTAAAATGGCTTAAGAAAGCACTAAATATAATGAAATAACTGGAAAATGCTTTCAAGTTCAGAGGTTGAAAGACACACAAATGAATGTAACTATCTATATATATATTTGTGGGTGTGTGTATATATATCTATACATATACACACAAACATAAATATATATAATATATATTTTGAGACATATATATATGTATATATATACGTATCTCAAATAAGAAAAAGAATGACATTATTTGACAAAAAAGAAATATATAAATTTAAAATATATCCAGATAATTGTGAGAATGAAGGAAACAGTCATCAAAAGATTATAAAATTGGGTAGGGAATATAGTAGGCACTCAATAAATGTTTCTGAATGAGTGATACTCTGTAAAGGTCTTTTTTCCTATTATAGTATCTAGGAATATTCAAAGTCTAAATTTCTATAAGACTGTAAATTTAGTTTTCTAATTCTGATATATTTTTGAAGATTAAACTTTATACTAAAGAAAATCTTTATCATAATTAAATCACTAAGAACTAAGAAAGGACCCTAGACACAACTGAACTCAACCATTTCACTGCACAGATTAAGATGATAAGGCCCAAAATAACAAAGGGTATACTTCTATTTACACTTAAAACATTTACTCACTTCATAAGACTGGAATTCTTCTTACTAAACGGTCCGATGATTTTAAACATCAGTTCCACAACTCCATTTTTCCCTAAAGATACAGAATTCACAGCTGGGAAGGGGGAAAAAGATGTAAAGTGATTTAAAAACTTCAGTGGATAGAAATGTTTATACATGTGGCACACGGCTGAAAAACATACAAACTGTTTAAGTAAATGTGAACTCTGTGTCTCTCATAAAGTCCACCTTAGTTGATATTTCAAAGGCATGCCAATGGGAAGATGAAGTGGGAAAAGAAGTAAATAAATTATGAAAGTTCCTAGAAGTTGTTTTTTCAACTATAGGGAATTGCCCAAAAGCAACAACAAATCAGATCTTCAGGTCAGATTTTAGATGCAGGTCAGATCTAACAGCACTGTAGGAAAGATGGCTGTGTTCTAGGTGAGAAGTCATGAGGACCTTAATTAAAGCGACTGCAGTAGGCAAAAACAGGTCACAACTTTAGACAGAACATGCAAACAATTACCTAACCAGAAAACTGGGCCTAACATTTTCAATCTTGAAGAAATATTATTTAAAAATTATAGATATACCATTTACTAGCCTCCTGGTGCTTAATGAAAAAAGTGCCCTAAAAAATGTAGTTCCTGAAGTTTTATGATGATTTTAATTTCCTCTGTATCTGCTTATCGCTCCATTATTGCTTCTAATTTTAGTCTGTTTTGTCTTTTTCCTTAATTGGGGAATTCAGTGGCTCATCTATTTTTAATCCAATTGCTTTATTTTTTAATGAATTTTTTTAAATTTTATAATGTATTTTTTCTATTTCACTTCTCTACTTTCCTTATGTTTATTGCTCTGTTCCTAATTTCTTTGTAAACAGCCAATTCATTAATTTCCTTATGCTCTTTTTATTTACCTAAGTGTTAAGTATTCAAGTATTCAAAACTATTTTTCTCTGAGCACACCTTTAGCTATACTTTCAAAGTATAGATACTGATAATAGATAAATAAACACACATACACACAAACCTACCACTGAGATTACCATTACTTTGCAATGATGTTCTTACAATAAAATGTACTCTACAATCTCAATCTCAAGCAACTCGTTAACCATTCCAATCTCATATCCATAGTCAGGGAATAGAAAGAAAATCCATGCCTCAGGGGTTGGGACCTAATATTGTGAGAGACACAGAGAGAGAGAGAGAGAGAGAGAGAGAGAGAGAGAGAGAGTGTGTGTGTGTGTGTGTGTGTGTGTGTGGGACCTAATATTGTGAGAGACACAGAGAGAGAGAGAGAGAGAGAGAGAGAGAGAGAGAGAGAGAGAGAGAGAGAGAGAGTGTGTGTGTGTGTGTGTGTGTGTGTGTGTGTGTGTGTGTGTGTGTGTGTTGTGAGACACTTCATCTGGGAGGGTGGGTGTGGGCGTGGGTGTGAGTGTGTTTATGCTGGGAGACACTTCATCTGAGGCTCTCTCTCTGATCACTGCTCTCTACAGCTTCCTCAAAGGCTCCTGTCCTATTTATTTCTGGTTCTGCTACTTCCCTATTGATTGCTAAAGATAATTAGCTCCAGGTGTCTATGCCACCACATTCCTTCCTTCTCAATTTTCCTCTTCTCTGTAAAAATCCAATTAGGTGCAGCAGTTTTTCCAGTTGTCAATACTCTGATATTCTTCAACATCTTTTCCACAGGCTGCCTACTCATCAGCCTCACTACATACCTTTAAAAATAGGGGGAACTAATGAGAATTCTTAAGACTTTGTCAACTCACCTTCTTACATTTATCACCTTTGAGGGAGTGGTTAGAATTACAAAGAGCCATATTAAATATTCTCATTCCTTGTCCACAACTTTTAGAGATTTATTGAGTTAAAGTACTTTAAAATTTTCATTTTGTGTTAATGTCACAACATTGAGCTAACTAAAAGCTTCTCTGAAATACTTACAGTTGGCAGAATATACTCGTAAAAGCTGAAGACAAGGCAAAACCAAGCGATGATTCTGCAAATTCTGTTTGACCAAACTCAGGGTTATATTTAGAGCTCCATTAATTCTAGCTTTCACTCCAAATTTTTTGTCTGTTTAAAAATAAATGAACAAATATAATTTACTCCTATGTAACTTTTGAATAAAATGAAAATGTCATAAAAAATGGAATTTCTAAAATTAATACTATGAATGCATATTATCAACTATTAATATAAAGTTGACCTGAAATAACTAAAGCTGTAATCACTTTATTATATATTTTAATACTTCTTACATTTTTAAAACATCGTTGAAAGAAGGAGTAAAGGGCAGGTAGGATGACAGGGCAGGGCAACAGAGACTGGAGTGGCCCAACACTTAAGATTATTATTGAAAGGAATAACTTAACTGATCCACCCTACACAGGAAAGTCTCTCCAGCTTAACACAGTCAAAGGAATGCCATCACAAGGTTAACGAGAATTGCAAAGAATCTAAATGTACATTACCAACATTATTTACTTAATATTAACTATACTGTTTTCTGACTTATAATATGTGTGCATGCATACTAAGTCACTTTAGTAGTGACTCTTTGCAACCCTATGAACTGTAACCCACAAGGCTCCCTGCCAAAGGGATTCTCCAGGCATTAGAATGCTGGAGTGGGTTGCCATGCCCTCCTCCAGGGGATCTTCCCGATCCAGGGACTGAATTTGAGTCGCCTATGGCTCCTGCATTACAGAAAGGTTTGCTATTGCTGAGCCACTGGAGAAGCCAAAAAACAATATAATGAAAAAACAACAGCTTATTAGAAAATAATCTAAAAAATATTATCAAATAAATTTCTAGAGGGAGCTAATTCTTAACAAAGAAAAGGAAGAGAAGAAAGTTCTTAATTTTCATTATTAGGAAGAGATTAAAATAATAAAAAAAAATCTGGGCAACAAGAATTTAAGAATGTTAAGATTTTTAACAAAGAAAGTAAGCAAGACTATCAAGCAAAGTTATTTCATCAACAACAGAAAATGTAAGTCAAGAAACCTAATATTCCTAAGGGAAAATTATTCTCAGCTCATAAGGGAAAAATAAAAAAGTTAGAAAATCACCCAAGAAATTCAAATATAATTGAATAATATAAAAATGTAAAACTAGGACAAATAACAAAGGAAACAGCAAAAATTTAGAAGTATAGAGGAAAATATTAAAAGAACTACAACTTACAAGGGACATTAAAGAAATAAAAATATAAATTAAACAATATCTTAATTAAAGCAAAAGAAAGATAACGAAAGCTTCATGCTTTAATGAAAAGCACCAGAAAGATAACCTGGTTTTAAATAGAGGAGGAAGCATGATATAACAGTATTCACCAATACAAAAAGGTTTTCTCATTTTATTTTTTGTTTTCAAAAAAAATTTCAGAAAGTAGCCCTTAAATCTCAAATATAAGAGTTTAAAAAAATAAGAAAGAGCTAACATGTTTCTTAAATAAACTGAATATATGTTTAAGTCTTAAGGTCCCTAAGACACCTAAAAAATTAAAGTCATCTCAGGGATACCTTAAGACAATGATTATTAACAGTATTATTTAAATATTCATACAATACAAAAAGATACACATGAAATACACATAAGTATACAAACTGCATACACATTTTCAGACACTTTTTAGAAAAAGCATTTTAGCCAAATACTTTAAAGTTTAAAGCCACAAGGCAATGGCAGAACCCTTAAAAAATCACTACTGAAGAGTTTAGAGAGTCATTTCAATCTCTGGGCAGACAACTATACACTGAGCTTAGGTTCTAGTCAAAGAATGCTTTTCTCTTTTAACCTAACCTAAATCAGCTTCCTCCTTTGTTTTATAGCCTATGTTTTCTCAATTTGTAGTTTTCAATATTTTGTATGTCTTACTATTGTAATAAATCACTCTTACAATTTTTTATATCTTTTGATCTTAACTAGTTTGTAAGCTTTTTAAGCACTGAGACATGACTATCACTGTTGGTTGGATGGCATCACTGACTCAATGGACATGAGTGTGAACAAACTCAGGGAGGTAGTGAAGGGCAGGGAAGCCTGGCATGCTGCAATTCATGGGATCGCAAGGAGTCAGACATGACTTAACGACTGAACAACAATGAAAAGAAAACACGTTTTATATCTATGCTCGTCAAAGCATTCCCACCCACACTCCCTCCTTCTAGCCTCAACAATATTCATGTTATGTGTATGCTTTATAACATATACATGCCAGATAGCCTCAACAATATTCATGTTATGCGTATCCTTTATAACACATACATGCCGGAAACACACACACACACCAAGACACATTTCTGATTCTGACACATTTTTTTCTTCCTTTTTCCATCACATGCAATAGAAATACGTGGGAATTTAGGATCCTCAATTCGTGGAGGTCACTAGTTGACTATAAAAAGCATTCCTAACTAAGGCTAAGAATAAGTAGTAAAATCTTAGATTTTAAAGTTTACCAGTTTCAAGGCACACAGAACCAACATAACAAAAGTCATTCCACTTGATAGTCATGCAAGTGAAACCCTTACCTTTTGGTCCAATCTTTGCAAGAATGGAATGAATCTGCACCATTAACTCCTCATTCAGGGGCGATTCTTTGCTGGCATTCATAAGTAACTGTAATAATATTTGTGAACCACCTTTGGAGACCAAGAAACTCGCTCTTCGACCTCCACCTAAAAAGTTTTTTGAAAGAAATCTGTTCAAACCACAAATTCTTCCAAAACATATTAGATATCGCACCTTGTTAGCATTCAAGTAAAAGTGATGACTTCAGAAAGCAAACAAATAACATCAAAATAAAATTTTACTTTATTTATATTAATTAAAAAATAGCACAGACAGTAAATAAACATCGATGCAAAACTCATGTTCAAGGCTCTAAACCACATGGGTTTGAGGGACACTGGAAGATTATCAAAAACAAAGTAACAACAAAGAGTATGACATTTTGGCTTCCAAATTCCAACACTCAGAATAGCCTCTGTATGAGAATCAGAAAATTTCAAAGTATACATGATACATTTTTGATCATTATTTACAAATAGAAATAGACCAAAGGAAACAAAAACTTACCTGCTGACACCAGCTCAACAAGAATGCTCAAGATATTAAGTGTAGTTTGAAGATCTTTTGTGTTCTGAAATAAACAGTTTATTTGCTTTATTAAAACATTATAAATCTGTGATTCCCAAACTTCTCTCTGTTGGGAACTACCTGCATTTACAGATGACCTTTTTGGTTTCTCTAAGAATAAATGTATTTAGGTTTTCACTATTCTCAAACATCACTTCAGTCTCGTCTTACTGCTCTTAAAAATTCTTGCAGATCATCTGAGCTATTAATATCAACAGGAATTAACTTGTCATTTGGACACATCAACTTCTACCAAGTAGATAATACAAATAAATGTATCAAAATATAAAAGGCACAACAATGTATATATGGTGACTAATCAGTCAGAGTTCCCCTCTCAAAAAGTAACTGCATTATCAATTTTTTGTGTATCCATCAATATAATGTACACACAGAAAAGAAATCCATGTAAATATATATTTATATAT
Organism: Odocoileus virginianus; assembly: GCF_023699985.2. Taxonomy (NCBI): domain Eukaryota; kingdom Metazoa; phylum Chordata; class Mammalia; order Artiodactyla; family Cervidae; genus Odocoileus; species Odocoileus virginianus. The sequence continues at coordinate 31,834,996 of NC_069704.1, read as the reverse complement.
AGATTTCTCCAAATGATATAATTCTACGTGATATATTCCGTTAGATGGCAATGCCATTGGTTAAGTAACCACCTATCAATGTGACATTTAAATATTTAAAATCTTTTGCTATTAAAAAATTGTAACCAAAACCAAATACATACATTTCCAGGGAAGCAAGTACAATTGTACATGGGAAATTCCTGGAATTTCTGGGTCAATAATATGGACATTTATTTTGATAGGTATTATTAACTTGCTCTTCATGGAGCAATTTACAGTCCTACCAGTAAAGTTGAAGAGTAATTATTAATATTTTCCAAAGTCTGGACAAACAATCTAATGAGAGAAAATGTTTAAACACTGTACTATGGTTATATTTCTCTTAATAAAAGTGATGTTTGGATAAAGAAAAATACACAGACAACAGAATTGTGGCCTATTCAAGAAACTGCCTGATCTCAGAATAGAAGAATTTTATAGTGTTTATTTAGACAAATTTCAGAATTGCAGTGTATTAGTGCCTAGAATGGAACTCTTGTTCTAACTCCTTCCAAAAAGGAATAAATATTGCCTCTGCTTCACCATTTTAGGGCAGAAACTAATGGGTCCAAAAAGTCAAATTGAGAATAGAAAGAGGACCACACATTAAGCAGAGACCTTTGTCTCAGCACTGAGGGCATCACTAACTGGACCACTGATTCACTGGGGATGAAATTGGAAGAATGAGAGACAAACGTTTGTTAAAAGAAAATCTGGACTGTTACAGGAGCAGTATTTCTATGTGTTTATCTTCTTCCTGGGTACACAGCCAAACCACATTTTCCAGCTCTTTTGTTATTAGGTTTGGGACATGTGATTTGAGTTCAGGCCACTGAAATCTGAATGGAGGTTACACTGTTATCTCTAGGCCTTATCCAGATAAGTCTCCCATTTGTAATTCACCACCTCTCATCTCTGCTGACTTCAACAAATTGAGACAGGAGCAAACAGAAAAGGTATGGGTAGCAATATACATATCAGACAAAAAACTTGTAAAACAAATGATAAAGAAGGGAATTACATAATAATAAAAGGAACAATACAAAAAGAGGATATTAAACTCATTAGCATACATGCACTCATTATACAGCACCTAAAAATATAAAGCAAATACTAACAGACACAAAAGAAGAAATTGACAATAATACTTAAGAGTAGGGGGCTTTAACACCCCACTTGAACACAATAAGGTATTGAGAAAGTCAACTACAATAAGAGAGTCAATTCTTAGGCAGGTTGATAAGAAGTTGGGGGGTTCCTGAGGGGGAAAGAGGTCTGGAATTCTCAAGGAGGAAGAAAGGACTTTTTTTCTCTACATTCCTTAGTCTTAGTAACATAAAACTTTTTTTTTCCTTTCTTTAAGCCCAGGGCTGGTGATTACACAACAAACACCTCAGTTCAAACTCTGTACTAAGGATATTATATAACAACAATGTATCCTGCTTGAGGGAAGTTTCTCCCTCTTGAATGTGAAAGTGAAGTCCTCTCCAACTCTGTGACCCCATGGAGTGTAGCCTACCAGGCTCCTCTGTCCATGGGATTTTCCAGGCAAGAATACTGGAGTGGGTTGCCATTTCCTTCTCCAGGCGATCTTCCCAACCCAGGGATCGAACCCTGGTCTCCCGCATTGCAGGCAGATGCTCTACCATCTGAGCCACCAGGGAAGTTTTCCTTCTTGAAAACCTGACTAATCCTGTTCTTAGAATGCACGTTATGGGAGTGGGTCTGGGAGGATCTTCCTATTGTTAAATTCGAATCCTGTTATCCTAAAATGTGAATTGTGGCAGTGGATCTGGTAAAATTTTTACAACCTTAAGACATTCTTTGACTTACTGTAATAATAAATTTAAAAAGTATATAATTCCCTCACTAAAGACAAGCAAGGAGGGCACTCTGTCCCCCTCCTGATGTCTATGTCAGAAGTTTTCTTTGTCCCTTTTCATACTTTAATAAAACCCTGCTACACAAAAGTTCTTGAGTGATCAAGCCTGGTCCCTGGTCCTGAAGCCAAATATTCTTCAGAGATCACAAAGCCGACACCGTTCACCATAAGCTATCAGTATCCTTATTGTACATATTTTCATGTGCCTTTAACTTTTTTGAGACTTTCTGTGTGGCCTAACATGTGATCTGTTCTGGAGAAGTTTCCATGTGCATTTGAAAAGATTATGTATTCTGCTGTTTTGGGATGTAATGTCCTGTTCAGTTCAGTTCAGTTGCTCAGTCGTTTCTGAATCTTTGAACCCCATGGACTGCAGCATTCCAAGCCTCCCTGTTCATTACCAAATCCCAGAGTTTACTCAAACTCATGTCCATTGAGTCGGTTATGCCATCCAACCATCTCATCTTCTGTTGTCCCCTTCTCCTCCCACCTTCAACCTTTCCCATCATCAGAGTCTTTTCAAATGACTCAGCTCTTCACATCAGCTGGCCAAAGTATTGTGAGTTTCAGCTTTAGCATCGATCCTTCCAATGAATACTCAGAACTGATCTCCTCTAGGATGGACTGGTTGGATCTCCATGAAGTCCAAGGGACTCTCAAGAGTCTCCTCTAACAACACAGTTCAAAAGCATCAATTCTTCGGCGCTCAGCTTTCTTTATAGTCCAATCCTCACATCCATACATGACTACTGGAAAAACCATAGCCTTGAAAGGATGGCCCTTTGTTGGCTAAGTAAAGTCTCTGCTTTTTATTGACTATGCCAAAGCCTTTGACTGTGCAGATCACAACAAACTGTGGAAAATTCTGAAAGAGATGGGAATATCAGACCACCGGACCTGCCTCTTGAGAAAACTGTATGCAGGTCAGGAAGCAACAGTTAGAACTGGACATGAAACAGCAGACTGGTTCCAAATCAGGAAAGGAGTATATCAAAGCTGTATATTGTCATCCTGCTTATTTAACTTACATGCAGAGTACATCATGAGAAACGCTGGACTGGAGGAAGCACAAGCTGGAATCAAGATTGCCAGGAGAAATATCAATAACCTCAGATATGCAGATGACACCACCCTTATGGCAGAAAGTGAAGAAGAACTAAAGAGCCTCCTGCTGAAAGTGAAAGAGGAGAGTAAAAAAGTTGGCTTAAAGCTCAACATTCAGAAAAATAAGATCATGGCATCCGGTCCCATCACTTCATGGCAAATATTGGGGAAACAGTGAAAATAGTGGCTAACTTTTGTTTTGGGGGGTCGAAAATCACTACAGATGGCGATTGCAGCCATGAAATCATAAAAGACGCTTACTCCTTGGAAGGAAAGTTATGACCCACCTAGACAGCATATTGTGATCCACACAGTCAAAGGCTTTGGTATAGTCAATAAAACAGAAATAGATGTTTTTTTTCTGGAACTCTCTTGCTTTTTCGATGATCTAGTGGATGTTTGCAATTTACTCTGGTTCCTCTGCCTTCTCTAAAACCAGCTTGAACATCTGGAAGATCACGGTTCATGTATTGCTGAAGCCTGCTTGGAGAATTTTGAACATTACTTTATTAACATGTGAGATGAGTGCAATTGTGTGGTACTTTGAGCATTCTTTGGGATTGGAATGAAAACGGACCTTTTCCAGTCCTGTGGCCACTGCTGAGCTTTCCAAATCTGCTGGCATATTGAGTGCAGCACCTCCACAGCATCATCTTTCAGGATTTGAAATAGCTCAACTGGAATTCCATCACATCAATTAACTTTGTGCACGGTGATGCTTTCTAAGGCCCACTTGACTTCACATTCCAGGACGTCTGGCTCTAGGTGAGTAATCACACCATCATGATTAACCTGGGTCATGAAGATCTTTTTTGTGTAGTTCTATGTATTCTTGCCACTTCTTCTTAATGTCTTCTGCTTCTGTTAGGTCCATACCATTTCTGTCCTTCATTGAACCCATCTTTGCATGGCATATTCCCTTGGTATCTCTAATTTTCATGAAGAGATCTATAGTATTTCCCATTCTGTTGTTTTCCTCTATTTCTTTGTGTTGATCACTAAGGAAGGCTTTCTTATCTCTCCTGGCTATTCCTCGGAACTCTGCATTCAAATGGGAATATCTTTCCTTTTCTCCTTTGCTTTTCACTTCTCTTCTTTCACAGCTATTTGTAAGGCCTCCTCAGACAACCATTTTGCCTTTTTGCATTTCTTTTCCATGGGGATGGTATTGATCCCTGTCTCCTGTACAGTGTCATGAACCTCTGTCCATAGTTCATCAGGCACTCTATCAGATCTAGTCCCTTAAATCTATTTCTCACTTCCACTGTATAGTCATAAAGGATTTGATTTAGGTTATACCTGAATGGTCTAGTGGTTTTCCCTACTTTCTTCAATTTAAGTCTGAATTTGGCAATAAGGAGTCTATGATCTGAGTCACAGTCAGCTCTCATTCTTGTTTTTGCTGTCTCTATAGAGCTTCTCCATCTTTGGCTGCAAAGACTATACTCAATCTGCTTTCGGTATTGACCATCTGGTGATGTCCATGTGTAGAGTCTTCTGTTGTGTTGTTGGAAGACGGTGTTTGCGATGACCAGTGCGTTCTCTTGGCAAAACTCTATTAGCCTTTGCCCTGCTTCATTCTGTACTCCAAGGTCAAATTTGCCTGTTACTCCAGGTGTTTCTTGACTTCCTACTTTTGCATTCCAGTCCCCTATAAAGAAAAGGACATCTTTTTTGGGTGTTACTTCTAAAAGGTCTTGTAGGTCTTCACAGAACCATTCAACTTCAGCTTCCTCAGCGTTACTGGTAGGGGCATAGGCTTGGATTACCGTGATATAGAATGGTTTGCCTTGGAAACGAACAGAGATCGTTCAGTCATTTTTGAGATTGCTGCCTCTTGAGAAACCTGTATCAGGTCAGGAAGCAACAGTTAGAACTGAACATGGAACAACAGATTGGTTCCAAATAGGAAAAGGAGTTAGTCAAGGCTGTATATTGTCACCCTCCCTGTTTAACTTATATGCAGAATACATCATGAGAAACCCTGGGCTGGAAGAAGCACAAGCTAGAATCAAGATTGCCGGGACATATATCAATAACCTCAGATATGCAGATGACACCACCCTTATGGCAGAAAGTGAAGAGGAACTAAAAAGCCTCTTGATGAAAGTGAAAGAAGAGAGTGAAAAAGTTGGCTTAAAGCTCAAATTTCAGAAAAATAAGATCATGGCATCTGGCCCCATCACTTCATAGGATAGATGGGGAAACAGTGGAAACAGTGTCAGACTTTATTTTTTGGGGCCCCAAAATCACTGGAGATGGTGATTGCAGCCATGAAATTAAAAGACGCTTACTCCTTGGAAGGAAAGGTATGACCAACCTTGACAGCATATTAAAAAGCAGAGACATAACATTGCCAACAAAGGTCCATATAGTCAAGGCTATGGTTTTTCCAGTAGTCATGTACAGATGTGAGAGTTGGACAGTGAAGAAAGCTGAACGCCGAAGAATTGATGCTTTTGAACTGTGGTATTGGAGGAGACTCTTAAGATTCCCTTAGACTTCAAGGAGATCCAACCAGTCCATCCTAAAGGAGATCAGTCCTGGGTGTTCATTGGAAGGACTGATGCTGAAGCTGAAACTCTAATACTTTGGCCTCCTCATGCAAAGAGTTGACTCATTGGAAAAGACCGTGATGCTGGAAAAGACTGAGGGCAGGAGGAGAAGGGGACAGACAACAGAGGATGAGATGGCTGGATGGCATCACCGACTCAATGGACATGAGTCTGAGTAAACTCAGGGAGTTGGTGATGGACAGGGAGGCCTGGCGTGCTGCAATAAATGGGGTTGCAAAGAGTCAGACACGACTGAGTGAATCTACTGAACTGAGACAGCATATTAAAAAGCAGAAACAATACTTTGTCGGCAAAGGTCCATCTAGTCAAGGCTATGGTTTTCCAGCAGTCAGATATGGATGTGAGAGTTGAACTATAAAGAAAGCTGAGCATAGAAGAATCGAAGCTTTTGAACTGTGGTGTTGGAGAAGACTCTTGAGAATCCCTTGGATTGCAAGGAGATCCAACCAGTCCATCCTAAAGGAGATCAGTCCTGAGTGTTCACTGGAAGGACTAATGTTGAAGCTGAAATGCCAATACTTTGGCCACCTGATGCAAAGAGCTGACTCATTTGAAAAGACCCTGGTGTTGGGAAAGATTGAAGGTGGGAGGAGAAGGGGTCAACAGAGGATGAGATGGTTGGATGGCATCACTGACTCAATGGACATGGGTTTGGGTGGACTCCAGGAGTTGGTGATGGATAGGGAGACCTGGCGTGCTGCGGGTCATGGGGTCACAAAGAGTCGGACACGATCAGCGACTGAACTGAACTGAATAGATGGCCCTTTGTTGGCTAAGTAAAATCTCTGCTTTTTAATATGCTGTCTACACTGGTCATAACTTTCCTTCCAAGGAGTAAGCATCTTTTAATTTCATGGCTGCAATCACCATCTACAGTGATTTTGGAGCCCCCCAAAATAAAGTCTGTCACTGTTTCCACTGTCTCCCCATATATTTGCCATGAAGTGACAGGACTGGGTGTCATGATCTTAGTTTTCTGAATGTTGAGTTTTGGGCCAACTTTTTCACTCTCCTCTTTCACTTTCACCTAGAGGCTCTTTAGTTCTTCACCTTCTGCCACAAGGGTGGTGTCATCTGCATATCTGAGATTATTTATATTTCTCCCAGCAATCTTCCTTTCAGTTTGTGCTTCTCCAGCCCAGCATTTCTCATGATGTACTCTGCATATAAGTTAAATAAGCAGGGTGAAAATACACAGCCTTGACGTACTCCTTTCTCATTTTGGAACCAGTCTGTTGTTTCATGTCCAGTTCTAACTGTTGCTCCCTGACCTGTATACAGATTTCTCAAGAGGTCTCAAGATGGTCTGGTATCCCCATCTCTTTCAGAATTTTCCACAGTTTGTGGTGATCCACACAGTCCAATGCTTTGACATATCCAATCAAGTAGATGTTTTTCTGGAACTCTTGCTGTTTCAATAATCCAACACATGTTGGCAATCTGATCTCTGGTTCCTCTGCCTTTTCTAAAACCAACTTGAATATCTGGAAGTTCAAAGTTCATGTAATATTGAGGCCTCGCTTGGAGAATTTTGAGCGTTAATTTACTAGCATGTGAGAGGAGTGAAACTGCACAGTAGTTTGAGCATTCTTTGGGATTGGCTTTCTTTGGGATTAGAATGAAAACTGACCCTTTCCAGTCCTGTGGCCATTGCTGAGTTTTCCAAATTTGCTGGCATATTGAGTGCAGCACTTTTACTGCATCATCTTTTAGGATTTGAAACAGCCCAACTGGAATTCCATCACCTCCACTAGCTTTGTTTGTAATGATGCTTCCTAAAGCCCACTTGACTTTGCATTCCTAGGTGAGTGATCACACCATCATGATTATCTGGGTCATGAAGATCTTTTTTGTACAGTTCTTCTGTGTATTCTTGCCACCTCTTCTTAATGTCTTCTGCTTCTGTTAGGTCCATACCATTTTTGCCCTTTATTGAGCCCATCGTTGCATGAAATGTTCCCTTGGCATCTCTAATTTTCTTGAAGAGATCTCTAGTTTTTCCCATTCTGTTGTTTTCCTCTATTTCTTTGTGATGATCACTGAGGAAGGCTTTCTTATCTCTCCCTGCTATTCTTTAGAATTCTGCATTTTAACGGGTATATCTTTCCTTTTCTCCTGTGCTCTTCACTTCTCTTCTTTTCTCAACTATTTGTACAGCCTCCTCAGACAGCCACTTTGCTTTTATGCATTTCTTTTTCTTGGGGATGGTCTTGTTCCCTGTCTCCTGCACAATGTCACGAACTGCCGTCCATAGTTCATCAGGCTCTCTGTCTATCAGATCTAATCCCTTTCTAAGTCTCAGTTCCACTGTATAATTGTAAGGGATTTAATTTAGGTCATACCTGAAGGGTCTAGTCAATGAGGTGATAAAGTCCTCTACTGTTAAGCATTATTGTCTACTTCTCCTTTCATGTCTGTTAATATTTGCTTTATATTTTTAGATGCTATATACTGAATGCATATATGTTAATGAATTTAACATCCTCTTTTTGTATCAATCCTATTATTATTATATAATGTCCTTTTTTTTCTTTTACCCTTTTTTTAAAAAGGGTTTTTTGGTCTGATAAATGTATTGTTACCCATGCTTTTTTCTGTTTGTTCATGTCTCCATTTATTGAGGTCAACAGAGATGGGAGGTAGTGAATTACAAATGGGAGATATAAGGATAATCATTATGGTTTCCCAGGTGGCACCAGTGGTAAAGAACCACTGCCAATGCAGGAGACACAAGAGACAGAGCTTCAATCCCTGGGTTGGGAAGATCCCCTAGAGGAGAAAACGGCAACCCACTCCAGTATTCTTGTGTGGAGAATCCCATGGACAAAGTTACCTGGCCAGGTACAGTCAATGGGGTTGCAAAGACTCAGACACGACTTAAGTGATTTAGCACACACACACATGCAAGGACAATTATTATAGAAATGCAAATCAAAACAATGAGGTTTCACCTCACACCTGTCAGGAAGGCTATCATCAAAAGAACACAAAAAACAAATGTTGCAAAGGATGTGGAAGAAAAAACCTTTGTACACTGCTGGTAGCAATGTATATTGGTACAGCCACTGTGGACAACAGTACGAACGTTCCTCAAAACTAAAAATAGAACAACTGTATGATGCAGCAATTGACTTCTGAGTATATAGCCCAAAAAATAAAGGCAACAAAAACATTTATTTGAAGAGATATATGCACCCCAATGTTCATAGCAGTACTATTTATAATAGCCAAGCTATGGAAGCAACCTAAGTATCCACCAACAGCCAAACAATATTACTCAGCCGTAAAAAAAAAATTAATGAAATTCTATCATTTGCAGTAATGTGGATGAACCTAGAGAATTTTATGCTTAGTGAAATAAATCAGAGAGAAAGACAAATATTGCATGCCATCACTTATATGTGGACTCTAAAAAATAATACAAACAAATGGATAAAGCAAAATTGAAACAGTCTCACAGATACAGAAAAGAAACTAGTGGTTACCAATGGGGAAACAGGCATGTTAGGGGTATAGAATTAAGACTTACAAACTATTATGTAAAAAATACAGGCAACAAGAATATATTGTACAGCACAGGGAATTTACAGCCATTATCTGATAATAATTTTAATGGAGTATAAACTGCAAAAATATTGAATCACTATGCTGTACATCTGAAACTATAAAAAAAATATAATATTGTAAATTAATTACACTTTAACTAAAACAAAAAACAGGAATTCCCTGGTGGTCCAGTGGTTAGGACTCTGTGCTTTCACTGCCACGGGCACAGGTTCAGTCCCCAGTTAGGGAAATAAGACCCTGTAGGCCATATGGTGTGGTGCATTCAAAACACAGACACAACACACACACACTCTGGCCACCTGATGTGAACAGCCAACTCGCTGGAAAAGAGATTGATGCTGAGAAAGACAGGTCAGGAGGAGAAGGGGCGACAGAGGATGAGATGGTTGGATGCCATCATCGACTCGATGGACATGAGTTTGAGCAAGCTCTGGGAGATAGTGAGGGACAGGGAAGCCTGGTGAGCTGCAGTCCATGGGGTCACAAAGAGTCGGACACAACTGAGCGACTGAACAACACCACCACATGAACTCACTCCCTGATCTCTCCTCCCCGGTCCTAATGAGATATAATTTGACACATAACATTGTTTAACTCTAAGGTATACAATGTACTTAATCCTTATTCTTATCATTTCACTGAATAAAATATAAAATCGTGATTCTGAGCATGTCCTGCTGATCCACCACAAACTTTTATACTAGCACAGAAATGTAATTAATATCAACAGTTATGCAACCAATGTATGAAGTACACTTAATCATGAATATATAGCAACTAACACAATAAGTGAGAATTTCCAATTTCAATCATTTAAGCTAAAGGTTCATTTCCAATTAGTGTTTTATTTTTAATGTTAAGGTTTAAAGTAGGTTTTAAAATATGGTTATCATTATAACCATAGGGAAATAAAGTTAGAAATTTACCTAACATATATCAGAATGCTTATATCCCCATTGTGAATAATCTAAAAAATAAAACAAACTCCCATTCACTGGCTCTTCCACTAGGATAAAAATTCTGTACTTCAATTTTTTTCCCCTCAGTACTAGTTGGTATAAACAGCTACATAATTAAAGCATATCAGTGACCAACCTCTAATGTTGACAGCAGAACCTCCATTCCTGTAGAACCTTTGGCTGTCATTTCTCTCCTTGTTTTTTCTGAAAAGTAGGGGGAAAAAAAAACTTTCTTCTAAAACATGAAAGAAAAAAAAAACTGCATAAAGTTTTATCATGTAGTTAACATATACTAAGATTAGATAATGTATAAAACATATAATGTCTCCACTGGCCCAGCAAACACTCTAAATTGGCTCTTAAATGTTCCTTCCACTGATGTTGCTAGCGCTATTCTGTTGGCACTGCTAGACTTCAGCTTACAAGACCTTCCCTGCATTTCATCACAGCTTCTATCACGGACTAAGTGAATCCCTGTCAATACATCTAAAATCTTAAGATCAATATAATAAGACCAGTACCAGAACCAGAGGTGAAGTAGGAACCATAAAGGCAAGCCTCTTTATTATCTTTATAACAAAAACCAGAAAACATTTCATCAAGATTCATGAAAACAGAAGCCTACCACCATTTTGAAGTGATTTCATTAATACTATTTTTAAATTCTGACTTCAATTTTAAAAAAACACATTGTAAATCAAGTGCACCTCAATAAAAAAAGTTTTTTTTTTTTAATTTGAAGCACATAGAAATATGACTAAGGAAGAACAATTCATGACTCAGATGATCCCTGTCATCACAATAAAAAAATAACACAATATCATCACAATAGAAAAAAAGTCACTATAAACTATTTTTATTATTTAAACATTTCTAAATTTCTCCACAATTCTTTTCATTTAATTAAAAAAGGGGGAAGGAGAGCTTAGAGGCCAATATTTAGGAAAAGAGATAAACTTTAAATGTATTTATATATATTTTATGCATATTTTAAAGGTTACACTCTATGCAGAATTAAAATAACACTGATTATACTCCTCATGTGTACAATATATCCTTGTAGCCTGCTGCTGCTGCTGCTAAGTCACTTCAGTCGTGTCTGACTCTGCGCGACCCCACAGACAGAAGCCCACCAGGCTCCTCCATCCCCTGGGATTCTCCAGGCAAGAACACTGGAGTGGGTTGCCATTTCCTTCTCCAATGCATGCAAGCGAAAAGTGAAAGGGAAGTCGCTCAGTCGTGTCCGACTCTTAGCGACCCCATGGACTGCAGCCTACCAGGCTCCTCCATCCATGGGATTTTCCAGGCAAGAGTACTGGAGTGGGGTGCCACTGCCTTCTCCACCTTGTAGCCTAGCTTACATCAAATACTTTGTACCTCTCATTCCCCACCACTATACTGCACCTCCCACCCCACTAATAACCACTAGTTTGTTCCCTATATCTGTGTGTTTGCTTCTTTCTTATATTCCCATTTGTTATACTTTTTAGATTCCACATTTAAGTGATAGCACACAGTACTTGTCTTTCTCTGTCGGATTTATTTCTCTTAGTATAATGCCACCAAGTCCAGCCATGTTGCTGCAAATGGCAAAATCTTGTTCTGTTTATGGCTGAGAAGTATTCCATGTTGGACGTGTGTGTGTATTTATGTATCATATCTTCTCATCCATTCATCTGTTGATAGTTAAGTTTCTTCCATATATTGGCAACTGTAAATAATGCTGATATGAGTACTGGGGTGTAAGTATATATCTTCTAAAATTAGTATTTGGGGGTTTTTTGGAATATACTCACAAGTGGAATTTCCGGATCAAATGGTAGTTCTATCGTTAGTTTTTTGAGAAACCTCCATACTGTTTTCCACAGTGGTTGTACCAATTTACATTCCTACCAACAGTGTACAAGGGTTTTTTTCCTCCACTTCCTCACCAACATTTGTTATTTGTGTTCCTTTTATTGACAGCCATTCTGACAGGTGTGAGGTGATATCCCACTGGGGTTTTTACTTGCATTTCCCTGATGGTTGGTGACACTGTACATTTCTAAAAATGTGCCTATATTTCCTAGATTGTCCATTTTATTGCTATGTAGTTGTTCATAGTAGTCTCTTCTGATCATTTTTATTTCTGTGGTGTCAGCTATAATGTCTTTTTCATTTCTGATTTTATCATATTGAGCACCCTCTTTTTTTTTACGTATCAGGCTATAGGATTGTCAATCTTGTTTATCTTTTCAAAAAAACCAGCTCTTAGTTTCACTAATATTTTCTTTTTTTTTTTCATCTCTATATCATTTATTTCTGCTCTGATCTTTATGATTTCTTTCCCTCTACTAACTCTGGATTTTGTTTGTTCCTTTTTCTCCCCTACTCCCCTTAGGTGCAAGGGTAGATTGGTTATTTGAGATTTTTGTTTCCTGAGGTCAGCTGGTATCATTATAAACTTGCCTGTGAGAACTGCTTTTACTGCATCCTATGGATTTCAGATTATTATTTTCATTTTACTTGTTTCCAGGTATTTTATGATCTTCTTTGATTTCTTCAATGATCCATTTCTTGTTTAGTAACATTTGTTTAGCTTTCACATATTTGTGCTTTGCAGTTTTTTCCTTATAGTTGCTTTCCAGGCTTATAGCTTTATGGTTAGAAAAGCACTGGATATGACTTCAATTTTCTTAAATTTCCCCAGGCTTATTTCGTGGCCTAGCATGCAATCTATCCTGAAGAATGTTTCATATGCACTTGAAAAGAATGTGTGCTTTGAGGCTTTCACAGAGAATGTTACATCCAAGGAGCAGCAGCTGCGCAGGTGCAGGAGGGCCGAGAGGAGCTACTCCACATTCAAGGTCAGGAGGGGCAGCCGTGAGGAGATACCCCTCGTCCAAGGTAAGAAGCAGTGGCTGTGCTTTGCTGGAGCAGCCGTAAAGAGATACCCCACGTCCAAGGTAAGAGAAATCCAAGTAAGACAGTAGGTGTTGCGAGAGGGCATCAAAGGGCAGACACACTAAAACCACAATCACAGAAAACTAGCCAATCTGATCACAGGACCACAGTCTTATCTAACTCAGTGAAACTAAGCCATGCCGTGTGGGGCCACCCAAGATGGTCAGGTGATGGTGGAGAGGTCTGACAGAATGTGGTCCACTGGAGAAGGGAATGGCAAACCACTTCAGTATTCTTACCTTGAGAACACCATGAACAGTATGAAAAGGCAAAATGATAGGATACTGAAAGAGGAACTCCCCAAGTCAGTAGATGCCCATTATGCTACTAGAGATCAGTGGAGCAATAACTCCAGAAAGAATGAAGGGATGGAGCCAAAGCCAAAACAATACCCAGCTGTGGATGGGACTGGTGATAGAAGCAAGGTCCGATGCTGTAAAGAGCAATATTGCATAGGAACCTGGAATGTTAGGTCCATGAATCAAGGCAAATTGGAAGTGGTCAAACAGGAGATGGCAAGCGTGAATGTCGACATTCTAGGAATCAGCAAACTAAAATGGACTGGAATGGGTGAATTTAACTCAGATGACCATTATATCTACTACTGTGGGCAGGAATCCCTTAGAAGAAATGGAGTAGCCATCATGGTCAACAAAAGAGTCTGAAATGCAGTACTTGGATACAATCTCAAAAATGACAGAATTATCTCTGTTCGTTTCCAAGGCAAACCATTCAATATTACGGTAATCCAAGCCTATGCCCCAACCAGTAATGCTGAGGAAGCTGAAGTTGAATGGTTCTATGAAGACCTACAAGACCTTTTAGAACTAACACCCAATAAAGATGTCCTTTTCATCTGTCCTTTTCACTGGAATGCAAAAGTAGGAAGTCAAGAAACACCTGGAGTAACAGGCAAATTTGGCCTTGGAGTACGAAATAAAGCAGGGCAAAGGCTAATAGAGTTTTGCCAAGAGAACGCACTGGTCATAGCAAACACCCTCTTCTAACACAACAGAAGACTCTACACATGAACCTCACCAGATGGTCAATACCAAAACCAGATTGAGTATAGTCTTTGCAGCCAAAGATGGAGACGCTCTATACAGTTAGCAAAAACAAGACCGGGAGCTGACTGTGGCTCAGGTCATGAACTCCTTATTGCCAAATTCAGACTTAAATTAAAGAAAGTAGGGAAAACCACTAGATCATTCAGGTATGACCTAAATCAAATCCCTTATGACTATACAGTAGAAGTGAGAAATAGATTTAAGGGCTAGATCTGATAGAGTGGCTGATGAACTATGGACGGAGGTTCATGACACTGTACAAAGACAGGGATCAAGACCATCCCCATGGAAAAGAAACGCAAAAAGGCAAAATGGTGAGGAGGCCTTACAAATAGCTGTGAAAGAAGAGAAGTGAAAAGCAAAGAAAAAAGGAAAGATATTCCCATTTGAATAGAGTTCCAAAGAATAGCAAGGAGAGATAAGAAAGCCTTCCTCAGCAATCAATGCAAAGAAACAGAGGAAAACAACATAATGGGAAAGACTAGAGAACTCTTCAAGAAAATCAGAGATACCAAGAGAATATTTCATGCAAAAATGGGCTCAATAAAGGACAGAAATGGTATGGACCTAACAGAGGCTGAAGATATTAAGAAGAGGTGGCAAGAATACACAGAAGAACTGTACAAAAAAGATCTTCATGACCCAGATAATCACAATGGTGTGATTATCTAGGTGGTGTGGCACCTAGAGCCACACATCCTGGAATGTGAAGTCAAGTGAGCCTTAGAAAGCATCACTATGAACAAAGCTAGTAGAAGTGATGGGATTCCAATTGAGCTATCTCAAATCCTGAAAGATGATGCTGTGAAAGTGCTGCACTCAATATGCCAGCAAATTTGGAAAACTCAGCATTGGCCACAGGACTGGAAAAGGTCAGTTTTCATTCCAATCCCCAAAGGCAATCCCAAAGAATGCTCAAACTACCACACAATTGCACTCATCTCACATGCTAGTAAAGTAATGCTCAAAATTCTCCAAGCCAGGCTTCAGCAATACGTGAACCGTGAACTTCCAGATGTTCAAGCTGGTTTTATAAAAGGCAGAGGAACCAGAGATCAAATTGCCAACATCCGCTGGATCATCGAAAAAGCAAGAGAGTTCCAGAAAAACAACTATTTCTGCTTTATTGACTATGCCAAAGCCTTTGACTGTGTGGATCACAATAAACTGTGGAAAATTTTGAAAGAGATGGGAATACCAGACCACCTGACCTGCCTCTTGAGAGACCTGTATGGAGGTCAGGAAGCAACAGCTAGAACTGGACATGGAACAACAGACTGGTTCCAAATAGGGAAAGGAGTACGTCAAGGTTGTATATTGTCACCCTGCTTATTTAACTTATATGTAGCACATCATGAGAAACGTTGGGCTAGAAGCACAAGCTGGAATCAAGATTGCCAGGAGAAATATCAATAACCTCAGATATGCAGATGACACCACCCTTATGGCAGAAAGTGAAGAGGAACTAAAAAGCCTCTTGATGAAAGTGAAGGAGGAGAGTGAAAAAGTTGACTTAAAGCTCAACATTCAGAAAACTAAGATCATGGCATCTGGTCCCATCACTTCATGGGAAATAGATGGAGAAACAGTGGAAACAGTGCCAGACTTTATTTTGGGGTGCTCTAAAATCACTGCAGATGGTGACTGCAGCCATGCAACTGAAAGACGCTTACTCCTTGGAAGGAAAGTTATGACCAACCTAGAGAGCATATTATAAAGCAAAGACATTACTTTGTCAACAAAGGTCCATCTAGTCAAGGCTATGGTTTTTCCAGTAGTCATGTATGGATGTGAGAGTTGGACAGTGAAGAAAGCTGAGCCCCGAAGAATTGATGCTTTTGAACTGTGGTGTTGGGAAGACTCTTGAGAGTCCCTTGGACTGCAAGGAGATCCAACCAGTCCATCCTAAAGGAGCTCAATCCTGGGTGTTCATTGGAAGGACTGATGCTGAAGCTGAAACTCCAGTACTCTGGCCACCTCATGGGAAGAGTTGACTCATTGGAAAAGACCCTGATTCTGGGAGGGATTGGGGGCAGGAGGAGAAGGGGCCAACAGAGGATGAGATGACTGGATGGCATCACCGATTCAATGGACATGAGTTTGAGTAAACTCTGGGAGTTGGTGATGGACAGGGAAGCCTGGTGTGCTGTAGTCCATGGGGTCGCAAGGAGTTGGACACAACTGAGCAACTGAACTGAACTATATATATATATATAGTTTATTTGGTTTAATTTGTCATTTAAGGTCAGTGTTTCCTTGCTGCTTTTCTGTCTGGATGATATGTCCATTGATGTAAGTGGGTTGGAGTGTTAAAGCCCCCTACTACTTTAGTATTATTGTCCAGTTCTCCCTTTGTGCCTATTCTCCCTTTATACTTTAATATTTGCTACACATATATAGGTGCTCCTACATTAGGTGCATATTTATTTACAATTGAATTGACCCCTTGATCAATATGTTAAGTCCTTTTCTGTCTTTAAAGTCTACTTTGTCTGATTTATTTTATTTTGTCTGATACAAATATTGCTACCCCAGCTTTCTTTTGATTTCTATCTGCATGTAATACTTTTTACCTGCATAAGAAATGTTTAAAGCTAGCAGAGGCTTAATTCATGAGGCTTAATGAAAAAAGTTGTCTCTATAACATAAAAGTGCAAAGTAAAGCAGCAAGGCTGACGGAGCAGCTGCAGTGAGTTGGCTACATGAAACAAATGACTTTCAACATAGACAAAATATACTTATATAAGAGGCAGAAGCTATGCAGGGCTTTCATACCTAGGGAGGAAAAGTCAGTACCTGACTTCAAAGCTTCTCTTATTAGAAACTTATGCCATCTTGTGACTTGGAGATGAAACCAGTGCTTATTTACAATTGCAAGAACCCTAGGGCCCTTAAGAATTAAGCTCAATCTACTCTGCCTATACTGTATCAATGGAACAATGATGCCTGGATGATAGTACATGGTCTCCAACAAGGTTTACTGACTATTTTAAAACCCATTGTTGAGACTTACTACTCAAAAGAAAAGATTTTTTTCTAAACGGGACTGCTCATTGACAATGGACCTTCTCACTCCAGAGCTCTGATGAAGATATACAAGATTAGTGTTGTTTTCATGCCTGCTAACACAACATCCACTCTGCAATCCATGGATCAAGGAATAATTTTTCCTTTCAAGTCTTCCTGTTTAAGAAATACATTTCATAAGGCTGTAGCTGTCATAGGTAGTGATTCCTCTGATGGATCTAGGCAAAGTCAATTAAAAATCTTCTAGAAAGAGTTCACCATTCTAGATGCCATTAAGAACATTTGTGATTCATTAGAAGAGGTCAAAATATCAACATACACAGAAGTTTGGAAGAAGTTGATTTCAACTTTTCATGGATGACTTTGAGGGGTTCAAGACTGCAGAGGAGGAAGTAACTGCAGATGTGGTAGAAATAGCAAGAGAACTAGAATTAAAAGTGGATACTGAAGATATGACCTGCAGAATTGCTGCCTTCTCATGATAAAATGTTAACAGATGAGGAGCTGTTCTTAAAGATCAGCAAAGAAAGTGGCTTCTTGAGATGGAATCTATTCCTGGTGAAGACTGAAGTGGCAACAAAGAATTTAGAATACTAGGAAAACTTAGTTGATAAAGGAGCAGCAAATTGGGATAAAATCCAATTTTAAAAGAAGTTCTGCTGTGGGTAAATGCTATCAAACAGCACTGCATGCAACAGTGAAAAAGTGTGAAAGAGTGTGTGTAGCTAATTTCACTGTCTTACTTTAAGAAACTGCTACAGCCACACCAACCGTCAACAACTACTACCTTGATCAGTCAGTAGCCTATTATAAATATAGAGGCAAGACACTCCAAGAGCAAAAAGGTTATGACTCACTGAGGGCTTACATTTTTTAGCAATAAAGTATTTCTAATTAAGGTATGTACATTTTTTACACATAATGTTATTGCACATTTCATAGACTAAAGCACAGTGTAAACATAACTTTTACGTGCACTAGGAACCAAAAACTTCACGTGACTCACCCTATTGCGATGTTTGCTTTATTGCAGTAGTATGAAATCAAACATGCAGCATCTCTGAGGACTCCCTGTACTTCCACATATGAGCCATATCATATATCATCAATAATTAATTACTGATAATGGTTGTATAATGTAGTTATACAGTCCCACAGTTTGGCTATATCAAAATTAATTCAACCATTTTCTCATTGTTGGATATTTAAGGTGGTTTCTACAACTCTGATTTTACATACAGACTGAAACATCTCCAAATAGTCCTTTTATGATTTTTATTTCACTCAGGTTTCTGAGAGTGAAGTGTTAAATAAAACAGCAGGTGCACTTTAAATCTTAATAACATTGCCAGATTCTTTTCTCCAAAGTTTGTAATAATTATTACACCACCTACAGTGTATGAGAATACCCTATTTTCCATGCCTTCAACAGTACTGGATATTGTCATTCTCTAATTTCTGCCAAGGTAACTAATGAGAAATAATTTCATTGTTTTTATTAGTAATTCTTGCCTTTTAATATATGTTTATTGGCTATTTGTATTTCTTCTTCTTTGAGCCATAAATTCCTAATCATTCTCTCTAAAATGGATAGATAACAGGACAATCTTTCACTACTAATTTATACTGTGTCAACTATAAATAGAGTCATTGGATTACATAATCTCAGGGGACAGTACCCAAGGGCTGGCTCCCCCATTGGTGGGTGGAGGGTGAGGAAAAGGACAATGTGTGGTAGTCATATGGCTAGGTGAATTTTTAGTGATGGTGTTGGAGTAGGGGCTTCTAGAATGTGATGGGAAGAATCTACAGTCATGAAAGCAGTCAAACACAAGTAGTATCTATAGGTTTAAAAAATTTGTCTTCTCTTGGTTTTTGCTGAGGTGCTTTGTTTTAAGGAGTTATTTCATATGAGAAGACAGTGAATATACTGGGTATATCTATATTTGCACTAATACAGTGACTATCTTTACACATTTACCTTAGTTGATAAGCACAATATTTACAAAGGCTAGAATCCAGTATAGCAACTTTCTGAATTAAAAGATTTTGCTAGAAACAAATGCAAAGATCTCTCCTAGGTTTGGGGACGCTGTCAAATATTCCTTAAATGGGCTACATAGGAATAAGCTATCAAAATAAAATAAGGACCTATGACTACGAAGATAGGTTAATAAATACCAGCTTCCTAAACACAGTAAATGTTTTGCTGAACATCTTACTTCAATGACCTATACCTCTAGAATAACGAAATAATAAAAAACCAATAAACTAATTGTGAATTGTTTGGATCTTAATTTTAATAGAATGCCTTCAATGTGTCACTGTCAAATATTAAGGCAGCAATTGACTTACCCTTATTTAGAAAAAGAAAAATCAAGGTGTTTTTTTCCTTTTTAAATCAAGCACAGATTTTGGAATCCTAAATTTCTTAAATTTAAAAAAATTTAAGAAAATCTTAAAAAATCTTAAGTTTTTTAGCTCCTATTGAGATAATTACATGGGTTTTATTGGACCTGTCCAAATAATGTTATACTGATACATTTACTTATAATTAGACTTAATTTACTAATGTTTTATTTGGGATTTTTCAAATTAATGTTCCTTAGTGCAAAGTTAATACTTTTCTTCCCTTTTATTCTGTCAAGGTTTGACACCCTATGGCTCAGTGGTGAAAAATCCACCTGCCAAGCAGGAGATGTAAGTTCAATCCCTGGAGAAGGAAATAGCAATCCACTCCAATATTCTTGCCTGGGAAATCCCATGGACAGAGGAGCCTGGCGGACTACAGTCCCTGGGGTTGCAAAGAGTCAGACACGACTTAACAACAACAACAGTAGTACTAGCTTTATACATTGGATTAATTATGCTTAATTAGAGATATCATTTATTGAACACTTTTAACATCATTTTTACACACTTCTCATATAAATTTCATGCTAATTACATGATACTTCTTTTTTTATTTTTTTTTAGTTTTTTCCATTTATTTTTTAGTTGGAGGCTAATTACCATACAATATTGTAGTGGTTTTTGCCATACATTGACATGAATCAGCCATGGATTTACATGTGTTCCCCATCCCGATCCCCGCTCCCGCCTCCCTCTCCATCCCATCCCTCTGGGTCTTCCCAGTGCACCAGCCCTGAGCACTTGTCTCATGCATCCAACATGATATTTCTTATCTCTATTTCAGAGTCAGTGCAACTAAGTCCCACAGGTTCAAAACTTCCCTAAGGTCACCCAATCACCCAATGACAGTGCCTGCATTTCAAAGCAGGTACAATACTAATAACTGATATAATACCTGATATCTCTGTCAACATTCTACAAGTACTACTGGAATTAGGAGCTGCCTGAAAAATGGGGGGAGGAGGGCAATCATATATAAGTGAAATCATAATGATTTTTAGAAACAACGCTGTGAATAACAATTTCTTCCATAGTTATTCAGTTTTAGATTTCTTGAATCTGTATAGGAAGTTCGAATTTTACATAAAATCATATATTTCTCATTTTTGGCACCTACTTCTAAGCAACTAAGAAAGCATTTCAGAAACAAGAGATGGAAGCTCACCTTGACTCTGAGCCAGATGAAGGATTTTCGATGTGACATGTCTGGCGGTATCTGACTCTGCAGATTCAGCACTGAGCTTTTCCAGCTGAGCCAGGAGTCCCACAACCCTAGAGCTGTTAGCAAGGCTAAAAAGAGCGTTACTTTAAGTTAGGGCACATTCTACACCAACTGTAAGTTCAATACTATGAAGATCAGCTGTTAAATCAAAATACTACCCTTATAAAAACATTAAGCATTTACACATGTCACATATCCTCACTCTGTTTTAGAGCTTAATATTGCAAACATTCAGTTGATATAAGAGAGAAACATTCTATTTCAAAAAACCATGAAGGTGCATTCAACCCTGCCAAGCAGTCTTCCATCACATCCTGAAAGTTTACCTTTCCAGTCCCCCCACAAGCAGACTTTTTACACATTCTGTGCTCTCCTCAGACTCTAACCATCCCTTCTACCCGACTCCACTTTTCAGTTAGCACCCTGCTTCACAACTATTATAAAGTCAAAGAAGAAAATACTTATCTTCACACAGCCAGCACCTTAAACCTCTCTGATTCTCTTCCCACATTCTTTCTTCCTTATTCTCATTCATTATACATTTGTACCATTTGTACGGTTTGACAGTACCATTCTAGATATTGTCAACAGTAAATAAAACAAACAAAAATTACTGCCCCTCAGAATGAACATTATGAGACAAAGTAAATATCTAAATAACTATATAAATAGTATTAAGGTGGTGGGAAGCACTATGGAGAAAAGCAGATTGTGGGGATAAAAGGGGCAAGGAGGTAGATGGCTGCAATTTTGGACCGCGTAGTCAGGAAAAACCTTGAGAGGGCACCGTTTAGGGAAAGGCCTGAAAGGAGTAAGATAATGAACGGTGCAGATACCCACAGGAAGAGGAGTCACATCATCAAATCACCAGGGCAGGACCAGGCCTGCTGTGTTCAATTAAGAACAGCAGCAGACTTAAGAGTTGGGGGTGACGTAGAAGACAGCACCGTCATTCAGAGCCTGGTGGGCCACTGTAATGATGCTGATTTCTTTCAACTAAATGAGACGGGAAGTTTTTGAGAAGAGTGATGTGATCTGACTTGCTTTTAAAAGGCTTTCTTTAGCTGGTATGTTGAGACTCAAAGAACAATTCCTCCGCTTGCATGCCTAACCCCGGCCCTTCTTGCATTTCTAGCGTATCTGCTCCTCTTCTCTTCACTCTCCCTACTCTACTGCCCCAAGCAACCTCATGCAACCCCACAGCTGCAAAATCAATACGCTGCCCAGCTCCTACATTTAACTCCAGCCTCAACCTACTCCTCTTAGATGGTAACTTTCCCAAACTCACATAAATCATCAGTTGCTCAAGACAAAAGTCCAGATTCCCACACTCAACTCACTATCAGTTCCATCTCTGAACACCTCAAACCCATCCACTTCTCTCCATATATTATCATTATTACTACCCAAGTCCAAGCAATCATTTCTCACTCAGCAATTACAGCATCCTAAATAATCTGCTTTCATTCTTGCTGCCCTCATACACTGGGATCCAGATGCACTGGCCTTCTGTTAGTTCCTTGAACATAACAAGTTACTTCCCAATCTCAAAGTCTTTATATTTGCTGTCCTCTCAACCTAGACGATAATTTCTTCCATTTCTTCATATGGCTGGCTCATTCTCATTTCAGGTTACAACAGAAAGATGTCCCCACTTCTCCACCAGCCCCTCAAGCTTCCAATATTAAAATGTGCCCAGTGATGTAAGCTTCACAAAGGTAAAGATTTTGCATGTCTTTGTTTATATGCCCAGCATTTCAAATAGTAGCTAACACAGAATAGGTAATAACCAGCTATATTCAGAATGAATAAAAAATGTAGAAGCACATGGGGAAAAAAAGTATACTTATATATTTTTTAGATTAACAACTAGACTCAATGCTTTAAATTTGGAGGTACTTCACCTGAGAAGATATCTAGAGGCTGAAAAAAAAAATAATTGAGCCTATTTCAGAATGCAACTAATATACCATTTAAAGTAAAATAATACAATATTTCCAAATTCTGCAAATAGCCAGCATAGTATGGAAATGAAAATCATTATGTATAAATCTCTACATGAAAAAGCTCAAAATATGTACAGTATGATATTAACATGAATTTTTAAAATATATGAATTCAATGCAATATATTCTTTATAGTGTGTGTGCATATAAATATACTTTTCCCTACTCAATGATGGGATTATCAATATGCATGTCTATCTTTATTTTCTGTAAACTGGCAGTTGAATTTAAAAGCCTAATCTGATCAAGGCCTAATTTGGTGTCATGAATTCTTTATAAGGGGTACTACAATCTTCCATAAGGAGGCAAATAGGGTCTACTTATCGTAGTTTTGTACGATAAGCAGTCACTGGTTACCACTACCTAGATCCATTACTTTATTAGGGGTTGAAAAACAGTGATATATCATTCTTTCTACTTCTTAACAAGGACAACTCCATAAAAAGAAAAATCCATTATTTAATCATCCAGAGGTATAATTCATCAAATAAAAGCAAAATAAATGCTAGATTTTATCTATATTTACCAGTTTTCAGAAGAATGTTTCAAAAAATCCTCCCAATCAATGAAGTATTTTGATTTCATGTATCAATATTACTCATAGATTAAGACATATATGACACATTTTATCCATTATAGCTATTAATGCTCAAATTGCCCCATCTTTGATCAGTGGGAGACTCCTCATGTGGACTCCCCAGGCCCTCCTGTATGATCCCAGTCTTTGATAGCTTCCTGGCTTTCTGATAAGACAAGACCCTTACTGGCCAGCAGTTCTCATTGTGCGCCACAAAGCTCTGAGTACTTGAGATTCTCAGAAAATCTGCAGGGTCAAAAACTATTTTCATAAAAATACTAAGACACTATTCACCTTTGACATAGTGTTGACATTTGCATTGTTAGTCTGAAGGCAAAGGTGGATAAAGGATTGGCACATAATACAATCAAGACAGTGACACCAAATTATAGTCACTGTGTAATCACTAGAAGTCACTGCTCTTCACCAATATACATTCACAGTTAAAAGCAAAAATCCTAGTTTCACCTATGAGTACACATCTTTTTAACATTCTGTGTGCACTTTAAGACATTTCAGCTACACAGTGAAATATGTTGGGGGAAAACACTTGTGTAATTATTTAAATTGCAAGCTGAACAAGTTACTTTTTTCACAGAACATCATTTTTACTTTAAAAAAAAACTGACAATGATTATTCAGGCTGGGGTGTTTTGGCATACATTTTCTTGGAAATAAACAAAATGAGTATCATTTCAAGGAAACAGTTGATAAATTTGTTACCAATGATTAAATCTGAACATTCAAGAAAAAAGTAGAATTTTGGAAAACAAAGATCTACTATCATGACATCGACAGCTTCCCCTACTTAAAAAATTTCATGATACAATCAATGGTGATATTAATAAATATAATTTTTAGAAACTGTGTAATAAAGTGTGTCAATATTCAGATATCTGCATAATTTATATGCAGAGCACATCATGCAAAACACCAGGCTAGATGAATCACAAGTTTGAATGAAGACTACTGGGAGAAATATCAACAACCTCAGATATGCAGATGATACCATTCTAATGGAAGAAAGTGAAGAGGAACTGAAGAGTATCCTGATGAGAGTGAAAGAGGAGAGTGAAAAAGCTGTCTTGAAACTCAACATTCAAAAAACTAAGATCATGGCATCCAGTTCCATTACTTCATGGCAAATAGAAGGGGAAAAAATAGAAGTGGCAACAGATTTTATTGGGTTCCAAACTCACTGCAGATGGTGACTGCAGCCATGAAATTAAAAGATGCTTGCTCCATGGAAGGAAAGCTATGACAAAACTAGATAGTGTACTAAATAGCAAAGACATCACTTTGCCAACAAAGGTCCATATAGTCAAAGCTTCTCATGTACTAACATGAAAGTTGGATCATAAACAAGGCTGCGCACTAAAGAATTGATGCCTTCAAATTATGGTGCTGGAGAAGGCTCTTGAGAGTCCCTTGGACTGCAAGGAGATCAAATCAATTAATCCTAAAAGAAATCAACCCTTAATAGTCACTGGAAAGACTGATGCTGAAGCTGAAGCTCCAACACTCTGGCCACCTGATATGAAGAACCAACTCACTGGAAAAGACCCTGATGCTAGGAAAGACAAAGCAAAAGGAGAGGAGGGCGGCAGACGATGTCCACTGACCGCTGACTCAATGTACATGAGTGTGAGCAAACTCCGGAAGACAGTGAAGGACAGGGAAGCCTGGCACGCTGCAGTCCGTGGGGTCACAGAGTCGGACGTGACTGAGCACAACAACATATATAATGTGTATGCTGATATATATGATACACTGAACTCAGAAGCAGACAAGAGAATCCAGCTGTCTTCTGTTAAGCCAGACATTAAAGAAATGTGCAAAAATTTAACAAAACATTTCACTTTCTGTAGTTAAAAGACACCAGGATTCCAAACTGGGGACATAAATTCAATTCCTGGTAGGGAAACTGAGATCCCACATGCTGTGTAGCATGACCAAAAAATTAAAATAGAAAAAATTGAAAAAAAAAAAGTATTTTAAATGCCACCTTCTAACGATTTTGACAACTTACTCTAGTAAAAACTATTATCACATACAATAATAATAATGTTATAATGTAATGGGTTTTTTTAATGAAATAATATCTCAATTTTAATTTATAATATGGTAGTATTACTATATTACATATAATTATATTGATATAATACAAATGGCAACATTGATATTATATATACAATATGGTAAATATCAATAGATTAAATAGCCTACATCAACAAAAGCTTTTTGGAGTCTCCATCAATTTAAGAACACAAGGGGGTTCTTAGCCAAAGTTTGAGAACTCTTGTTCCAAGCTTTTCTTGTACATTTCGTGCTCTGATCTAGAATCAACCCTTTCTCCAAAAAGCCCTGGGTTTTTTTTTTGGTAAGAAATGGTATTAAGACACCAGAGTCTGAACACTAGAGAGCAAATACATCTTTAAAAACAATTCTATATCTTAGATGTAAGGGAAATTTGCATTATGGAAAGCAGAATTCTGAAATTTAATAATTAGGGGGCTCTTTGTTTGTTTTCTCCAATAATATTTCTCTTTAAGGTCATCTGTTAGCATTTTTCAGTAGATAATAAAACATCTACTATTAAAAATATCCAAACACATACAAAATACACTGATCATAACACATCTTCTGTTCCATTCCAAAGTGAGAGGTTTTTTTGGTCAGTAACTCTTAAATTTTTAAATTACACCGCTACCAAAATAAAACAGCTTGCAATTAAGTGATTCTAAGAATCATGCTCTTACAAATTACAGATGTATGCATGAATTTTTTGAAGGAAGGCAAACAAATGGAAATTAAGAACATAAGCAAACTGATTCCCCTATTTTTTACTTTTCTCACTGACAGAATAAAAACTGAACAAAATATTCCAAGCCATCTGGAACTCAACTCTAAAAATGTGAGGCTGTTGACACTAATGTTGAGAGAACTGTAGGGTGAACACAGAGGGCAGTTCTACCTATTGAATGATTTTTTGTTTTGGTTTAATGTTTGTTTGGGGTCTTTGTGACCCCACGGACTATAGCCCACCAGGCTCTTCTGTCCACAGAATTCCCAGGCAAGAATACTGGATTGAGATGCCATTTCCTTCTCTGGGGATCTTCGTGACCCAGGGATTGAATCTGTGTCTCCTTCTTGGTAAGCAGATTCTTTACCACTGAGTCAATGATTTTTAGACTTTGGCAAATCCAAGCATAAAGGAGAAAAAACAAACAAGAAAGCTATACAGCTATTCAATGAACAATTTGAGCTACACAGCAAAGCAGAAAACTCTTAAATAAAAAGACTCAGATAAGAATTTATCTTCCCTCCCGTGCCCTATTTTTATGTGAATCAAAATGAGACCAAAGCCAACCTCGGGAGGTTACATTTATAACTGATAACGTTAATTACTTGATAGTTAGAATATTATGGAATTGAAAATATGACTGATGTGGAGTATATCAAATCAAGTTAACTTTCCAATGTATATTTTAAAGATAATATCACAAATATTTGTTTCACTGTAGTGGTCTCCGACTCCTTTTGATTCTTTGAGTTTACATACAGTCTTACAGCTATTTTCCTAAAAAAATAAATTTTTTATATGTTACAAAAATCTCAATGGTATATACATATTGTCCTGCAACAAATAATTCCCCAAGCAAGTGCAAGGGCTAAAGAAACTATCTTCACATTGCAAATAAATTTTATTACCTTCTCATAATAAAATGTAAATTGCATACAGGTAACAAACATGTCTTCATAAATAAGCTATAAACATCTGACAGCAAGAAATTCATTAAAATATACCAGAAGTTTTAAACTTATCAGTACTCTTAGTAAATAAGATTTAATTTCAAACAATATGGTGTTATTTCCAAAACATACACATTATCTTTCAGAAATGGTTGTTCCTCATTTCTAACTCTTTAATTTATTTTTACTACTTTTGCTTTAATCACATTTTTATGGTTTCTAAATACTGAACACAAAACTTTTTTGTTGAGCACAGGACAATGAAAAATGGAAATTTCACTATCATTCCTTTGTAGAAATAGTTATGTATGTAAGTTTAGAAAACGATATTCTTCTAACTGGAAGAGAACAATAACTATTTCTCTAACTACTTCTTATAAAATAATTAAATGCAGTAAGGCACAGGTACTAAGCTAGACATCCTGATCAACAGAACAAAACTGAGTATAACAGATCTACACTTACACAAATAACTGACTTTTGATACAGGTACAAAAGAAACTCAGTGGAGAAAGGATAGTCTTTCTAAAAATGGTGCTGAATAATCAGATATACATACGCCAAAAAAAATGTTCTATCCACACCTCACACCATATAAAAATTAACCCATCTAGGAGCATAGACCTAAATGTAAAATCTGAAACAATAAAAAACTGGAAGAAACATAAGAAAAAATATTGATAATATGGGTTATGCAAATATTTCTTAGATACAACTCTAAAAGCATAATCCATAAAAGAACAAATAAACAAATGAAAATCACCTAAATTTAAAACTTCTCATCTTAGAAGATACTATGTAAGAACTACCCTGGTGGTCCAGCAGTTAACAATCCACCTTGCAATGCAGGAGACTCAGGATTGAACCCTGGGCCAGGAACTAAGAACCCACAGGCCTCGGAGCAACTGAGGCCCACGTTACAGCTAGAGAGTCAGTCATGTGACACAAGGAAAGATCCTGCATGATGCAACTAAGATCTGACGTAGCCAAGCAAATAAATAAATACTAAAGAGAGAGAGAGAAGTGACAACCCACAGAAAGGGAGAAAATATGACGGAAAAAAAGTGCAACTGAAAGAAAATGCTTGAAATTCAAGTATCTGATAAACAACTTGAATCCATACAATCAAAAAAAAAAAAAAAAACTAAAATTCAATTATTAAAACACTAACATTTCAAAAATTGGAAGATTTGGAAAGAGACATCACCAAAAAGATATGCTAAAAGATAATGCACCAAATAACTCATGAATTGATGTTCAACATCATCAGCCATTAGGGAAATGCAAATTAAAATCACAATGAGATATCAATATACCCCTACTAGAATGGCTACAATTTTAAAAGAATGATCATAAGAATTTAAAAAAGAATGACCATAACAAGTGTTGGTGAGAATACGTAAAACTTTCATACACTGTTGGAGAGACTATAACATGGTATTAATGTCTTTGTAAAACAGATCATTGTTAAGTTTCCTAAAAAGAAACACAGACCTACCACATGCTTCAACCATTCCATTCCTAGTTAATGAGCATGATAAATATGTTCATTATTTTCATTGAGATAATGATTTAACCATTATACATAAGCCAAACTTATCAAACTATGTTTAGCTTGTTATAAGATGATTATATCTCAATAAAGCTGTTTAAAAATTCATAGGTGACCTTAACACATACTGTTGTTGTAGTGGATAAGGCAGGAACTAAACAAGAGTGATTGGAGAGTGTGAAATGAGATGTAGATTGCATTTATAGGCTATTTAAAATGTTTTGGCTCTTGAGGAAATCAGATAAATTGAGTAGTAACAGAACTGTACTGTACTGTGCTTCAGCTACCAGGGAAGCCCAGAAACAGAACAGCACAATCTAAATATGGGAAAGCCCAGATTGGTTTAAATGATATGCAATGGAGGAATTAAAGATTCAACAGAGAAAAATACTAATGATTAAAAGACCAAAAAAAGAGAGACATCCTTTGTAGCAGAAAGTAACAGGAGGGTAAGCAAAGGATAGAATCAAATAAAGGGGAGCAAGCAAATTTTGTGCAAGAAATATGAGGACAATAAATTGTATTATCTCTAAGATATCATAAGATTAGGTCAACTGATGAGAATATATATATATACACATCTGACAATTTCAAAGGTTTGAAAAGTATAAAACAATCATTCCAAAAATTGAGAAAATGAGCTTTATAGAGAACCAGAGTAGTTAAGATTGCTGGGCTCAGTTCAGGCTGATTATCAATCATCATTTTAGCAGTATCTTCTAAGTTAGTTCATACTCAGTAAAGGTCTATCCAGGAAAAAGACTGTCAGTTATGTGTGATGAAAAAATAAAAAGTGAGGAAAAAACATTTCAGAGTATTTGCAAGACTGGAATGATGAACAATGGATCCTACACTGGGTAAGAGAGGGGCTTCCCTGATAGCTCAGTTGGCAAAGAATCCAGCTGCAATGCAGGAGATTCTGGTTCGATTCCTGGGTTGGGAAGATCCCCTGGAGAAGGGAACGGCTACCAACTCGAGTATTCTAGCCTGGAGAATTCCGGACAATATAGTCCATGGAGTTTCAAAGAACTGGACACGACTAAGCGACTTTCACTTCACAAGAGAGGAAGTGATGATGAGTCAATAGATCAGAGCTCTGGATGAGGCAGAACTCTTGCAGTACAGACACTTGAACAAGAAATCTAGAAAGATAAAACTCTACATATCTCAAAATTTAACACTTCACTATATACTGGTTAAACCACCATACTGCATTTGTTCAGGTGTTCTCATCAGGTTACAAGCTTCATGTAGAAAGAGAATAGGGCTCATTTTACTTCTTTAGAACGTGCTCAACACTCATTTTCTGCAAAGCACTGCATTAAGTGTTATTTTTCTTTTCTACTCTCCCAGATTCAGCACTGAGTTAGGTACATAAACGTGTTTAATAGGTACTTCACAGTTGAGAAAAAAAATCTAAAGGGGGCAAAAAATAAACTAAAAAGAGCATCCATAGAAGCCTTTAAAGACAGAAAATATATAATACATTTTCTATGGAAATTGACATGCTTTGATCAAGTCTTATGTAAGGAAAAAAATTCAGCAGCCATACAATATACAAAATGTTATGTTCCAGTAAAATTCTATTTATGTACATATTTTTATTCCCAACCATTTAGAAATGTAAAAACCACTCAGGCCACACAAAAACAAACTGTAGGTCAGATTCAGCCCATGTGTCAAGTTTGCTAACTCCTGATTTGAATGAAAAGTTAAACAGTAACAAACAACAAAATAACATAAGATGCTGCATTTAAACAAATACATTTTAAAGTAAAAAGTTTCATACAATCACTTCACGTATTATGTCTATAATTTATACATACCGGTATTTAAAATTACAATACCTTTTCTCTGGTATCACTTTTAACTTGCTCATCTTGAATTACTTCATTTCACCATTGCAGATAATCTAAAAAAGAAAAAAATAATGATATTAAACACACAATTCTGTTTTCTATGTATTAGATGCCATAAAAGTCATACAACTGATAGTTTTTATTATGGGCAACACAAGATAAGACTGGAAACCCCAGGACAATGTTTGAGTTTCACGTGCTTCTGGCATGTCACTTCAAAGTGCAAAGTGTGCCTATTAAATCACTTAAAATCAATCAGTAAAAGGTCATCAAAATTCCAAGTGCTACAAAAGTGTAAAAACATAATTTATACTATAGAGCCAAGATTTCTTTTGAGACAATTCAAATTATCCTTCCTGTTCTAATACTCCACCTTAAAATATTCAAACCAATCCTATGATTAGTGTATTGTCCACCATTTACACAGCAGTCAAATACTGGTAAATATGTATGAACATTTCTGTATGAAAACATTTTAATTAACAACAAATCATTTAGACAGAGCAAAATCTTCTCAAAAATCTCTCATCTCAATATATTTATGCATATTTTCCTTCAACCAACAGAGGTTTCATCTTTGGAATGTACATATTATATATTTTAAAACCTTACATCTTTTTTAATATAAGGGATCTAAAATACGAGTCGGTTACACAGATGTTGCAAGGCTAGCAAGCCTAGGGAGGCTCAAGATAAACAGCTGCAGAAGCAGTTACCACCCTGGGCTAGGAGGGCAAGAGGGAAAAGAAATTTAAAAGAAAAGAGATTTAAAACCCTAACTCTCTATTCACAATTTTTATAATTTTTCAGATTTATTTTACAACTATTCACCCAAAAAAAAACCCCGGATATCTTTTAATTTCACATATCGATGCTTATTATTGTGCATATCGATGCACAATTTTGTGGCATTTTTAAACAAGAAGTTTAAAAACTACTGCCAATTCAACAAGTTACATCCTTATGCAATGTTTAATAATGCTATATTTAAAGGAAAACAAACATGCCTCCCAAAAAAAGGGACTTCAAATTGTTTAATATAATAGATTTAGAAGATATAGATATTCTGGGTGTTGTACTACAGTAACAAAGAACTTCTCATTTAACTAAATAAACATGACCTTTTTCTTTTTTAAACTCAATTGTAATAAAGGAAACATATTTAGGATGATCTACAAAAATTACAAAAAAAAATATTTAGGATTATCTACAAAAATTACAATTAAAAATTGCTGTTTTTAAAGTAGATAAGAAATTTTTAAATGCTAACTACTCTTTCTTTTAACTGACTTTTTTAATGCCCACAAAGTCAAAGTAACTTTTTCTGATTTCCAAATTAATTAAGAATCATTATACATCGAAAGGTGGGGGGATCTTACATGTTTTCAAAAGCATCATTGCTGCCATAAACAGAATTAAGCTATCTGGTTAAGTACTATGATTTTCTCTAAAACTACATTAACAGCAAGCCCATCTCACAAGGTGAAGGGCCTCGTCTCGCCTGTCTGGGACGCCCAGCGGAAAGGGACCAGTGATGCTGACACAGGCGAGCATACTGAAGCAGGACGAGGCTCTCACAGGGCTCCGGACACCAGCCATCACCTCCAGATCTGCTCAGAGGGCTGCTTGAGAGACAGACAGTTAAAGAGGTTGCAGAATCTAGGTCAAACTATACGTCTAAGCTTACTGAGAGAATATTCGGTTGCTGGCACTGGATGGGTTCCCCCAAGGACACGGAAGGATGTTGCTTGGGGATTAAACTATGTTTACCGATCCTCTGAATTCTG
This sequence comes from Odocoileus virginianus, assembly GCF_023699985.2. Taxonomy (NCBI): domain Eukaryota; kingdom Metazoa; phylum Chordata; class Mammalia; order Artiodactyla; family Cervidae; genus Odocoileus; species Odocoileus virginianus. The sequence continues at coordinate 31,802,682 of NC_069704.1, read as the reverse complement.
ATGCTCCCCTGAATATTGAAGCTGCAGAACAAAACATCATCTGTGGGACAAGGAGGTCTTGGGTAATAACGTCAAAGTCTACATGAAGAATTATGACAGATGACAGCAGGAGAAAGCTGCAGGCCCACAGACTGTCTTGTAAGTTTGTCTCCAACTTAAGTCAAAGGGAAACCCTCCTCCCTAGTCCTCAAGCTTCCTCTTTGTCCCTCTGGGTCATCCAAGTCCTGTGACCACGTTAGCCTGAGGAAGAACCTCTTTACAGCTGCTCATCATAGATGGAGCGTTCTACATATATACAGTAAAACAAACAACCAAACAAAAGTGTCTGAAGTTCTAAACAGTTGCCTCCTTAACCTTAACATATTTCCTTTTCTGAAACTGTACTAAATACACTGCTGCTGAGAGTCCTGAGAAGTTGTGATGAACTCAGATTTGAGGCTAGAGCTTGCTTCTCACTTATCCCAAATGAAATCAGTTCCCTGTACAAATGACACTAATGGCATACTTAGCACAGCTCATAGATGGCGATAAGAAATTCATTACAAATTGTGGTCGGATGTAAATTCCCAGCCCTTTCCTAGATGTCCTGAAGCTTCTGAGAACGCACAGTCATTCACTGTAAATCTCTAATAAAAGGGCATTTTACTTAATGTAAGTATATCTGGAACAGATTTGTAATTTGTACATTTAATGCTTCAATCATTTGTTTCTATTCTCAGTTAGTTTGTATTTTCCTTGTACAGGGCCAACAGAAGGATGTTAAGTCAAGCAACTATTGAAGAAAAAAACAAAAAGAAATATGAAAGAAGTGGGAAAAGTGCATTTCAGTAAGCAAATACATCCTTTACAGCTATTTTTTCCTGCTGGATCCTGAGGCCAGAGTGCTTCGGAGAAAAGGAGAAGCCTTCTTTTTGCTGGGAAAGTTTGTGTTCATTACAGTATGGTGTAATAGAAAGAGCAGGAACCTAGAAGCAGAAATGCTGCATCTCATGAAGTCTGTGGCTTTGCCAACCAAGAATGACAAAGCAAGACGCTGAGACCTTATGCAAGAGAGGCCGTAAAGTCCAAGATCAAGGTGCCGGCGTTATGGTGTCTGGTGAGAACTGGGTATGTGGTTCATAGACCTCCGTCTTCTCACTGTACTGTGGCATGGGGGAAGGGCCAGGGGAGATCTCTTGGGTGTCTCTTCCTCCATGGGAAGATGGGGGATCCCGTGTTCCCTCTCAGTTTCTCCCAATGGTTACATGACATTTCATGCTAACTCTAGCATAGCATCAAAGCCAGGAATCTGCATTCATACAATATGCACTGGGAAGACCCAGAGGGATCGGGTGGAGAGGGAGGTGGGAGGGGGGACTGGGATGGGGAATACATGTAAATCCATGGCTAATTCATTTCAATGTATGACAAAAACTACTGTAATGATGTAAAGTAATTAACCTCCAACTAATAAAAATAAATGGAAAAAAAAAAGTGTTTCTAGTTCTATGTCATTTTATTACTTGTGTAATTTATATAAACTATCACATTTTGCTATATTTTTACAATATTAGAAAGCATGGGTTTCTGTTACTTGACTAACTTTAAAAAGATAATGAAAATCACTGTAATCTCAAAATTCATTCATTTAACATTAATGGCTACACAGCTTCAACTGTGTACGGCCATAGAAAGTACTTTCAAGGAGAGCATTTAATATAACTGATCATGCCTTCTTCTTATAAATACTTTATTATATGGCCATAGTTTGTTTTCTGCCTACTCACTGCCACTCTTTCTTAAATTTCCTTTACTAGAACGCCCCAGGGCTCAGCTCTTGGCCTTTTCAACTCCACTCTCTTCGCTGGTGATCTCGAGTCTCATGACTACTCACATCTTCACTTGGCTCTCTAATAATATCACAGACTTGACATATCCAAAACTAAACACCTGACTTTCTTTTCCCTTCACGATGTGCTCTAACCTCAGCTCTCCTCAAATGTATTTAAGAGACAATTCCCTCTCTGCAATTGCTCAGTCTAAAACCTTAGTGTCCTTGACTCCTGTTTTATACCCCACATCCAACCCCTCAGGAATTCCCGACAATTCTACTCTCAAAATATATCAGACTCCAATCCCATCTCCACATCTGTCAGTACAGCATGGTGGGCCACTGCCCCATTCAGCCCCCTTCTATCTGTGGCACCTACAGTCTATTTTCAACACAACATCCTGACTGATCCTTTTAAAAGCCTGGAGAAAAGGGGGGGGGGGGGGGAAATGCAGAAAAATCTTGTCATCACTCTGCTCAAAGTCCAGTGGGTGCTGCCCATTTAAATGACATTAGGGGCCCCAGAGGAGCGCTCCAGCCCTTCTCTCTGTAACCTGCCTACAACTCGTCTTCCTCACGCTGCTCTGGACGCACTGGCGGGGCCTCCGTGCTTTCCACGAGCACGCTGGGCTCACTCTCACCTCACTGTCTTTGCCCAAGTGATTCCTTTGCCTGAAATGTTCTGCCAGACATCCCAATGACTAACCATCTCCCAAACTTCCTTTATCAAGAATCACCTTTTCAAAAAACACAATCACCTTTTCAATAAAGCCATCCTACTTAATGCTGAAAAAGACCTGCAGACCCCAGCATACCCATCACCCTTTACCTCAATCTACTTTTCTCTTTTCCCAGAGCACTTACAGCCTTCTATGACAGGATGATTCAAAAGTAACAGAACACTTTGAAAACTGTACTCAATAACTGATTACATACATATGAACAGGTGTCAAAACAAATTCTTAAAGGACCAGTTTATTTTCATATACTTAAAATCCCCAACATATGCCCCCATGACATCACATATATCAATCCCGTAATCTAATTCATCCCAGACCCTCAACAGCTTATCACTGCTGGTGACTACAAAAGCAACCAAAATAAGTTCCTTTATTTCCTCAAGGTTTTGAGGAAAAGAGGCAGAAACCCAAGTTTCTTGATATAATCACATAAGTCATGTAGTTTAATACCTAATATCTTGGTGCAACTGTTTTTAATCACTTGTAAACTAGGCAATTTAACTATGTGTACTATTGATATTTATTATTTATTTCTCTCCACTGAACTAAAGTTCCACAAGAGCAGAAATCTTTGTTTTGCTCACTGTCTCCCAGGTACCTCGTACAGTGCCAGCACATTGCAGGTGGTAAATAAATTTCTGAATGAACAAACAAGTGCTTTAAGGACTTGTTTTGAGACAACTTTACTACACAAATGAGCAAGAAGTCTTCATTTTAAAAAACTCAGTAACATGGTGGATATGGTATAGAGGCACACAGTATATACACTAATTTCTCTCTAGCATGCCTTCCTGTACTACAGGAATGTGAAAGCTTAATAAAAAAAGAAAAAAAAAAGTGTTTCCACTGCAGTTAGGTTCCAGATGTTTTTATACCTGCCAAACTCAATTTCACTGTTTATGAAATTTGTTAGACTGAAAGTCGCACAAACGCCACCTGATCCCAAGGTGAAGGACCAACCTAGACAGGCTTTGTTCTACAGCAGTGTATACGGAGATGCCAAAGCCTTGTCCAGGGTTTCTCAAAGTGGGGTCCACAAGTTGTTGCTAGAATTCTTTGAGAGTTCAAAGTGGAACACAAGGGGTTCTTTTTCCTCCTCTTCTACTTTTCTGGGCCGAGCAGTTGCAGCTAATTAATGATTTTATTACACACCATCTGTGTGTGCTAGTACACAGAAGGACCATGTATATTTGCTTAGAGTTGGCTGTGATAACTGGAGACTGCATGGCACATGGAGAAGATAATGGGCTGATGAGTATCAGCCTCTTCCTCAAATTACCTCCCCTAAACTCCCCTTCTGCACTGCCAACTGCCTTACAGGAGCAAAGGTTCTACAACTGTAATGAAAAACTGGAGGGAAATTTTAATATTAATGAAAAAAATTGTATACCCAGATGCACCCATTCCTAACACCTTGCTATTGGGATGAACATTCCAAACTGTGAACTGAATAAATTACAAGGGACTTACATTGTGAAATGTTTGGACTTTTCATGACTTTCTCATTTAGTTCTTCAGTATGTCCTTATGCTTTACACATTAACATTTGTAATTTACAAATATGCCTGATAATCCAATGTGGCAATTTTTGAGGCTGAGGTATGAAAGGAGGGTCAGTGGACAATTCTGGTAAGATTATCAATGAAGAATTGTATTCTCCAAGTCATTTCACTAAATTAGCGTAATAAGAGACACACACAAAAAAACACACCCTTGTACTGAAAATCACTTATCAATAGATTTATACAATACAATATAGTATTCTGTTCTGTGCGTAAAACGTTTCAAGTGCAGAAATGGCTCTAGCAATATTCAAAACATACAGCTGCAAATTATAGCAATTTGACACATTAAAGGTACTAATGGGATCTCCAAACACAATAAAGCTTTGGCTTAAAAAAAGTTACATACAATGAAAAGGCTTAGGTAGCAAGTGATACAGCAGCAGAGTTTCACTGATGAGCAAAAGGAAAGTCACTCCAATTGCTGAGAACCCAGCACCTCCAGAATGTAAAGTTATGCCAAGTGAAATGCTTTATATGAGATGTAGTAAGAGAAAATTTTAAAGTTCTACAGTATAATAACAGTAAGCCAATGTATTGACATGTCATGTGATATTAAAGACCCATGTGATAAATAGAAAACAAGTTTTCCTGTCCAGATTGAATGATGAAATCAAGAAAACATTTTTTTGTGGGACTTCCCTAGTGCTCCAGTGGTTAAAACTCTTTCAACACAGGAGACACAAGTTCAATCCCTGGTCGGGGAACGAAGATCACATATGCCACGGGGCAACTAAGCCTGTGTGCTCTGGAGCCCACCTGCCACAACCAGAGAAAAGCCTGGGAGGCACCACAGACAGCCCATATGGCACAAAGACCCAACGCAGCCAAATTAACAAATAATTTTTTTTTTAATTTTGCCACAGAATGCTGCCCAAAGCCAGAAAAGGACAGGATAGCTGACGTTTTATCTTCCTGTCTAGAAACAAAAGGTCCATCTTGGAAGAACTATGTTAGCATCTGTGCTGAAAATGTTCCAATAGCTTGCTCCATGTGAGGATGAGCTACTCTTATTTAACAACCCCAGCCCCTCCAAAAAAACCTGACTTTTTAACACAGTGTTTTCTTCACAGAGAAGACTTAGTAAACCAAAAGCTCTGGGAGATGAAATGAAAACGTCCTCTTAAGATATCCAAGGGCTTGGCAGATGAAGAGTTCTCGAACGTGTGTCAGAGCTGAGTGGTGAATTGCAGGGGTACTCTCACAAACACAGTAGGCCAGATTCTTCTAAGCACTCAGAGGACGAAGAATGGCTACTGCAACTAGCCAACTTAGCAAACATTTGTTATCATACAAAACAAATCAACTACTACTTTCTGCAAGACCTGGAGAAAGCATTTTGACTTCAAGTAATAAGATCCTTGGGCTTCCCTGGGGACTCAGTCCGTAAAGAATTCACCTGCAATGCAGGAGACCTGGGTTCGGTCCCTGGGTTGTTAAGATCCCCTGAAGGAGGGTATCGCAGCCCACTCCTGTATTCTTGACTAGACAGTCTCCATGGACAGAGGAGCCTGGCAGACTACAGTCCCCGGGGTCGCACAAGGTCCACACAACTGAGCAACTACACACACAATTTGAGATTCCTGGGGAAAAACTTCACATGACAAAGGATGTCAAAAGATGCTCTTACTGCTGCTTTGGACTTGAGAGTAAAAAGGGGTATCAACAAGTTTCAAATCTTGCTGACCTAGACGAATAAAATTAGAAAGTAAAACTGAACAGTATTTTCTCTTTCTTTTCAAATAAACAGTAAGACTAAATGAGAGGCCCTTTCTCTGAATCATCTGTGCATTCTGAGAACTTGACTGAGGAGGAAGAATTTTGTGTGCTGCAGTGTGACTATAAACTCAAAATAAGACTTACCTGCTCTGTCCCTAAAAAGTGTTAAATTTCTATCAAAAAGTAGCGTCCTGCAAATCACAGAAGGGCAATGAACATTTTGCTGCTGGTTTTCAATTTCTTATGTGTATATGGAATTTTCTATTTAACAAGTATCAAGAGCAAGGAGGAAATCATCTCATGTTGGTTGAAAATGTAATGTGAATAGTTATTTCAAGTTCAACAAAAGAAAACAAAAACAAGTTTCATATGAAAGAGATAAACCACTATTTTTAGTTTTAAAAACTAGTAACTTTATTGTACAAAACTTTTTCATAAAATATCAAGTAATCAATACACACACACACACACACACACACACACACACATATATATATATATATATTTGTAACTCCTCGACCTATATTTAAACCTCATCATGCCAGTCAGGGCAAAACAAGTTTTTCAAATTTGGATATAAATTGTTAACAGGCTACATTTTTAATATTACTTTGGCTTATGGTTTTCAGCAGCTTTGCTCTTTGCACTGTCAATTTTCATGTTTTTACTGAAAACTAGTGAAAATCAATTTACACTGGTACTGGAAAAAAGACATAGAGACCAATGGAACAAAATTGAAAGTCTAGAAATAAACATACACATCTATGGCCAACTGATTATTGACAAGGGTGCCAAGTCCACTCCATGATGAAAAAAAGAAAAACAGCATTCTCTTCTATTGCTGGGACAAATGGATTTTCACAGGCAAAAGTATGAAGCGGAATTCCTACTCACACCAGAAACAAAAATGAATCAACATTCATGACAATGAATCAACAACATGAACATAAGCAGCTAAAACTCTTATAAGAAAACACAGGAGTAAATCTGTATGACACGGAATTTGGCAACAGATTCTCAGTTACAGCAACAGAAGCACAAGAAACAAAAGAAAGAGAAAGACAAATTGAACTTCAAATTCTAAAATTTCTGTGCCTTGAAGGACATTATCAAGAAAGTGAAAAGATAACATAAAGAATGGGAGAAAATATCTGCAAATTACACATCTGATAAGGGTTTAATATCCAGAATATATACAGAACACCTACAACTCAACAACAAAAAAAGTCCTCTGAGGGACTGAACTGAAAGCACCTGAATGAACATTTTCCCAAAGAAGATGTTTGCAGTTGTTGTTCAGTCACTCAGTCAAGTCCAACTCTTTGCAAACTCCTGGACTGCAGCACACCAGGCCTCCCTGTCCTTCACCATTTCCCAGAGTTTACTCAAACTCATTTCCACTGAGTAGGTGATGCCCCCCAACCATCTCATCCTCTGTCATCCCCGTCTCCTCCTGCCTTCAATCTTTCCCAGCATCAGGGTCTTTTTCAATGAGTCAGTTCTGCTCATCAGGTGGCCAAAGTATTGGGAGTTTCAGCTCCAGCATCAGTCCTTCCAATGAATATTCAGGACTAATTTCCTTTAGGATGGACTAATTTGATCTCCTTGCAGTCCAAGGGCCTCTCAAGAGTCTTCTCCAACACCACAGTTGGAAAGCATCAATTCTTCAGTACTCAGCCTTCTTTATGGTCCAACTCTCACATCCACACGTGACTCCTGGAAAAACTACAGCTTTGACTGTATGGACCTTTGTCAGCAAAGTGATGCCTCTGCTTTTTAGGTCTGTCTAAAAAGCAAACCTGTCTGTCTAGGTTTGTCATAGCTCTTCTTATAAGCTTTTTTTAATTTCACAGCTGCAGTCACCGTCTGCATTGATTGTGGAGCCCAAGAAAATAAAATCTGTCACTGCTTTTGCTTTTATTTTTTTCCCCGTCTACCTGCCATGAAGTGATAGGACCAGATGCCACGATCTCAGATTTCTGAATGCTGAATTTTAAGCCAGCTTTTTCATTTTCCTCTTTCACCTTCATCAAGAGGCTCTTTAGTTCCTCTTTGCTTTCTGCCATTAGTTATTAGGGAAATGCAAATCAAAATCACCATATTACTTCACACTAGGATGGCCATAATAAAGAAAAAACAGTAAATAAGTATTCTCAAGAATGTGGACAAGTTGAAACCCTCCTAAATCACTCATGGGAACGGAGCAACCACTAGGAAAAACACTTTGATAAAATAATTAAAAAAAAAAAAAGAGAAACACTTTGGCAGGTCCTCAAAAAGCTAAATATAGAATTATCATATGACCCAGCAATTCTACTCCTAGGTATATACCCACAAGAACTGAAACAGAGAATCAGATAATCACATATCAATGTATATGGCAGCATTGTTCACAACACCCAAAGGTAGAAACCTAAGTGTCTACCAAAAGATAAATGGACAAATAAAATATGGTATATACACACAATGGAATGGTATTTAGGCATAAAAAGGTTTAACACATGCTGCAATATGAATGAACCTCAAAAACATTATGCTAAGTGAAACAAGTCAGAAACAATATTGCATGCTTCCATTTATATAAAATATTTGTACATGCAAATTCATAGATATATAAAGTAGATTAGGTTACCAGGAGCTGGGAGCAAAAGTGATCAGAGAGTTACTGCTTAATAGTTAAGAGTGTCTGTAACAGAGTGATGACAAATTTTGGAAATAGTAGTGACTGTTGTATAATATCATGAAAGTAATTAATGCTACTGAATTTTAAGCTTAAAAATAGTTAAAATGGTAAATTTTATATTAAACCACAATATTTGACTGCATAAAAAGATTTTTTAAATGAGCCTACAGTATTTTTTATACTGCCCAAGCCTAGTTTAAAAAAATTAAATCCTATTTCAGCTAAAGCCAGCAATTTAACAGAAATTATTATCTTCACCATATGAGTTTTTAAAAATCACAGAAAGGAAATAGATTAGCTTCAGAATGGTAAGCTAAGCTTAACTACCTGTTTATTTTTCAAGTAAGATTGGTTAAAGTCTTTTTTATTTGCTTTAAATAAAGAAAAATGAAACTCTTATACAAGCCATATACCACAAGCCAGACTTGAGTAATATATTATAGAGTAAAAATGTGTGAATCTCCTAGGCCTATTTTGAATAAAGTAAAAAGAAAAAACACAGGGGGAAATTTAGAAAAAGAAAAGTCTCTTTTCCTATCTGCATTACTAATTCATGTAAGAGTTTGTATCATTTGAGGGGATGGAGATTTATACAAAAGAATAGACTAGACAGCCAATAAATAGATGCATTAAAAAGTCATTCTCTATCAAAAAAGCATTAACAATCATTCCTAGAGTACTGTATCATAAGGCCTAAAATTTGAAGGGCTGCTCTGACTGCTTTGAGCCTCACAGGACCCCAAATGCCTAAGGAAAGTTCTCCCAGTCTTGCCATAGCCAATGGGAAAGGCTCCTCACCCAGCTAGGTCCACTATCAGTATAAACCAGCTGCATGCCTCTCAGTCCTCAATCTAAAACTAGTTTCAGTTCCCTGCTAGCCCTCAGAATTATTCAAACTAATCACACCCTCCGCCAGGGGTGGAGAGGGTGGTTCACTCTACTCCCCAGTGCCATTCCCCTCGGTTGTGAGTATATATGACTACAAACCTGCTGTCCATCTCCCCTGATCAGGTAGCAGCTGTCTGGCACAGTTTAAGACAGGTGATCCCTCCTTCACCAGTGACGTGAAGGGAGGTGACGAGGAGATAGTCAATTACTGTATCTAAACTTTCTGTTTACACTAATATCACGGCTATAACCTGAGATCCGAAAATTAGTTCATGGATCCTCCAGGGTATAAAAATTGGAAAAGGCTAGTCCAGTCTCTTGTAGGCAGCACTGGTCCAGGCCAGAATAGGTCCAGTGTGGTTTTAGAGCTGGTTAAGCATTAGAAGACGATTCCTGACTACCATGGCCTCCTGACCACAACATTTTTCCAATTTTAAGACAGCAATAAAGATCTAGAGGCAATTTCACAATTAGACCAGAGGCCTCTTACTCAAAAAGACAATACTTCCCTGAGTTTCTCAGTTGTGTGCAGAACTCAGGTTTTGGAGGTTTGCTCCTTGAGTCCCTTTCTTTAAATGTCTAAACAATTCTGGAAAGCACTTAATACCTGTGCCAGTTATTGAGTTATTGCCCCTTCTCGCCAAAATCACCCTTTTCGCCTGTACTGTGAGAACAGATGAATGACTTAAAATACTAATTTCTTTGCCAGCTGGCAAGATATTAAGCTTTGTTAAGAGAGCACTGTAAAGACCCTGCAGGGGGAGAGGATTCTGTTCTGGTCCCGGCACGCCCCCTTGGCTGCAGTAGGCTTAGCTTCTCCAAGACCCACTCCGACAAGTACGGCTTCTCCAGCACCAGTCTCCTGCAGCAACTGCAGCTTCTCCAACAGGAGGTTATGCAGTTTTGCAGCAGAGTGCCTCCGACAAGTCATCTCCCCAGGAACAGCTTTCCCTGGCACCCAAGAGGGCACATGCCCAGCAAATCCTTCTAGTGCCACACCTTAGCTGCTTGAACAACATCTAGACTTCAGTGAGCCCTAGGGTTGGTAACTGCTCTTTATATCAGGGAGTCCTGTATTGTCTGTTATCTTGACTTCTTACTGGTAAATCCCTCACTGCTCCTATCCCTGTTAAACTCAATACTTTTTTAACTTTTTATTGGAATATAGTTGATTTTCAATGTTGTGTTAGTTTCCGCTGTACAAGAAAGTGAATCAGTTATACATATACCCACTCTTTTTTCAGATTCTTTTCCCATATAGGTCATTACAGAGTATCAAGTAGAGTTCTCTGTGCTATGCAGTACGTCCTTATTAGTTATCCATTTTATATATGTACATATGCACTAAGTTGCTTCAGTCATGTCCAACTCTTTGCTACCCTAACAGACAATAGCTCACCAGGCTCCTCTGTCCATGGGATGCTCCAGGCAAGAATACTGGAGTGGGTTGCCACGTCCTCCTCCAAGGGATCATCTCAACCCAGGGATCCAACCTGCATCTCTTGCATGTCCTTTATTGGCAGGTGGATTCTTTACCACTAGCATCACCTGGGAAACCCATTTTACATATAATAGTGCATGTATGTCCATCTCAATCTCCCAATTGATCCCTCCTCCTCTTTCTCCCCGGGTAACCATAAGCTTGTCTTCTACATCTGTGACTCTATTTCTGTTTTATAAATAAGTTCACTTGTACCCTTTTTTAGATTCCACATATAAGCAGTATCATGTGATATTTGTCTTTGTCTGATTTACTTAGCCTGATAATCTCTGGGCTCATCTGTGTAGCTGCAAGTGGTATTTCAGTCTTTGTTACAGCTGAGTAATACTCCATTGTATGTATGTACCACATCTTCTTTATCCAATTCTCTGTTGACGGACATTTAGGTTGCTTCCATGTCCTGACTATTGTAAACAGAGTTGCACAGAACACTGGGACATATATATCATTTCGGAAGATGGTTTTCTATGGATAGATGCCCAGGAGTGGATCATATGATAGTTCTACTTTTAGTTTTTTAGGGAACCTCCATACTGTTCTCCATAGTGGTTGTACCCATGTAAGAAGGTTCCCTTTTCTCCACACCAACTCCAGCATTTATTGTCCATAGACTTTTTTGTTTTTTTATTTTTTTTCCATTTATTTTTATTAGTTGGAGGCTAATTACAACATTGCAGTGGTTTTTGTCATACATTGAAATGAATTAGCCATGGATTTACATGTAGTCCCCATCCTGGTCCCCCCTCCCACTTCCCTCTCCACCCGATCCCTCTGGGTCTTCCCAGTGCACCAGGCCCGAGCACTTGTCTCATGCATCCAACTGGGCTGGTGATCTGTTTCGCCCTAGATAATATACATGTTTCGATGCTGTTCTCTTGAAACATCCCACCCTCGCCTTCTCCCACAGAGTCCACAAGTCTGTTCTATACACCTGAGTCTCTTTTTCTTTTTTTGCATATAGGGTTATCGTTACCATCTTTCTAAATTCCATATATATGTGTTAGTATACTGTAATGGTCTTTATCTTTCTGGCTTACTTCACTCTGTATAATGGGCTCCAGTTTCATCCAGCTCATTAGAACTGATTCAAATGAATTCTTTTTAATGGCTGAGTAATATTCCATGGTGTATATGTACCACAGCTTCCTCATCCATTCATCTGCTGATGGGCATCTAGGTTGCTTCCATGTCCTGGCTATTATAAACAGTGCTGTGATTAACATTGGGGTGCACGTGTCTCTTTCAGATCTGGTTTCCTCAGTGTGTATGCCCAGAAGTAGGATTGCTGGGTCATATGGCAGTTCTATTTCCAGCTTTTTAAGAAATCTCCACACTGTTTTTCATAGTGGCTGTACTAATCTGCATTCCCACCAACAGTGTAAGAGGGTTCCCTTTTCTCCACACCCTCTCCAGCATTTATTGCTTGTAGACTTTTGGATAGCAGCCATCCTGACTGGCATGTAATGGTACCTCATTGTGGTTTTGATTTGCATTTCTCTGATAATGAGTGATGTTGAGCATCTTTTCATGTGTTTTTTTTGCCATCCGTATGTCTTCCTTGGAGAAATGTCTGTTTAGTTCTTTGGCCCATTTTTTCATTGGGTCATTTATTTTTCTGGAGTTGAGCTGGAGGAGTTGCTTGTATATTTTTGAAATTAATCCTTTGTCTGTTGCTTCATTTGCTATTATTTTCTCCCAATCTGAGGGCTGTCTTTTCACCTTGCTTATAGTTTCCTTTATTGTGCAAAAGCTTTTAAGTTTCATTAGGTCCCATTTGCTTATTTTTGCTTTTGTTTCTAAAATTCTGGGAGTTGGGTCATAGAGGATCCTGCTGTGATTTATGTCGGAGGGTGTTTTGCCTATGTTCTCCTCTAGGAGTTTTATAGTTTCTGGTCTTACATTTAGATCTTTAATCCATTTTGAGTTTAGTTTTGTGTATGGTGTTAGAAAGTGTTCTAGTTTCATTCTTTTACAAGTGGTTGACCAGTTTTCCCAGCACCACTTGTTAAAGAGGTTGTCTTTTTTCCATTGTATATCCTTGCCTCCTTTGTCGAAGATAAGATGACCATAGGTTCGTGGATTTATCTCTGGGCTTTCTATTCTGTTCCATTGATCTATATTTCTGTCTTTGTGCCAGTACCATACTGTCTTGATGACTGTGGCTTTGTAGTAGAGTCTGAAGTCAGGCAGGTTGATTCCTCCAGTTCCATTCTTCTTTCTCAAGGTTACTTTGGCTATTTGAGGTTTTTTGTATTTCCATACAAATTGTGAAATTATTTGTTCTAGTTCTGTGAAAAATACCGTTGGTAGTTTGATAGGGATTGCATTGAATCTATAGATTGCTTTGGGTAGTGTAGCCATTTTGACAATGTTCATTCTTCCAATCCATGAACACGGTATATTTCTCCATCTCTTTGTGTCCTCCTTGACCTCTTTCATCAGTGTTTTATAGTTTTCTATGTATAGGTCTTTTGTTTCTTTAGGTAGATATCCTCCTAAGTATTTTATTCTTTTTGTTGCAATGGTGAATGGTATCGTTTCCTTAATTTCTCTTTCTGTTTTCTCATTGTTAGTATATAGGAATGCAAGAGATTTCTGTGTGTTAATTTTATATCCTGCAACTTTACTGTATTTGTTGATTAGCTCTAGTAATTTTCTGGTAGAGTCTTTAGGGTTTTCTATGTAGAGGATCATGTCATCTGCAAACAGAGAGAGTTTCACTTCTTCTTTTCCTATCTGGATTCCTTTTACTTCTTTTTCTGCCCTGATTGCTGTGGCCAACACTTCCAAAACTATGTTGAATAGGAGTGGTGAGAGTGGGCGCCCTTGTCTTGTTCCTGATTTCAGGGGAAATGCTTTCAATTTTTCACCATTGAGGGTGATGCTTGCTGTGGGTTTGTCATATATAGCTTTTATTATGTTGAGGTATGTTCCTTCTATTCCTGCTTTCTGGAGAGTTTTAATCATAAATGGATGTTGAATTCTGTCCAAGGCTTTTTCTGCATCTATTGAGATAATCACATGGTTTTTATCTTTCAATTTGTTAATGTGGTGTATTACATTGATTGATTTGCGGATATTAAAGAATCCTTGCATTCCTGGGATAAAGCCCACTTGGTCATGGTGTATGACTTTTTTAATATGTTGTTGGATTCTGTTTGCTAGAATTTTGTTAAGGATTTTTGCATCTATGTTCATCAGTGATATTGGCCTGTAGTTTTCTTTTTGTGTGGCATCTTTGTCTGATTTTGGAATTAGGGTGATGGTGGCCTCATAGAATGAGTTTGGAAGTTTACCTTCTTCTGCAATTTTCTGGAAGAGTTTGAGTAAGATAGGTGTTAGGTCTTCTCTAAATTTTTGGTAGAATTCAGCTGTGAAGCCATCTGGTCCTGGGCTTTTGTTTGCTGGAAGATTTCTGATTACAGTTTCGACTTCCTTGCTTGTGATGGGTTTGTTAAGATCTTCTATTTCTTCCTGATTCAGTTTTGGAAAGTTATACTTCTCTAAGAACTTGTCCATTTCTTCGAAGTTGTCCATTTTATTGGCATAGAGCTGCTGGTAGTAGTCTCTTATGATCCTTTGTATTTCAGTGTTGTCTGTTGTGATCTCTCCATTTTCCTTTCTAATTTTGTTAATTTGGTTCTTCTCCCTTTGTTTCTTAATGAGTCTTGCTAATGGTTTATCAATTTTGTTTATTTTTTCAAAAAACCAGCTTTTAGCTTTGTTGATTTTTGCTATGGTCTCTTTAGTTTCTTTTGCATTTATTTCTGCCCTAATTTTTAAGATTTCTTTCCTTCTACTGTCCATAGACTTTTTGATGATGGCCATTATGGCTAGTGTGAGATAATACCTCAATGTAGTTTTGATTATCAATTCTCTGATAACTAGTGATGTTGAGCATCTTTTCATGTACTTTTTGGCCATCTGTTATGTCTTCTTCAGAGAAATGTCTACTCAGATCTTCTGCCCACTTTTCAATTTGAGTTGCTTGTCTTTTGGACATAGAGATGCATGAGCTATTTGCATATTTTGGAGATTAATCCCTTGTCAGTCACTTCATTTGCAAATATTTTCTCCCATTCTATGGGTTGTCCTTTCACTTTGTTTATGGTTTCCTTTGCTGTGCAGATGCTCTTATGTTCAATTGGGTCCTGTTTATTTTTGTTTTTATTTTTCATTATTCTAGGAAGGATCACCTCTTCTGAAAGATACAAAATACCTAGTATCTGACTGTGATTAGATCAAAAAAGATATTTCTTCAGTGAGTGTTCTGCATGTTTTCCTCTGTCCTGCCTATGTTTTCTTGTAGGAGTTTTACAATGTCTGGCCTTACATTTAGGTTTTTGATCCATTTCAAGTTTATTTTTGTGTATGGTGTTAGAGCTGTCCAGTTTTCCCAGCACCACTTCTCAGCCTTTTGGCTAAGATCAAGTGGTCTATAATTCTTTACTCTTTCCCTATTAAGTTACTACATGCCTTTTATCTCTTGACTGGACCCAGACTGATACATACCAACAATTTTTTAAGCTGTTTAGTATGCCATGGTAAATAAATCATGTCTGCTTAAGTCATATCATAGTGGATTCCATTCTGTGCAACTGAGTCTTCACTGTTTTCTCTTTTGATAAAGAATTTTTTGCTAGGGGATAGGGGATCATACAATACTCATGACATCATTATTTTAATTGGGAAGTGATACTAATTATACATAGACAGGGTTAAGAATGGTTACTGAAGATTATATTTCTAAGTCTGCCTATTATATACTTCAATTGTAATATTAGAGTACTATCTTTCCTGTAAGGCCTAACTACTATTTAGAAAAACTTAGTCTATAGTGAGATACCACTTCACACCTACTAGAATCCGTCTATGGGATTCTCCAGGCAAGAATACTGGAGTATGTTGCCATTTCCTTCTCCAGGGAATCTTCCCGACCCAGGGATCAAACCCAGGTCTCCCACATTGCAGGCAGGCGCTTTAACCTCTGAGCCACCAGGGTTATGCTGCTAAGAATGGCTACTGAAGATTATATTTCTAAGTCTGCCTATAATATACTTCAATTGTAGTATTAGGGTACTATCTTTCCTGTAAGGCCTAACTACTATTTTTTTTTTTTCCTTTAAAAAAATTTTTTTTAGTTTTATTTTCATTTTATTATTGGAGTATAGTTGCTTTACATTATGTTAGCTTCTGCTATAGAGCAACCTGAATCAGCTATGTGTATATACATATCCCCTCACTCTTGAGCCTCCCATCCAACCCTTCTAGGGCATCACAGTCACTCTATACTTCGATTCTTTCACATTCTTCTTCTTCAAGAAAATGTGGATGAGAAGGGTTTTGTCCCACCGAGCTGTCAGCAAACCTGGGTCAACTTACCCAATGCTTGACAGGCTCCAGCCCTCCATGCTGGAGGGCTGGAGGGCTTCTGCCTTCGCGCTGGAAGGACTTTCCCTGGGAAGGCATTTTTCTCTTCTATCTTAGCATAACAGTCTTATGAAATACACTGGGTCACTTTTTTTTTTTTTTTCTATTATTGTTTTGCATTTTATTTTTTTTTTTTTTCCATTTATTTTTATTAGTTGGAGGCCAACCACTCCACAGCATTGCAGTGGTTCCTGTCATACTGATATACCACTTCCCCCCTACTAGAATGTCAATAATAAAGAACACAGATAATGACAGTGTTAACAAGGATGTGGAGAAACTAGAACCCTCATGCACTGCAGATGAGAATGTAAAATGGTAACAGCTGCTTTGAAAACAATCTAGCAGTTCCTCAAAAAGCTAAACATTAAGTGGCCATAATGACTCACTTATTCCATCTTTTGGTACATACCCAAAAAAATGAAACTACATCCATACAAAAACCTGTACACAAATGTTAATGGCAGCATTATTCATTTAAAAGAAAAAAAATGGAAACAACCCAATGCCCATCAACTGATGGATAAATAAAATGTGGTATATCTGCAGAATGTAACATTATTCAGTGACAAAAAGAAACAAAGTACTTATATGTGCTACCTGGATGAATCTTGAAAATATTTATGTTTAGTGGAAGAAGCCAGTCAAGAAAGATCACAAAATTATATAATTCATTTATATGAAATATTTAGGATAGGTAAATCTATAGAGACAGAAAGTAGATTAATGGTTACCGAGGACTATGAGAAATGGAGAGAGGTGTGTAGGAAATGGCTAAAAGGGTGTGGGAGCTTTTTGGAGGGGGTAATGAAAATGTTCTAAAATTGACGGTGGTAATGGTTGCAAAAATGTTTTAAAATCCACTGAATTGCATACTTTAACTGGTGAAATTGTATGGTAAGTGAGCTATATCTCAAAAAAACCTGTTATATTAATAAAATAACTAAATTATAATTGATAAAAATTAATTATAATAAAAATAATTAATAAAAACTTAATCCTGCAGGTACTTTCATAATTCAACCATTCCTAAATTAGGGTTAGGGACTTACCCTCTCTACCTCAGTGCCTGCTTCCCATGATGGAATACAATATCCTTTACACTAAAGCAAAACTATAGTCCCACCTGGCTCTAGGAGAGATGTATTCTGAGTATACCCAAAAGAAGTCTGGGGGAGAGGTGGGGAGCGTCACAACGCTGTCACATAAAAATCCACAGTATATACCTCCCTAAATTGGGGGAAGTGTCTGTACAAGTTGATTTTTATATATTTAAAAGTGGCTTACACTAGAATTAAATGTGGGAATCTGGCCTCAGCAGAAAATCATACAAGAAAGATTAAACTTGCTCAAGATAGCCCACATAGAAAGAAAAGCAAACAAGTCTGCATATGATAGCTCAATAAATGCATACAAACGTTTGGATCTTCCGAATTTTTGAGATTTTCCAGATCTTTTGCTATCAGCTAGAACTAGCTCCAGAGCCTAAAGAATCTAAAACCTGACGCCCTCAGTTACTACTGGCTTAAGCCTGGAATCAAGCCAAGTCAGCCAACCAAGTGCACATCAGCCAAGTCAATAAGCATGTGCACACACACACATCAGAAGTTCACACCCGTAAACTGTCATTTTCATTCCACAAACATGCCACAAAAGAAATTCTGACACACAGCAAAGGTAAAATTGTATGTTCTAATTATATAAATACCTCAATACACATGGTTTTCAAGGCAAACTGCTAAAAAAAGAAAAATGCCAAGAACCATATACTGTTCACACTTCAAAGCCCCATCTAAATCTTTCAAAAACAATCTGAGGAAATATGATCCCTTTGACTTCCCTTTGCTTAAACAACTTGGTCCAGTTCCCATTCAACCAGAACAACTTCATTATTTTACTCTCCTGTTTACTAAAGGATCTCCCCACAAGATATCATTAGACAAAGTTTCCACTATTTAAAACATTTAAGAAAAAAAAAAAAACACTTGAGAAACATGCTCTAATTAACAATAATAACCTTTGCCTTAAATACCAGATAGTTGTTCTTGTTGAAAAGGTTGTGGGCAACAGGAAAGGACTACAGTTAAAGAAGATCTGGGTAGCTGGTTCTACCATGGGGAATGGGAAAACAAGTATGCTGCAAATGCATTATCTTTTTTCAGCACTAATTGTTTCATCATCTGAAAGGAAGAAATCACTTTTCAAGAATATAAGTGAGCTACTGCTGTTCTCCCACACCAGCTATGTCAATGTGATGGAAAACTGCAAATCATGATTATTTAATAAGATCACCAAGAATATGATCATACCCTTATTAAAGGAAAAAGAAACTTTAAAGGAAGAAGGTAAATACTATCTGCTGTTTAAAGGCAAGAAGAGTAATATGCCCAGCATTAGGAAGATAGAGATTATTACCATTTAAATTAAGAGAGAAACATATACACTGGACATGGCCCACGTATGTTCAGTCCAGTCACTCAGTCATGTCTTGACTCTCTGCAACCTCAGGGACTACAGCATACCAAGCTTCCTTGTCCATCACCAACTCCATGAGCTTGCTCAAACTCATGTCCATCTGTGTATGTTAACTCTAAATAACAATATTATGGTATACATTTTCATTTGGTTACCTTAAACATATGACATTTGATGATTAGCTTGTTAATGCTTTAACCTGTGAATAACAGTAAACCTATAAAAAGGTTACACCTTTTACCTTTCTTCATTATGCATCCTTTTTAAAAACACAAGATTTTGGAAGTTTCACACACTACTCCACAAAAGATGCTCTGACATTTACAAAGGTCTAATTTGTTCTGCTATATGATGTTTTAACTATAACACAAATAATAGGGTGTTATTGTTGGAGGAACAGAATCCCACTATACTTCCAATTTAGTTAGTTACTTAATATTTAAAATAACTCTTCCCTCAATACTGATTCCAACTGATTCATTTTAGACTTAATAAGTGCCAAAATTCCTAAGTCCATATAGGTGATGAATGAGATTAAAATTCTTACCTTGAAACACACATCTTCCTTGCCTCTAACCTATGACTCTAATCCATTAAAATGGTATAAGTTTTGTTTCTTTCTTCCTGTTTGTTTGCTTAAGGAAAGTACCACAGCCCTAAGTCCTCTCCCATTAACATCAAAATAGGAATCAAAACACACAGGACACAGGGGCTCAGAAAGCTATAAGGCATCAGAAACAAATGGTAAAATGACAGAAGTTCCTCCTTATGAATAATTACTTTAAATGTAAATGAACTAAACTCTCCATTCAAAAGGCAGCAATTAGTAAAAATGGGTTCTAAAAACACGACCCAGGAAGTTCCCTGCAGGTCCTGTTGTTAAGACTCTGCACTCCCACTGCAGGTGGCACAGGTATGATCCCTGGCCAGGGAACTAAGATCCCACATGACATGTGGCACAGCCAAAAAATTTAAGAAATAAATGAATAAAAATTAAAATAAAAACATGATCCAACTATATGTCCCCTACAAGAGACTTACTTTAGCTACAAAGGAAAAAACAGGTTGAAAGTAAAAGGATGGAAAAAGATATGCCATGCAAATGGTAACTAAAAGGATGGCTCTACTAATACGAAACAAAATGGACTTTAAAACAAAAAAAGGTTACAAGAAACAAAGAAGAACACTATATATTAAGAAAAGGAAAAAAAGAGCAAGAAGATGTAGCAATTATAAACATTCCTGCACCTAATAACAGACCACCAAAACAGATGAAGTGAAAAGTCACAGAATTATCTGTAATAGTTGGCAGTGTCAATACCCTACTCTCAATAATGGACAGAACAGCCAGACAGAAGATAAGAAAACAGAGGACTTGAAAAACACAATAAACCAACTAGACATAACAGACATATACAGAACATTCTACCTAACAACAGATAAATTCTTCTTAAGTGCAAATGAGACATTCTCCAAAATACACCATATGTCAGGCCACAAAGTAAGTCTCAATAGATTTTAAAAGACAGATAATTGTATAAAGTATTTTTTCCAACTACTACAGAATGAGTTTAGAAATCAGTAAGAGAAGAAAAAATAGAAAATTCCCAAATTTGTGTAAATTAAACCATACACTCCTTTTTTTAGTATTTACCCATTTATTTGGCTGTGTCAGGTCTTCGTTGCAGCAGGTGTAGTATGCAAGCTCAGAGGTTCTGGCACACAGGCATGTGAGACCTTAGTTCCCCCACCAGGGACAGAACCCGCGTCCCCTGCACTGGAAGGCGATTTCCCAACCACCTGACCACCAGGGAAGTCCCAAGAATACTCTTAAACAACCAAAGGGTCAGAATAGAAATCACAAGGGAAATTAGAAATATTTAAGAAACAAATGAAAACAAAAAACACAACATATCAAAATCTATTAGAACAGCGAAAGTAGTGCTAAGGGGGAAATTTATAAAATTATAAAAAGTAAGAAAGACTCCAGATCAACAACTTAAGCATATAATTTAAGGAATTAGAAAAAGCAGAAATCCAAAACCAGCAGAAAAAAAAGAAAACAATCAAGATGAGGGCACAAATAAATGAAATAATGAATAGAGGAAAATCAAGAAAAACAAAAGTTGATTCTTCAAAAGATTAACGAAATTCACAAAACTTTAGCAAGAGTAATTAAGAAAAAAGGAGCAAGTTACTAATCGCAAAGTGGAAACATTACTGATCTTACGGAAATAAAAAGGATTTAACGAGAGTACTATGAACAATTGTACACCAATAAAGCGGATAACCTCGGTAAAATCAACAAATTTCTAGAAACCAACTGAGTCACAAAGAGAAAATTTGAATAGGCACATAAATATTAAGGAGATTGAATTAGTAATCAAAAACCTCCCAACAAAGAAAAGCCCCAGACCTGATGGCTTCACCAGTGAATTGTACCAAACATTTAAAGAACATCAACGCTTCTCAAATCCTTCCCAAAAAGCTGAAGTGGAGGGTACACTTTCTAACTCACTCTGAGGCTACTATCACCCTGATGACACGGCCACAAAAAGACATTACAACAAAACTACGGACCAATATTCCTTTTGAACACGGATTCAGAAATCCCCAACAAAACACCAGCAAACTGAATTAAGCAGCAAAAACGCAAATCAAAGTCATAATGACATATCATCTCACACCCACCAGGATGGCTACTATGCAAAAAAAGCAAAAATTCCACCCACATAAAATAAGAAGTGTTGATAAGGATGTAAACAAATTTGAACCTCTGTACAATGTCGGTATTGGTGTGAATGTAAAATGCAGCTGCTGTGGAAACAGCATGGTCAGTCCTCAAAAAAAATTAAAATTTAAAATTACCATATGAGCCAACAATTCCACTTCTGAGTATGTACCTAAAAGAACTAAAAGCAGAGTCTCAAAGAAGTATTTGCACACCCAAATACACAGCAGCAGCATTTTTCACAATAGACAAAAGGTAGAAGCAACCCAAGGATCCACTGATGCACAAATGAACAAAATATGGTATATACATAACAGTAGAATGGTAGCGCTGAAAAGAAAGGAAATTCTGACAGATACCACAGTGTAGCTGAATTTTGAAGACACAATGCTAAAAGAAATACGCCAATCACAAAAGAGCAAATTCAGTATGATTCCATACTTATATTCCATACTGTGTACCTTCTATGTAAGGTACACAGAGTAGTCAAATTCATAGAGAGAAAACGCAGAATGCTGGCTGCCAGGGGAAGGTGGGAGGGGAGGATATGGGCAGTTACAACTTAATGGATCCAGTTAAGCTTTGCATGATGAAAATTCCTAGAAATGGGTGATGGAAATGGATGTACAACAATGTGAATGTACTTAATGCCATGAGACTGTATGCCTAAAATGGTAAAAATGCTGAACTTTATATGTATTTTACCGTAGTTTTTAAAAATAAATGTTTAAATCAAAACATGGACCAAAAATATATATGGATGAGTCAGTCATATGAAAAATTGGAAAAAATAAATTTCAAATGGAAACACAAAATTATAACTGATGGGATGAAGTTAACAGGTGAAAGAGACATTTTCAAGGCAAAGAAAAAAAATCCCAGAACTCTAGAGTTGTAGCAAGCTTCAAAGATCTTGTGGCATTCAAATTTTTTCACTCAGTAAATTAGGAGGGAAGCTCTTCAGGGAGGTTAGCTATCTTACATTCACCATCGGTTAGTTCTGCCTACATGCAACAAGAAGCTGTTAATTAATAAATCCCAAGAGTTTTTGGCGAAATAGTATTCTTTTTAATTCATTAAACTCTATTACATGTAGGCAGTGTTCTTCTCATTATTATTATTATTCAACCATAAATTTTTCATTGACATTATTATTATTATTATTCCCAATGTAATCTATACCCTTATAATCATAACCGTAAATAATTCTCCCCATAGGGAAGATGAGAGGCAAAGACAGCAACTGCCTCTCATCTCCTTAGGACTGTTTATCCTCAGCATGAATTAAATGAGAAATGAAAGGAGATTAAGAAGGGAGCTAAGTGATCTTTTTTTTTCTAGCTTATGAACTAGATGTCACGCGAGCTTTCCATACTGTGCTCTCACTATATTTATCTAATATGTAAAGCCAAAAAAACATAGATTTGAATATTTATGTGGAAATGTAGTACCAAATCTTTGTTTTTAGACAATATAATTTCAGAACACTAATAATATAGCCCCCTTGTTATCAGCACTTGACTAAAATGCTAAGAAACCTCTCAACTTTCTGTGAATAACCTTTACTGTGCTTAAATTTTTTTTTTTTAAAGGCCTTTGTTGTTGTTGTTTAGCAGCTAAGTCATGTCCAACTTTTGCAACCCCATGGACTGTAGCCCGCCAGGCTCCTCTGGCCATGGGATTTCCCAGGCAAGAAAACTGGAGTGAATTGCCATTTCCTTCTCCAGGGGATCTTCCTGACCCAGGGATCAAACCAATATCTCCTGAATTGACAGGAGACTGGCTTCACCACTGAGCCACAAGGAAAGCCTAAAAAGGCCTTCACAGGGATCCAAAAAGTCTAAGACAAAAACAGATTAGAAACAGTCATTACCACTTCCCTTCCCAATCAGTCTGGTAGGAATCTTCTATGATTTATACCAGAAGTCCTCAAAGTGTGGTCTGGGGAACTCTGGGCTCTCAACACCCTTTCAGGGGGCCCATAAGGTCAAAACTATCTTTATCATAATACTAAAACATTATTATCCTTTTTAATTATATGAGCATTTACACTAATAGTGCAAAAGCAATGATGTGTAAATTTCTGGCATTTTGGGACAAATTATGAGGGTTATTATTAAAGTTATTACTGATTATGTTTTCACCATCAAGTACCACCACTTATTTTTTTTTTTTAAAGGCTTTTTCCACTTCAGAATGTCCCTGAAATAGTAAATATTAATTGTATTCAACCTTGGCCCTTGCACATACACTCTTTTAATGTTCTGTGTGAAAAATGGTAAGCATGCACGAGGTATTTCTTGCTATATACTGAATCATAACACTTGATGGCTTTCTCAAGGAAAAGTGCTTGTGTAACTAAATTGAGAGCTTCAGTTAGTTCAGTTCAGTCATGTCTGACTCTTTGTGACCCCATGAACTGCAGCACGCTAGGCTTCCCTGTCCATCACCAACTCCTAGAGTTTACACAAACTCATGTTCATTGAGTCGGTGATGTCATCCAACCATCTCATTCTCTGTCGTCCCCTTCTCCTCTAGCCTTCACTATTTCCCAGCATTAGGGTCTTTTCAAAGGAGTCAGTTCTTCGCATCAGGTGTCAAAGTATTGGAGTTTCAGCTTCAACATCAGTGCTTCCAATGAACACCCAGAACTGATCTCGTTTAGGATGGACTGGTTAGATCTTCTTGCAGTCCAAGGGACTCTCAAGGGTGTTCTCCAACACCACAGTTCAAAGCCATCAATTCTTTGGTGCTCAGCTTTCTTTATAGTCCAACTTTCACATCCATACGTGACTACTGGAAAAACCATAGTTTTGACTAGTCGGACCTTTGTTGGCTAAGTAATGTCTCTGCTTTTTAATATGCTGTCTAGGTTGATCATAACTTTCCTTCCAAGGAAGAAGCGTCTCTTAATTTCATGGCTGCAATCACCAACTGCAGTGATTTTGAAGTCCCCCAAAATAAAGTCAGCCACTGTTTCCACTGTTTCCCCATCTATTTGCCATGAAGTGATGGGACCAGATGCCATGATCTTAGTTTTCTGAATGTTGAGCTTTAAGACAACTTTTTCACTCTCCGTTTTCACTTGCATCAAGAGGCTCTTTAGTTCTTCTTCACTTTCTGCCATTAGGGTGATGTCATCTGCATATCTGAGGTTATTGAGAACTTAAGCTAGCATTTTTCATTAAACACCATCTCTACTTAAAAGAATATCTTAGGTATTTTGGCAGAGGTTTTCTCAGAAATGAAGGAAGTCTTCTTGTCACTTTAGGCAACAACTGGCAATCTTATTTTTGCCAATGATAAAATTTGAATTTTCAAGCAAAAATCAGATTTCTAGAAAACTCATATCCATCATCATGTCACCACAGGGACAGCTTCCCAACAACTTGTTTCTGACAGAATGGGTGATGTTAAGAAATGTGATATTTTAATAGCTTACAATGAAAAGTAACTTACTGAACCAATATTGACAAATGACCAAGGCATGATGTTATACAGTCAGGCATAGGCTTATGATTCACTCTATGTTCAAACCAACGGATTTTAACATAATGTTATTTAAAAGTCCACTGATATGATTTCAGATTTCAGACTGCAACTGTCAGAGAGAAGGTAAACTTTCCTTTACTTTTCTAGGTTCTTCCGGCTAGTCTAAAAATTAAACTGGCACAAGACAGATTAACAAGAGAAAATCAAATTTAATTTCATATGTACGGGAATTCCATACATAAGATGGGCCAGACACCCTACATACATGAGAGATTCAAAGATAGAAAGGCAAAATGCGGTGTAAATGTCACCCTGAGCTACAGGAAGGGATAGGGGCCTGGGGCTTCCAAGAACAGGAGGATCATTCACAGGACAATAAGTAGCAGAGCAGATGTTTCACAATGGGGCCACTAGGATAAAATTTATCTCTGGCAATAACTTTTTTTCTGAGAAAAATCCCCAATTTAAATTCTTCTAGGTGGTTAAAAAGGGGCAGTTTCTCTAGAACCCACAGGGTCTCAACTGCTCAAAATAATCAACCATGCAAAAGTGGCAAGTTTCGAGAAGGTTCATTTCAAACTCCTACATAATTTACTAAACACTGTTATATGCTGAGTCTTTATGTAGTTAACAACCAAATATAGGGCTTTCCAAGTGGCTCAGTGGTAAAAAAAAAAAAATCCACCGGCCAATGCAGGAGACACAGGAGTCGCTGGTTCCGCAGGTTCAGTCCCTGGGTCAGGAAGATCCCCTGCAGGAAGCAATGGCAACCCAGTCTTGCCCAGGCAATCCCATGGACTGAGGAGCCTGGAGGGCTACCGTCTTTGGGGTTGCAAAGAGCCGGACACAACTGAGTGAGTACGCACACACACATGTGCACACACACACCAATAAAATAGATCCATAATTCCTTGGAGGCTATCAAAATATCCCTCCCTTTTTCAACCATTAACTGTGTGAGGCTGGATTTCTCTCTGTATATATACTTCAACCCAAACAACATACTGCAATAGACTGTAGAAGCAAACATGAGAATCCTGCTATTTCTATTAAACCAGACATTAGAGATTTACAAAAATCTAAAAATGCCATTCTTCTCACTCCTTTGTTAAGTTTATATTAACATGTAATGGGTTTATACTGCTCATTTTAAGTGAATTAATAAAAAGTTGTATCTCAACCTCTTTAACAAGTGGTGCTGGGAAAACTGGTCAACCACCTGTAAAAGAATGAAACTAGAACACTTTCTAACACCATACACAAAAATAAACTCAAAATGGATTAAAGATCTAAATGTAAGACCAGAAACTATAAAACTCCTAGAGGAGAACATAGGCAAAACACTCTCCAACATAAATCACAGCAGGATCCTCTACGACCCACATCCCAGAATTTTAGAAATAAAAGCAAAAATAAACAAATGGGACCTAATGAAACTTAAAAGCTTTTGCACAACAAAGGAAACTATAAGCAAGGTGAAAAGACAGCCCTCAGATTGGGAGAAAATAATAGCAAACGAAGCAACAAAGGATTAATCTCAAAAAAATACATGCAACTCCTGAAGCTCAACTTCAGAAAAATAAATGACCCAATCAAAAAATGGGCCAAAGAACTAAACAGACATTTCTCCAAGGAAGACATACAGATGGCTAACAAACACATGAAAAGATGCTCAACATCACTCATTATCAGAGAAATGCAAATCAAAACCACAATGAGGTACCATTACATGCCAGTCAGGATGGCTGCTATCCAAAAGTCTACAAGCAATAAATGCTGGAGAGGGTGTGGAGAAAAGGGAACCCTCTTACACTGTTGGTGGGAATGCAAATTAGTACAGCCACTATGGAAAACAGTGTGGAGATTTCTTAAAAAGCTGGAAATAGAACTGCCATATGACCCAGCAATCCCACTTCTGGGCATACACACCAAGGAAACCACATCTGAAAGAGACACGTGCACCCCAGTGTTCATCGCAGCACTGTTTATCATAGCCAGGACATGGAAGCAACCTAGATGCCCATCAGCAGATGAATGGATAAGGAAGCTGTGGTACATATACACTATGGAATATTACTCAGCCATTAAAAAGAATTCATTTGAATCAGTTCTAATGAGATGGATGAAACTGGAGCCCATATTACAGAGCGAAGTAAGGCAGAAAGATAAAGACCATTACAGTATACTAACACATATATATGGAATTTAGAAAGATGGTAATGATAACCCTATATGCAAAACAGAAAAAGAGACTCAGATGTATAGAACAGACTTGTGGACTCTGTGGGAGAAGGCGAGGGTGGGATGTTTCAAGAGAACAGCATTGAAACATGTATATTATCTAGGGTGAAACAGATCACCAGCCCAGGTTGGGTGCATGAGAGAAGTGCTCGGGCCTGGTGCACTGGGAAGACCCAGAGGGATCGGGTGGAGAGGGAGGTGGGAGGGGGTACCGGGATGGGGAATACATGTAAATCCATGGCTAATTCATTTCAATGTATGACAAAAACTACTGTAATGATGTAAAGTAATTAGCCTCCAACTAATAAAAATAAATGGAAAAAAAAAAAGTTGTATCTCTGCTTTAATTTATAATATAATATAGACAGATATAACCCACAAAAGCTATGTGCTCAATAATTTTTTAAGAATATAAAAGAGTCATGAAACAAAACATTTGAAAACATCTGATTTAAAGAACAGAGTATTAATATCAGATCCCTGCAAAACAAAAAGAACAAGAAGTACTTTTTCTTTTATTTTTTTTTTTAGTTTTTCTAAAAGAGATTACATGAACACTGAAAAGGGACACAGTGGCAAATCAAAATTAACCTCATTCCATGTAACATCAATAAGAATATTAAAAAAAAAAAAGAAGAATGCTTAGATCAAAGTGATTTTGTATATCTTGGAAACATAATGCAATACCTTGATCAGACAGACACATAAATATATCCATTTGACAAATAATATTTTTGATAGCTGCATATGACAGCCAAAGAAACACACAGTCACAAACTCAAAAACAGATGATTAAAATAGCACCGTGAGGGAGACAACCCAAGGCCCTGGCAGAAGGGACAGACGGGCACTTCAGCCACTCTCCAGCAGCGTCTCAGGACACCCAGCTCAGGGTCTAGCTGTTCTATTTTAAACTAAATTACACGCTTCCAAGACAGGACAGTAATACTAAGCTCTCAACCCCAAAAGAGCAAATGGGTCTTAGTGGGATTAACCTGGAATAACAGGACTCGATCAGCCCAAAGCCTTTTTCGGCTACTACATCCCCTGTGCTGAGGAAACGCAGAAGCAACAATAATATTTACTGAGCATTTTCTATGTGCCAGGCACTGTGGGCTAAGCACTTAACATTCAAGATCATCTTAAGAGTATACACCATAATTATCCCCATTTTTGGAGTTAAGAAAACTTAAGCACAAAGAAGATAAATAACTTGCCCAAAGCAAAGCCAGGATTTAAATCCAGCCTGTCTGACTCTGAGGCCCAGCCCCTAAGCCAGTACACTACAGTACACACAGGCAAGTAACCAACAATAATACATAAAGTTTAAAGTCAATGTCCACTGTAGACCATTTCTGTTGTTCATACTGCCTGAGAAGCTTCCAATTTGCAGAGAGCCCTCTGACAGGTTCATCCATTACTCTGCGGGTGCTGTTCAACATCCACGTACCAGAGGACCTCAGGCAAGAAAAGTAGATTTTGGAAGGTAAAACTGTGGAGGACATTTTTCTTTAGTTCAAAATACAGAATATAAGTTAGATAATTTCACAAGTCTTGGTCCTCTTTGCCTTCTGCAACTGAAGATAAAACCATTATTATGTAAGAATCTAACTAGACTATTCCAAAGAGAATAATGCCTCAATTCAAATCAATTGATAGAGCTTTATAAAAACTGCTTTTACAAAAGCTCAAATTACACTATACACCTAAATGTTTTGCAATGTGGCTAATTACAAGGGTAGCTCTATGTCTACGCCTTTCATTTCAGTGTTCGGAGTGAGAATGTAGTTCCAAATATGTGTTGAAGCAACTCAAGGCAGAGTTTTTAGGTCATTAAAAATGAACCTAGAACTTCACTGTAGAAATTAAATCAAGCAAAGTGGAAAGGGAAGCAGAATAAGTCATGTTACAAATCAGCCTTAAGAATAAGGAATAAAGAGTGGATAAGCACTGCTAACTATCTCACAGTAATTACAGAAGAAAATACTTATAGAGATTTCAGAGTTTTTGTTTAGTTTTAACATTTGGCACGCGTTTTGAAATATGTACCATACAAAGCGCCTTAAATAAACTACTATTTTTTTGGCCTACTGAACTGAAAACATTCCACAATAAAATTACAAAAATAACCTTCTGGTTTTCTCAGGGATAAAAAAAAAAAAAAAAAAGACAACTTACAAAACGAATTCAGAGGATAACAAAGAAAGAGATAACTAGATTCACACAAAGATTCCAAGAAAGACATAAATGGTAAGTGAAAATGAGTGACCCAGCAGACAGTTAAAAGTCCTTTCTACCCACAAACTACGAACTACATCAGACACTGCTACAAACGTACATCATAAACACTATTACAGTTTTGAACACCTGAAAGTAAGAAGAAAAAAAAACAAACAAACCCACGCAGAATTAATAGTGCCACAGAAAATTTCTACTGAGTCTTAAAACATATTAAGTCATCAGCAGTGCTAGACCTGCAGGCACTAGAGGAAGCTATCTTAAAAAAGAGAAACAAGCTTTATGTTATCAAGATTCACAACGATGTGTAAAACTCTATTCTAAGATGGATAAATGCCCAGGAAAGGAAACCGACCGACTCAAACCTGCACTGGTACATTAAGAGACTTAAAGGCGCCGGAGGGTAACCAGCAAGCCTTTGCGTGGGGTTGGAGGTGGCCCCGCACACTCGCACGGAGAACCCGCAACTCAGGAAGGAAGGCTGGAGGGAAACTCTGCACTGTCATCGAGGGCGAGCTCCTTCGTGTCCAAATCAAACCACAAGGCGACAAGTTGTATGCACAGAACACACTTCGGGTCAAGTCAACCACAGAGAGGAAGCCAGCTCGGCCGTCGCCGTCTTCACACCACCACCCACCTTGAAGCCGGGTGCACTTAGCGGGTGAGAGCTGGGTGGGTGCCGAGGCAGGGCGCGCGCCCGGCCCCTGCCCACCGCCCCTCCGCACCGCTCAGCTCCGCGCTGCACCGCGGTCACCGCCGAGAGAAAGGAAGAGCAGGGCAGGGGGCTGCCTCTGCTCGGAGACCTCACCGGGTACCCTCGGCGAGGGTGGAGAGGGGACGACCGAGTGACCGTGGGTGGGGGCAGGGTGGGGCGTTTTCCAGAAATCGGCCAAAGCCCCCACCCATCAGGGATTTCCTTCAAGACCCGGTCCACCCCAGAAAGACACGGGTTACACAACCTGTCAGGTAAGGGGCCCAGAGGTGGCAGGGCACAGACCGAGGAGGGCCGGGGGTCGCTCCTTCCTAGCTTCTCCCGCCCCCAAGGCACCGCGGCCGGGGAGAGCGAAGTGGTGGCTGGCTGGCGGATTAGCCGCGGGCGAGGGGCTGCCGGCCAGGACGCGCGGACGGCGGCGGCGGCGGGGCGCTCACCGGCTCAGGATGGGGCGCTGGCAGGAACTAGGCAGAGCCGCAGCACCCGGCTCGGCGTCGGCAGCCCGGGCGGCTGCTCTCCCGGCGCACCGCGGATACCTCGCCGCCCGCCGCCGGGTGTTTTCATACAAACCCCGGTGGCAGGCGAGGAGGAGGAGGAGGAGGCGGCGGCGGCGGCGGCGGCGGCGGAACCTGCCCGCATCCCAGGCAACGTCAGCGCGGCGCCCCGCCCACCACACTCCTCGGCCCGCCGGCTCGCGCGCGCCGGGCGGGAGGGAGGGCGGGGCGCGCGTGCGCGCGGGCCCGGTGAGCGCGCTCCGCGGAGAGGGCGGGGTGAGCGCGGGCGGGAGCCGCGGCGGGGGGCGCGTTGGGGAGCGCGCGTGAGGACGGTGGGAGCGCGCGTAGGGGCAGGACGAAGGGAGCGCGCGCAGGGCGAGGGCGGGGAGCGCGCCGCGTTGTTTCGGGGCGGGGGAGACCGAGGCGGGATTTTGGAGCGGGTGTTGTTCACGCCGGCTGTTGTACCCTGCAGCTGCTGCCCTCCCAATCAAATAGGTCTCAGCGCGGCTGCCCACGTCCCGAAAGTCACCTTCCTGTACGCTCCCAATTAGAGCCTCCGCTTTTTCCCAAAACTAAGCCGGAGCCCACCCCCACCCTCTTCGGAGGCTTTTGCGGCGCCGGGTCAGCGGTTCTTAACTCTCGGACCCGTGTGAGGTCGCTTTGGACCCTGAGGACCGCGGTAAAATTTAGCCTTTTCCTGACCTCAAAGAGAGCTCACATTAAGATGGTAAAGACAAGCAGCTATCACAACTGAGCTCCCAGAAACAATGAAATTTCACCTTGTGGCAATGTCTCCATAAATCAGGTATCTAGCGCTGCAACGAGCAAAATAGCGTGCTGATTTATTTTTTGCTTTTTTTGTAACGTGCGTACATAAGTCTCAAAAGTGGTAATGCTAAATTAGCCGCTGAAGGCAGAGATGGAATGTTTTATCTGAGCCACAGCAATGTGTTAGACAGATTAAAATACTAATATACTCCCTTCTGTTTTGACTGCATGTAAATGCACTATAATATATTCCTAATAAATACTGACATTTACTTTTTTTCAAGAGCATGGATCATCTTTGCTGCTGTTTATAGTAGCTGGTAAGGAATGTAAAGTTGTTACAACCAGATAGGGAAATAAATTGAGAGCTCTAAGGTTTTGTTTTGTTTTCTTATCATCCTGTTTAAAAGAAAGTAAGTAGGTGTGAAGGGCATTCAGAAGGTAATCCGAGGTACATCCTGCAGTTTGCCCTTGGCAAATGTCTTACTCGGGTAAACAAGAGACTAATATTTTAACTAAATCCTGTGAGTTTCCTTGACTGAGAGCACCAAAGGTAGGTTACAGTACTTTAAATAATTTTAAAACAATTACCACCCCAAACCACCCAGCCTGAAAAGCATTATCAGAAAACACCTAATTATCTAAATATTTAACACTTCACAAAAATTAAATATATGTAATATACACAAAACTTATAAAGAACATCTTCCTCAATGAATTAACCTGCAATGTAAAAAGGTATGGGCTTCTCCATTGGCACTAGTGGCAAAGAACCCACCTGCCAATGCAGGAGACATAAGAGACATGGGTTTGATCAATGAATGGGGAAGATCCCCTGTAGGAGGGGATGGCAACCCACTCCAGTATTCTCGCCTGGAGCATCCCATGGACAGAGAAGCCTGGCAGGCTACAGTCCATGGGGTCACAAAGAGTCAGACATGCCTAAAGTGACTTAGCATGCCCACTTAGCATGCACATACCTAAAAAGGTATAGATATAAATGTGAAAGTGTGTTTTGTGGAATTAGCATTCAACTTTAACAAAATGTCATTCGTATGGTTTAATGGCTAGGAGATAGACCCAGTATATTAACCCACACAAGTAAGTAAAAAGCAGAACCAATCCCTGTTGGCCCCCCAGCTTTCTCAACACACCCTATTATGATATTAAAAAAAATGTCTGTAATTGTGATGTAGCCCAGAGACCGACCATAGATCATATGGTCAGACTAGACTATTCAGATCAGTCTAGCTCATGCCTTGTTGTTGTTGTTTAGTTGCTAAGTCATGTGCAGCTCTTTTGAGACCCCATGGATGGTATCCCACCAGACACCTCTGTTCATGGGATTTTCCAGGCAAGAACACCAGAGTGGGTTACCATTTCCTTCTCCAGAGGATTTTCCCGACTCAGGGATCCAACCCGTGTCTTCTGCGTTGGCAGCTGGGTTCTCTACCACAGAGCCCCCAGGGAAGCCCAGTCTATGTGTTGTAGGTATTCAATAAATGTTTGATTACTTTAACTTTGGACTAGACTGGGAAAGAAAGGTGAGCATGGAGCCCAACTATCTCAGATAAACATACAAAGTACAGTAAACTTTATAATGAAACTATATAGCCATAAGGTTTAGAAAATAGTATTTCTCTCAAAAGTATAGTCATTTCCATCTGAAACCATAAATGTAAGATGCACAAGCTCAGTTATGAAGTTTCTGAAACATATCCAGTCTTCTGGAGTTGCAACCTCAATCTCAGGGGTCCCCAACACACAGGTCTCAAACAGGACCAGTCTGAGGCCTGTTAGGAACCAGGCCACACAGCAGGAGGTGAATGTCAAGCAAGTGAGTGAAACTCCATCTGCTGCCCCCCGTTCCTCCCCATCTCTGGCATGACCACCTGAATCTCTTCCCTTCTCACCCACCCTTACCCCATTTGTGGGAAAATTGTCTTCCACGAGACCAATCCCTGGTGCCAAAAAGATTGGTGACTCCTCCTCTATAGGATTGTTATAACTATTCAATATCATTCAACAGTCATCAATTTATTGAGCACCTCCTATGTGCCAGACACAGTCCTCCTGAAATATTCTGTGGAGTTAAACAAATGATAACGCTCAACAAAATACCCAAAGCTATTCTATATCAAATTAAAAGGTTTCCCTACACATGGACATCACCAGATGGTCAATACCAAAATCAGATTGACTATATTCTTAGCAGCCAAAGATGGAGAAGCTATATACAGTGAGCAAAAACAAGACCAGGAGCTGACTGTGGCTCAGATCATGAACTCCTTATTGCCAAATTCAGACTTAAACTGAAGAAAATAGGGAAAACCACTAGACCATTCAGGTATGACCTAAATCAAATCCCTTACAATTATACAGTGGAAGTGAGAAAAAAATTGAAGGAATTATATATGACAGAGTGCCTGAAGAATTATGGACGGAGGTTTGTGACATTGTACAGGAGGCAAGGATCAAGACCATCCCCAAGAAAAAGAAATGCAGAAAGGCAAAATGGTTGTCTGAGGAGGCCTTACAAACAGCTGTGAAAGGAAGAGAAATGAAAAGCAAAGGAGAAAAGGAAAGATACCCATTTGAATGCAGAGTTCCAAAGAATAGCAAGGAGAGATAAGAAAGCCTTCCTCAGTGATCAATGTAAAGAAATAGAGGAAAAAACTAGAATGGAAAAGATTAGGGATCTCTTCAAGAAAATTAGAAATATCAAGGGAAAATTTCATACAAAGATGGGAACAATTAAGGACAAAAATGATATGGACCTAACAGAAGCAGAAGATACTAAGAAGAGGTGGCAAGAATACATGGAAAAACTATACAAAAAAGATCTTCACAACACAGATAATCACAATGGTATGATCACGCACCTAGAGCCAGACATCCTGGAATGCAAAGTCAAGTGTGCCCTAGGAAGCATCACTATGAACAAAGCTAGTGGAGGTGATGGAATTTCAGCTGAGCTATTTCAAATCCTAAAAGATGATGCTGTGAAAGTGCTGCACTCAGTATGCCAGCAAATTTGGAAAACTCAGCAGTGACCATAGGACTGGAAAAGGTCAGTTTTCATTCCAACACCAAAGAAAGGCAATGCCAAAGAATGCTCAAACTACTGCACAATTGCACTCATCTCACATGCTAATAAAGTAATGCTCAAAATTCTCCAAGCCAGGCTTCAGCAATACGTGAACCGTGAACTTCCAGATATTCAAGCTGGATTTAGAAAAGGCAGAGGAACCAGAGATCAAATTGCCAACATTCGCTGGATCATAGAAAAAGCAAGAGAGTTCCAGAAAAACATCTACTTCTACTTTATTGACTATGCCAAAGCCTTTGACTGTGTGGATCACAACAAACTGTGGAAAATTCTTAAAGAGATGGGAATACCAGACCACCTGACCTGCCTCTTGAGAAATCTGTATGCAGATCAGAAAGCAACAGTTAGAACTGGACATGGACCAACAGACTGGTTCCAAATAGGGAAAGGAGTATGCAAGGCTGTATATTGTCACCCTACTTATTTAACTTATATGCAGAGTACATCATGAGAAACACTGGGCTGGATGAAGCACAAGCTGGTAACAAGATTCCTGGGAGAAATATCAATAACCTCAGATATGCAGGTGACACCACTCTTATGGCAGAAAGCGAAGAAGAACTAAAGAGCCTCTTGATAAAAGTAAAAAAAGAGAGTGGAAAAGTTGGCTTAAAGCTCAACACTCAGAAAACGAACATCATGGCATCTTGTCCCATCACTTCATGGCAAATAGATGGGGAAACAGTGGAAACAATGACAGACTTTATTTTTTTGGGCTCCAAAATCACTGCAGATGGTGACTGGCAGCCATGAAATTAAAAGATGCTTGCTCCTTGGAAGAAAAGTTATGACCAACCTAGACAGCATATTAAAAAGCAGAGACACTACTTAGCCAACAAAGGTCTGTCTAGTCAAGGCTATGGCTTTTCCAGTGGTCATGTGTGGATGTGAGAGTTGTACTATAAAGAAAGCTGAGCACCAAACAACTGATGATTTGTTTTCAATTAGCAATAATCACGCCTCAGATAAACCTCATTGGCTACGATACTGCCACTGCACAAAGCTTACAACTGATGCTTTTGAACTGTGGTGTTGAGAAGACTCTTGAGAGTCCCTTGGACTGCAAGGAGATCCAAGCAGTCCATCCTAAAGGAAATCAGTCCTGAATATTCATTGGAAGGACTGATGCTGAAGCTGAAACGCCAATACTTTGGCTACCTGATGTGAAGAACTGACCCATTGAAAAGACCCTGATGCTGGGAAAGATTGAAGGTGGGAGGAGAAGGGGACGACAGAAGATGAGATGGTTGGACATCATCACCAACTTGATGGACATGAGTTTGAGAAGGCTCCGGGAGTTGGTGATGGACAGGGAAGCCTGGCATGCTGCAGTCCATGAGGTCACAAAGAGTCAGACACAACTGAGCAATTGAACCGAACTGAACTGATATTACGTTTTTAGATTATACTGTATGTATTACCTACTAAAGTAACTACTTGATTTTTTTTTAATTTGAACCTTTTATATTACCTTTTATTTTGAATTTTATATAGAGAAAGGGCTTTCATGTAGTGATCAACCTGTATCCATAGATTAACAGATACAGAAACTATGATGAGAACCAGTCAAATGTCATTATGCTGCAAGCGCAAAGTTTAAAAACTCCTCTTAAAAAAGTCATGTGTATGTGGGTGAACATATGCGTTTGTATAAATTATTAGAATATACACCAGAAGTAATAGTGACTGTCTTTGGGTGGTAGATAAAGTGATTCTCATTTTCTTCTTTTTGCTTTCCTAAAAAAATTGTCTTCTTTTTGCTTTTCCTAAAATAATTTAAAGGACATAAGGTCACTTTTGTAATTAGAAGAGGAGCCAAAGATGGAAACTTCCAATGACTTAAGTTCAGCTCGCCTGACTGACTGCATTTTCCAGTTTCCTTGTAGCAAAGAGAAAGTTGCCCCATGCAAGAGAGGGTTGTTGGAGAGGACAGCAGCCTGACCCTGATCAAAATCTCAGAAGGGCATTTCTTCACAGTGAGTCTGGTCTTCAACATGAGAAGTCAAGAAATTTGAATTTTCAGTTGGTGCATCACAACCTTATCAGCTAATAGGAAGCTCCTTAAGGTTAAATAATCTCACAAGTGGGCTTCCCAGGTGGCACTAATAGTAAAGAACCCACAACCCACCTGCCAATGCAGGAGACGTGAGAGATGTGGGTTTGATCCCTGGGTCAGGAGTATCCCCTCGAGGAGGGCCCAGCAACCCATTCCAGTATTCTTGCCTGGAGAATCCCCACGGATAGAGGAGCCTAGCCGGCCACGGTCCATGGGGTCGCACAGAGTCAAACATGACTGAATCAACAGCACACATGTAAACTCACAAGTAGCTGGATCATATCCAGAAAAATAAATTAGCTTTAATAAGG
This sequence comes from Odocoileus virginianus, assembly GCF_023699985.2. Taxonomy (NCBI): domain Eukaryota; kingdom Metazoa; phylum Chordata; class Mammalia; order Artiodactyla; family Cervidae; genus Odocoileus; species Odocoileus virginianus. Next base: position 31,765,722 of record NC_069704.1, on the reverse strand, counting down.
GATGTCTTTTCTGGCTAACAGAGCACTCTGGCCTAATATTTTCGAAGGCTTTTTTTTTTTTTAATGGTGGTATGCTTTCTCCCGGCAACTGTTTTGTTTTGGATTGTGTATGTATGACCAGTATGTAAAACAGAAAAAGTGAAACTGCTCTGGTTGAAGTTGAAAGACCTGCTCAGCCTGGCATGATCTTCACCTCCTTTCCCCAGATGTCCTCCAGGATGGTTCCTTAGAATCCCCAAGACTTGAAGGAACTCCTTCTGACACCAGTCTATCTACTAGGACAAAATAAATAAGCAGAAGGTTGCTTAGTGAGCATGGATGTGAAGCAAAGAGACTTGGAGTAATATTCCGTCCGAGTTCTGGGAAATGTCTGGTGAGCTGTCCCAGTTCCACACAATACATGCCTCACTGAGAGATGCAAATTTATGTTTTCCTGACAGGCTCTCTGCCTTCAGAAGAGCTTGACAGTGGTGGATGGGTAAACCAACTCTATGAACACTAAACAAAACTAGCAAACCAAAATCCATGTTCTGTAGCAACTGCCAATTTCTGTGGTATAACCACTTTCACCATGGCTGATTTTAAGACCAATGGAATTTACTTGAATACTTAACAATCGGTTCTGTAAAAACTACACTGCCAATTTCAGGAGAACACTGCTATACATGGGCTTCATGCAAAACACAACCTGCTGTTTCTTCTCTGTTCACTTGTTTGGGTTACAATGCAGTTCAGGAGACCAGAGCTTTCTTTGGTAACGTTCCTGTCTGGATGATATACACTGATCAGCTTGATAAAATTTAGAGGTTTCTTGAATCTCTGATAGTCACACATTTACAAACCATCTCTGGATGGTTTCTGCCAAAGGTAAATCTATTTGTCATATGTTCATTTTTTCTGCTTTTATTCAGAGGACAACCAAATACTGAAAGTTTCACTATTTATTGACAGCAGTGATTCTGACAAATTCTGACAAATATCTTTGGTCTGATGATGATTTAATACTTTTCTTCCCTTATGAATCATCCTGCTGTTTCTTCCCAGAAATGAGATGGACAATTTTTAATCAGTGTTGTATTCATACAGCCACAGAAATAAATAACTTGTTGAACCAGAACAAATAACTGAGTTAGTTCCTTTTTCTGTTTATTATCCATACATCCTGATTGTTCACACCGTGAACCTGTATGACCAGTTCTGCTCTCCAGGATAAGATAGCTCCTGGTTTAATTTTTTGCAAAATCATGTAAGTTTACCATCTTGTGCAGAATCATAAGCACTGTGAAATATTTCTATTCACTTCCTAGGAAGTATTACCTAGTGTCAACTGAAAAAAAATGCACAACCTAAAAGTTGAGAGTTATGTTTTATTCAGCAAACACTCAGAGGACTGAAGTCCGAAGATTCTCAGATCACTCTGAGTGACTGCTCCAAAAGGGCCAGCGGTGGGGAGGGTGGTGAGCCAGGATATGTAGGAGTTTTTGCAACAAAAATCATGTAGAGGGAACATCAAAAAATTACTGTTATGTAAAGAAAACTAAATATCTAAATATCTCAAGTTAAGGAATTTAGTGCTTTTCTATCTATGGGAAGATGCAAGAGTCTGGACTTACTGAAATCATTCCTTTGATGTGCACCCTGTCTATCTAGTCCATATAGTCAAAGGTCTGTGTGTGTGTGTGTATATATATATATAATCTGTCTAGTCAAAGCTATGGTTTTCTGTAGTCATCTATGGATATAAGAGTTGGACCATAAAGAAGGTTGAGCACCAAAGAATTGATGCCTTTGAACTGTGGTACTGGAGAAAACTCATAAGAGTCCCTTGGACAGCAAGGAGATCAAACCAGTCATTCCTAAGGGAAATCCACCCTAAATATTCATTGGAAGGACTGATGCTGAAGCTGAAACCACGATACTTTGGCCACTCAATGCGAAGAGCCAACACTTTGGAAAAGACCCTGACGCTAGGAAAGACTGTGGGCAGGAGAACAGGGTGACAGAGGATGAGATGGTTGGATGGCATCACCCATTCATTGGACATGAGTTTGAGCAAATTCTGGGAGATAGTGAAGGACAGCGAAGCCTGCTGTGCTGTGGTCCATGGGGTTGCAAAGAGTCATACACAATTTGGTGACTGAACAGTGACAACCAACTATCTGGGGCCAGTATTCTGCTTTTCTCCATGCTGAGTCCCCTTGGGGTGCACAGTTGGGGGGGGCTGCAGAGACTGAGGGCTTGGCAGTGGGCAGCCCATTTGTCTCCATTCTGAGTTCCCTTGGGGCTCACCATCTGGGCAACTGTAATGTGACGATGTGATGGCTGCACAATCCTTTGTTTACTGATATGGCGGGCAATATTTCTCATTCACACCAGCCTGAGTGGCTGATGTGAAATAAAGAAAACTTAAACTAAATGCCTACCCCCAAATATTTCCAGCTGCAGGTTCATCAACCTGGAAATTCTCAACCTGGGAGTCACTTCTCTGAGGTAAATTCTAATTCTCCAAAGGAACTTAGAATTATGAAATATGTAACTTATGAGGGAGATACATTTAGAGATACATTTCTAAAGCATTTAGAAGTATCACTTTTAGCTATTTATGAATTTAATGAAAATAGGGCGCAAAAGACAGAGTACCATGAAGGAATGGGAGAAAGGTTCAGAACTTGGAAGAATGCCAAGTGTGAACTTTGGGCGGAGCAAAGCTCAGTGAGCTCTGAAACTAAATCCCAGTCCACAGTAACAGGAGGTGAACTGCTCAAAAACAAACTGTAATTCTGTGACTTTTCTTCACTTGCTGGCTTTGATTCTAGCACATGCATGATTCTGGAAAACAAAATGCAGTGTTCTCTTTTCTGGTTGAAGTATCTTCAGGTCCTTTGGCACTGCAGTTGAAATTGAAAAGTAGATGAGATCTCTGAGATGTATCAGCCCAGTACAGAGCCCTGCCCTCTATGAATTAACAGTAATCGTGAGTGTTAGTCAACAGAGTGTGCCTGGAAGGCCAGCAGTGTGTAATGGGATCAGGTATCATTAATAATTATAGGAAAATGAAAGGAGACAGTAGCTAAAGGAGGAATTCGAGCTGAGGCAGGCAGCCTGAAGCAACTGGAAAGCCAAGTCATTATATGTGCAAAATCGAACCTTCCGGTCAGTCTTCAGGAGACTCACTTATTGCCAAGAAGGGTTTAATTCAATTAGCAAAGAGCTGTGGGGAAAAGGCTTGTGCAACCTTGAGCCTGGCTGGATATCTTTAGCTCTAAAGCAAGGTTATTTTGGGAGGATCATCATAATTCGCTTGCTTCAGCACCTAAACCCATCCAGGATGTACTCACTGAAACTCAAAGAAACGCTCTCACATCCAGTATTTCAGTATTTCACTGTCCATGAATTATACTACTGCTCCCTATTCCCATCTCTCCCTGACTTCCTACCACAAGCTCTCCTCTCCCTGAGTTAACTAAGAACATTGTGAAAGGACCTTAAGTGCAGGAGAGGAGCCATCTCTAAATGGAATTATGGAGAGAAACACCAATTCAGTGTGTAATTGAATTGGTAAGCCATGATACCTCTTGGGGCCTTGGTTCCCACTTTTCTAAAGCTGAAAGTCTGGAAAGCAAACAAACTACTGGGCTAGGCTAAACAATCTCTAAGGTAGTATTCTCAAACAGCTGTGCCAGTGACATAAATTTGACTGAAACAGCTTATAGGCAAGCTGACAGGCATTGGGTTCCCCTATCTAGCCACACTAGCATGCAGAAGGATTGCACACCTTTGCCTTTAGGGCAGCTGGAGCCCCAGAGTTTGCCACTTCCAGATACAAACTTTCTAATCCATTTTGGTATGCAGTATATATACTAACTTCTACAGAAAACACTAGAAAACATTAGGATCCCTTCCAGAGAGAACATTCTGTGAATCTGTAAGAGTGGATTTGCATTTCCCAGAGGCAGAGTCGCCAAAGCCCTCAGGACATATGGATGAGAGGCCATGAAAAGGACCAGATGAGGGAGTTTTTTGGGGACCCTCAGATGTTTATAACAAAGGTAGAGAATTTGCAGGTGGCTCAGAGGTTAAAGCATCTGCCTGCAATGCGGGAGACCTTGGTTCAATCCCTGGGTCAGGAAAATCCCCTGGAGAAGAAAATGGCAACCCACTCCAGTATTCTTGCCTGGAGAATCCCATGGATGGAGGAGCCTGGTGGGCTACAGTCCACAGGGTCGCAAAGAGTTGGACACAACTGAGCAAATTCACTCACTTTTAACAAGAGTTGTTCTTCAGAGGTGAGTCTGCTAGATGGCGTTTCTGGGGCCTCTGAGGAGCTCTGGTGTTTCATGTCTCAGCACAGAAAGAATTCAGCGAGAAGCAAAGTGATAGAGAAGAAGTGATTTATTAGAATAGGACACTTGTGAGGCTTACAAATGGATGGATGACGGGATGCCACAAGCTGAAAACTTAGTGAGGTACAGTTTCATAATCAATGGAAAAGTGGGGAGGGGGGAAAGACCTTCTTCTTCATTCTTGAGTAGACATCAGCCTTCCATTATCAGCTCCTTCTTCAGATTGGGGACAGAAGTTTTTTTGTCCCTCCAGGATCAAGCCAGGACAGTCAGGCATGATGGAAAAATTATTTCAGGTCTCAGTACAATGAGGGTCTTTCATTTTAAAGTATCACCTTTCCATAAATTACTGTTTTTATGTGTGCAGAGAGCATGTCCTAGGGAATCATTAACTTACTGAACTCATTTGGGTAGGATGTGGGTCTCATGTCACCATTGTTTTATTGTTTGGGGGCATGTCTCATGCTTCTGCTATATGGTTTTGTTGCTAAGCAAGCCTGCTTGGTTTTGTGGTTAGGCAAACCTGCTCTCTTGAGTGATCATTAACTTACAGGGGTCTTCCAGACTTTTTTCTTTGCTTACAGTCTTCTAGGGGGATTAACTGTTTAATTACCTACTTTGTCCCTTTACTCTGTCTCTATCAGAAATACATTAATATTCTGTACCTATATAATAGTAACAATAATAATTAAAAGACAGTCCCTCATACAGATCTGGTATAAAGGGTGTGCTCAGTAAAAGATGAATAAATATATGCCCTTTACTGGCAGGTCACAAGGAACTAGGATTATACCTATAATCCCAAAGTTTCCTTGGTTAGTCTTAAGATTGCCAGATATGTGTATCTGTTGCCTGCACTAGACGCTGAGGGCCTCTTGAGCAGGTCCACTATGTCTTCTAGCACTAAAAAAGTACTTTGGATATAGCGTATGCTCAATACAAATATGCTGAGGTTAATTTAGAGATATCAGCTTCAAGCAATTGCTGCTTTCAAAAAATTTACATTGCATGAAGAAAACAAGGCTAATCAGCTTTAATAATTATACACATTACATTTATTAGCAAAATTAATTATGGTTATTCATATAGAATGGTTAATCTAATAATGGTTCTTAATATAAAACTAGAGAAACAGTTTAGTTTTTCCTTCACTGTATGTGCTTTTAATTTTCCTTTCATTGTTCTCCCCTTGGAGAGAGCTAAAATTGACATGTTTCTCCTATTTGTTGGGAGACTTCTACTTTCCTTTTCAAAACCACAGTCTTCCTCCTGCTCTCTGCATAGCTTGCTCTGTCAAGCCTTCAGGTATCAGTTGGGTTTCACTTTGATATCTCCTGGGCTGAGACTGACTTAAGGACTTAGGAGGGGATTCCTGGAAGCACGAGAGAGGGAGTGGAGAAGAGTGAGATAGGGAAGGAGGAAAATCCAATAAGGGACCCACTTATCGGCTGGGTACCCTCTTATGGGCTACTGCGGCTCCCTCTAAGAGCTCTCTGCTCCACCATGTAGAATGTGCTTCAGAATTGTTCTCTATAAAGGCTGGAGTCTGAGGCCTTTATCCACTAACTTCTCTCCTCTTTTGGTTAAGGGCTGCCCCTGGTGAATACTTCCAGTTTTCCCTGTACCTGGCAGAGCAGGCTCCCAAAGAATTTCTGCCAAAAAAGCCCTGAGGCAGAATTAGAGGTGGGATGCTGTCTATACTCAGGGGAACTGACCCCTTCAGGTACAGCTCAAATCAGACACAGGTGAATCTGGCATGAGGCTTTGCTAAATAGGCTTCCCTTAAGGCATTTTACATAACAGTATTGATCAGCTTTAATTTCATCATCAGGGTATATCATTTTTTATCTCTGTTCATAAGCATCTAGTGTTTGGGGGGCTTCTTTCTTCTGGAAAATGTACTGCAATTTTTCTCTAGGAAAGTGACTTCTCTATGGACAGCTGTAACAGCCCACTCCCAGATCTAATAATGGTCAGGAAGCAGTGTGGTCCACAGTCCAGTGGGTCTGTCTCTTGCTTCAATAATGTTTGGACAGAACAGACCCAGAGACTCTCCATCCTCCAGTCCCCAAGCACCCTTCAACGTTTTAATCACTTGCAACCTTTGGACCAACCGGTGAGATATCCTCAGCCTTAGGGGCCAGCCAACATCACTTTCTGAGCTTATCTCTTTATTGCCAGTCAACCATGAGCTCCTAGATTTATCAGAATTATTCCACAGAGGTGGAGGCTGTCATCAACTGCCTGGTCTACATGCATCTGTGGACCTCCTACACCAACTGTTATGTTAAAAACTGAGTTTGCCTCTTGATGGGTGTCTCGCCAAAAGACAACTGTGGAAGATGTCACCTGCCATATCAGTAAACAAAGGATGTTGTTCGCCATCAGCCACTGCAGCCTCCCTTGACTGTGCATCTGACTCTCTATGGAGGCCTTAGACAGTAAGTGCATATCAAAGGAATTATTTCAATGAGCTCAGACTCTTGCTTCTTCTCCTACATAGAAAAGTGGAGATATCATGTTTTTCTTTAATTAGCAGTAATGTTTCGATGTTCCAACTGAGGCAGGAGGTAGATGACCCTTCCCACCCCCCTAGGGTAGATACTCCAAGACAAAAATAGCAGGACAGTCAAGAGAAGATGCTGGACTCTGCCCAGATAGAAGACAAGAGACTACTTATTACTCATTCTCAAAATTAGGAGACCTCCCTGACTACACAGACACAGAAAGCCTCCTTGGAAGTCAAAAGGGGAGTGATGCTAACTGATGACAACTACCCATAGGCCTCTTCAATGGAATCCATCTTGGCGAAGAGATGTGTGCGCACACATGGGAAGATCCTGAGATAAACCAAGCGTGGACTCTGAACCAAGCAAATAAAAATGATTGACCAGAGGAAACCCAGAAAACCCAGAAGAAATGCTCCAAATAAGTGATGTAAACTGCCACAAAGGCACTGCTCTCTGAGTCTGCCTGTGTGTCAGGCCACATGTACTGTCCTCTTCTTCCTAATAAATACTTTGTTTCACTGCTTTCTGTCTTTGTGGGAATTCTATTTCTGCAGAGTTCAAGAACTGGGGTCATGTCACTGACCACTGGTCTAGTGGCTAGGATTCAGTGCTCTGACTGTCACAACCTAACTTCAATCTCTGGCCGGGAACTGAAGCCCCACTTCAAGCCACTGCAGGCTGAGGCCACCCAAGATCCCAACTAGGTTTGGTTTTAAAAATCCTTCCATATCCTGGTGTCTCCTTTACCCCTTCAGGAGAAGTCCCACCAGAGCTATCCAAGAGGATGTCTTCTGGGTTTAAGTCCTCAGAAAGTCTTCCAAAGTTCTCAACTTTTATGTTGTACCAGTTTTCTTCAGTTGACACAACAAAGCATAGATCAAGAGAAGGATGGATTTTTATTACTTGCAGTAGGTAAGGAGAACACCAGGGATCTTTCCCAAAGCAGTGTCTCCCCAAACAGTAAAATTGGGGAAGCTAAAAGTACATGCCGGGACATATAAGAGATTTTGTGATGAAGAAAAGGTAGTTGGGTAGTAGGGTAAATTACACTACCAAAGAAAATTATATGTAAAAATAGCATGCACCTAAGGTGAGCTGTATTTGTTTAGCTCCTGGCAGGAAATTAGGTCCAGATGTTTTAACAAGGAAGGCTTTCATGAAGGGATTATTTAAAGAATCCCTTTATGAAAGGACCATGCAAGAAGAGTTGAGGGATCTAGAGCTTGCAACAGTGGAAATCTGCTACCATGCCTAGGGTTGAAGGGACTAGGGGAGGAAAAACTCATTAGAGCTTAGGGAGAGCAAGCGTGGAGAGGAAGGGCTGTCATGTAAGAGCTAGGGCTCAAGGTCAGAACCACAGTGCCCCCAGGAAGGGAGAACACAGTGGAATTAATACTCTGACCTCTATCTCCTCCCCAGAAACCTGACAAAACCTAACCAGAAGTCAGTCTGTAAAGGAGCCTGGGTGATACCATCCCTAGAGGCAGCCTCCAGAAATATGGAGAAAGGCAAAAGAATGAATCTTGTGTGGCAGAATGGAGAACAACTATCATAAATACAAGAGAAGATTCTCTCCAGAGAATAAAGAAGAATAGACCACAGAAAAGAAGGATATAAAATATGAGAGAAATCTTCAAATCAAGTGTCAGTGCTGTACCACTTTCCTCTCATGTTTTTTTTTTTTTTCCTCCTTGTAATAGGTATATCTCTCTACATTTTTCCCACTTGAAGTTTATGATTGCCTTCATCCTTCTAATGTTGTCTTTATATACAAGTATTTTTTATTGAAGTATAATTAACATACAATATCAGTGTCAGGTGTGCATCATAGTGATTTGATATTTAGATACATTTTTGAAATGGTCACAATGGTGTCCAGTTAACATTTGTCACCATACAAACTTACTACGGTTGTTGACTGTATTCCTTGTGCTGTACATTACATCTCTGTGATTTAACTTTTTTACAACTCAAAGTTTGTCCCTCTGAATCCCCTTCACCCGTTTCAGTTGCCCCCCCCCAACAGCCTTCCAATGGAAACCACCATTTTGTTCTCTATGAGTCTGTTTTGTTTGTTTTGGTTTTTGGATTCCATGTATTTGAGAAATCTTATAATAATTGTCTTTCTTTGGCTGACTTATTTCACTTAGCATAATAGCCTCTAGGTCCATCCATGTTGCTGCAAGTTTTCTTTTCTTTTTTTTTTTGGCTGAATGATATAATACCAACTGTATATACTAATATCTTCTTTATCCTTTCATCTATCAACAGACACTTAGGTTTCTATATCTTAGCTATGGCAAATAATGTTGCAAAGGATATATGCATACAGTTGCATGTATCTTTTCAAGTTAGTGTTTTCATTATCTTTGAATAAATTTCCAGAAGTGAAAATGCTGTATCATATCTTAGTTCTATTTTTAATTTTTTGAGGAAAGTCAATACTATATTCTATAGTGGCTGTACCAGTTTACATTCCCAGTATGCAAGGATTCCCTTTTCTCCACATCCTCACCAAAACTTGTCTTTATTTTTGTCTTTTTGCTATGAGTCATTTTGATAGGTATGAGGTGAGATCTCATTATGGTTTTACTTTGCATTGCCCTGATGACTGGTGATGCTGTGCATCTTTTCAGGTGCCTATCGACCATCTATATGTCTTCTTTTGAAAATGGTCTAGTCAGATCTTCTGCCCATTTTTTTAATTAGGTTGTTTTGTTTTTTATATTAAATTGTATAAATTCTTTATATATTTTAGATATAAACCTCTCATCAAATATGTGATTTGCATATATCTTCTCCCCTTCAGCAGGTTGCCTTTTCATTTTTGTTTTTGGTATCCTTATCTGTGCAAAAGATTTTTAGTGTCATGTAGTCCTGTCTATTTTTGCTTTTGTTGCTCTTGCCTGAGGAGAGGTCAAAAAAAATATTGCTGAAACCAGTATCAAAGAGCTTACTGCCTATGTTTTTTTTTCCTAAGAGCTTTATGGTTTCAGGTCTTACATTTGAGTCTTTAATCCATTTTAAAATTTATATTTGTATATGTTGTAAGATAGTGGTCCAAAATCTGATGTATTTATCTAGTTTTCCCAGCATCATTTATTGAATACACTGTCTTTTCTCCATTGTATAGTTTTACCTTCTTTGTCATAGATTAATTGGCCATAAAACCATGGCTTTATTTATGAGCTCTATGTTCTGTTCCATTTGTGCCAGTATCAGACTGTTTTGATTACTATCATTTTATAGGGTACTTTGCAAATCAGGGTGCATGATACCTCCAGCTTTGTTCTTTTTTCTCAATTATTTTGGTTATTTGAGGTCTTTTGTGGTTCTGTACAAATTTTAAGATTCTTTGTTATAGGTCTTTGAAAAAAATGTCATTGGTATTTTGATAAGGATTGCATTGAATCTGTGGATTGCTTTGGATATTATAGACATTTTTAACAATATTAATTCTTCAAATGCATGAGCACAATCTATCTTACCATTTGTGTCCTCTTCTATGTTTTCATCACTCTTATAATTTTACATATTTTTCACCTCCTTGATTAAATTTATTATAGGTATTTTATTCTTTTTGAAGTAATTTTAAATGGGATTACTTTTTAAGTTTCTCTTTCTGAGAATTCATTACTAATGTATAGAAATACAACCAATTTCAGTGTATTAATTTTGTATCCTACAACCTTATTGAATTCATGTTTTACTTATAGTAGTTTTATGATGGAATATTTAAGTTTTTCTGTA